>NC_081545.1:1979908-2171226 GCF_901000735.1 Corylus avellana | reverse complement strand
AGATTTTAGTTGACTGGGTAAGATTGAATGATAAAATTGAACAAAAATCTATTAAAGAATATTAAATTAAGAATATACCAATAAAATAAAATTAAAAAAAAATAATAATAAAAAAACTAGTAAAATCCAAAATATGTATTGGCAGTTGCCGGCTACTGGTTGGGCAAAAGCTAATTGGGATGCATCAGTATCCAAGGATAAGGGGTGGATGGGCCTAGGGGTATTGGTGAGAGACGACGACATGGGGAGGGTCATAGCTGCACGAAGCAAAACAGTGAGGGGTTTTCTTGATTCTACGATGGCTGAAGCACGTGCCGCACTGTTGGCAATTCAACTTTGTAAGGACTTGGGTATTGATCACGTCTACTTCGAAGGGGATGCCCAGTTAGTGGTTAAAGCTGTCCAATCACAAGAGACCGATGGGAGCTGTTTGAGCGTAATAATTGCAGATACCAAGCATGAATTTCAGTCTTTCTAACACTGGCCGATGTCTTTTGCTCGGAGGGAGGGTAATGAGGCGGCGCATATTTTATCTAAACTAGCAATACGAGTTTTTATGGATCAAGGTTGGTGTAATGAGCCTCCGGAATGTATCTTCAATGTAATAACGATGGAGTATTCTGCTCCGTCTGTTTTGAGTTAAGTCAACGAGAATGGTTTTCTTATCAAAAAAACAAAAAAAAACACTCATATACAATTACAATTATGAAACATATCTACTTCGGGTAAACTATATCTAAGACAGGGCACACCCGTAGCCAAAATGCTTAAACTTTAATTTTTGGTTGTGAGAGGTAATCTCTCACACCGATCTACTCATCATCAGCCTAAAAAGCCAAGAAAACAACTCACATCCTCGACCCAAAGAACAAAAATAACAAAAAATCAAAACCAAAAACTAAAAAAAATCTCCAATACAAGTAGAAGCGGAGAAGCATAGCATCATAGACATCCCTGAGAAGACATGCCTTGGCTGATGAAGACGAGTAGATTTGAGTTTAAAAAACTAGATCTAAAACAAAACTACTAGATACGGAGTCTGAAAGAGACTTTAGAGACAACACCGAGCACTGCTACTAGGAGTAAGAGCGACAGGGAAGGGAAGGAGTCATTTTTCCCTCTATGTTTTCTCGTAGTTGGTTTTTCTAAAAATATCTTTCTTCAATTGGCATCGTTTTTAAACTCCCTTTTAATAATTGAGTATAACATGTGAAATATTTAATTTTAAATAGGAAGTTAATTATAGAAACAATGTTCAAACTAAGACTATTTTTTATATATATATACAAATAGTCTATTATATTATAGGCTGGAGAAGATGGAGCACATCCCTAGAATCAAGGCACAAATCATGCGTAGTCGGCCTTTTTGACTTCTAAGATTTATTACACAATAAGTCAAGATTCTCTAGATTTGTTTCTTTAACATTCCTCCTCAAGCTAAAACGGCTTGAAGTATGCAATGCATTTTAGCTTGAAGTTCACAATATAAATATAGACTTATATAAATAAAAACATGAACAAGAAAATGCGTTAAAGGCTTCAATTCTGATTGAAAATTCACCGAAAACAGCAATGATCGGTTGAATCTTGCCATAAACCACTATGGGCGGTCGGATGTCGCCGCAACACACCAAGGGGAGGTCGGATCTCGCCCGCAAATATCAAAGAGCAATCGGATCTCGCAGCAAATTACCAAGGAATGGTCAAATCTCGCCGCAAATATCAAGGGGTGGTTGAATCTCGCCACAAAACCACAAATGGACTGTCAGATTTCACAGCAAATTGCATTTTACCACAAATTCACGGTCAGATATGAAAGTAGCCAAATATATGGCTTTTAGATTTTATTGTTAAACTAAAGGAAGAGACGGCAACAAAGTACTGCCCGTGTGAGCATAACCCACAAGGGCTGCGCAACAATCAAAGAAAAAACCAAGATCGTAAGGTGTTAACTAAATCGCTCTGATATATACCATGTAAGATTTTAGAAGAAAAATGAATTTTTTTTATGTCACTATATCCAAAATCAAGACTATTATTTTGATATCATGTTAAATCATTAGTTGTTACAAAAGAGTAAAATTAATTATTTAACTAATATTGTTTAAGTTCTCTCTATGTTAGTCTGGTGGAATTGTGAAATCAATGGGCTTAAGAATGTTTAGAAAGTCGAACAAATTAAGACGGTGACTACGGAACGTACGCGTCACCGACCCAAAAAAAAAGGGACTTCGTGGAAGGTCAAAAAGCAGCAGAGAAAAGAAGGTTGTTTTGGCCAAACTGAGAAGACCCTCCTCCAGAGTCCATACTAGGATTCTCGTGGTAGGAAAAGAGAAATCTTGACTTCAAAACCAGGGAGACCCACAGATTAATTTTATTGCCACTTTCCATTCCAAACGTAACAATTAATCTTACCAGTTGACACACAGAGTGACCCGTAATTGAAGCTTTCTATCTCCAAAGCTCAAACATTTTGATTTTGATTTTGATTTTGATTTTGATTTTTGTGTGTGTGTGTGTGTGTGTTTGGTATGATGAAAAATAATAGTCATGAAAAAATATTTTTGATTTGACTGAAAAAACCTTTTTAACTTCCGAAAAATTGTTTACAGTTTTAAAATAGTTTTCATTTTTTAAAACTATAAACAATTTTTTGAGTTTGAGCATCTCATTCTTAAATCGACAAACTCAGCCAAAACGTTGGCGGGATACAGCCAGGACCTCCTGACTGGGATATTATTGAGACCTAGTCGGGACATCGCTAGAATTCAAGTGAGACCCTGCTAGGACCGGGTCCGAACCCCACTGGTACCCGGTCAAAACACCGCCGAGGCCTTGCGGGGACTTGGTCAGGACCCTGCCAGGACTCGGTCAAGACCTCTCTGATATCCGATCGGGACCCAACCGAGACCCCGCTAGGACCCGGTCAGGAGCTGTCGGGATTCGAATGGGACCCCACTGGGACTCGATCGAAACCCCACCAATACCCGATCAAAACACCGTCAAGGCCTTGCGAGGACTTGGTTGGGACCCTGCCATGACTCAGTCAGGACCTCGCTAGTATCCAACCGGGACCCGTTTGGACTTGACCGAGACATCGTTGAGATCCAATTAGGACATTGTCGGGACCCCATTGGGACCCAATCAAAACACGCTTGGACCTGACAGGGCACCATTGAGAGGGCCCTGTCGAACCCTACTGGGACCCGATCAAGACATCATCTTAACTTGACCGAAACATTGCCAAGACCTGCGTGCATGCATGCATGTTTGTTTCTTTATCTCGTGCATGCAAATTGCCATTTTCTTCTAATAGTCATTGATCTTTGAGAATAGAGTTTTCCCCTTAGAGCATTCCCAGCAGCTACCCGATCATTTTTCCTAAATTTAAGGATCAAAATTACTTTTTACTTCCCTATGTCAATATACACTCCAATAGCTTCCTTAAATGTTTCCCTATATCATTAATATATATATATTACCTTTTTAATATTTTATTCCTTCAATTTATATTTTCTCTCTCTCCCTCTTATTTTCTTCTTCTTTCTTCCGACAGTAGCCATTTCTTCTTCCTTGTGATTTCGCCCTTTTCTTATCAAATGGTTCAAGTTTGTGTCTTCTATTTCTTCTCCGATTTATGTCTACGATTTCTTCTCTGATTTGCGTCAAGTTTGAGGACTCAGAGCGGTAGGTTTATGGATGAAAATCTGATCGTGAACAAGGACGGGGTTCAGATCGTCTCTCAAACCGAAGTTGAAGCAGTAAGATTGGATGTTTTGGTTTCAGTCTCTGATTTGCGATTTGCAATTTCTCCTATGATTCACCATGTTCATTCCCTCTCTTCTCCTCTGAAACCTCAAGAAACCCTCCACCTTCTTTGATATTGTTGCTGGCCATTGGAAATGAGTTGACAAAATCAGAGGTCTCTTTGAGATTAAGCTTGCAAAGTGGGTCAAGGAAGGCCTCTCTTCTCTTTCTGCGTTTGCTTGAACAGAGAAGAAGAACAGAAAATGCTGGGGGAAAGAAGGGGAAGACGAAGAGAGGAGAGAGGAGAGAGAGAGAGCGCATCAGTTTTATCAATATAATATTCATTCGGATTGCTACAGTGGAGCCCAAAACATTGGGTTTCATTGTAGCGGTTGATGGTTTAAGGAAACATATAGGGAGTCTACTGTAGGTGGTTTTTTGCGATTTTTTTGATATTTTTCCTAAATTTAGGATACAGACCCCCTTATAAGGAGTCTGTTGGGAGTGCTCTTAGTCCCCACATGGGTCAGAAATGAGACACCATTGTCAACTACAATGCCTTTCTACCATCAATGGTGATTCTTCAATAGCCTTAGATAGGTTAATTTCCTTGTAGTTTGATAAACACTAGGTCATGGGTTCAATTTTCATAAAGAAAATTCTCATGTCTAATTATTGTAAATAATTAGCTTAAGATTCTGCTGATGCCCTAACGAGATTAAATTGGGCTATAAGTCATTTCGATTTAAGAGAGCTCACGTGATCCTCTGCTTTACAAACCGTTTAACCTCCTCTTGTTGAAGTCCTAGCGAGTAAATCAAGTAGCTAGTAGAGAAGTTACATCTGATTGCCCCGTTTCAATAAAAAAAAAAAAAAAAAAACTCCAATGCCTTTCTGATCTTCGTCATGCATGATGCATTGACGCTCTCTCTCTCTCTCTCTCTCTCTCGGGACTCATCCCTCATTGATGGCCATTACGATTTTGGCGTATAATTTATCCAGGCTTTAAATTTCAGTCATTGGAGTTTGGGTCGTCAGGCTTGTATGCATGGCAACTCTCCAGTGTAAGTGAGATCTGCATTGAAGTGCATAAGATCGACGAGATAATGATCGAACAAAATGGAAGGATATTTAAGATATTTTTAGTATATAGAGATCATTTTGGTATGACTTTAATTCAAATCAACAGACAAAAATTAATGCAAACTAGTTTAATAAAATAAAATGATATGCGTTACTTTTTACATGTTTTTTTAATAGTATTTATAAGAAAACATGTGTTTTTCATATGTTTAAAAAAAACATGCATGATGCATATCACTTTATTGATTTGTATGAATTAACTTTAAACAAGTTTGTGACTAATTTCTGTACGTACAAAGAGCAGCTCCCCTCCAATTAGGGAACCTCTCCCTTTTTTTTTTTTTTTTTTTATCTCATTTTTAGATAGGAGGTGAATTGAAGCTCGTTTATTTATTTATTATTATTATTATTAGGTGAATTGATGCTCACTGAATTAGAAGATTGAGAATTGAATTGAGAGGGTTGACTAGAAGGTGGACCTGACGAGCCACTTATGATACAACAACTTTCTGAATTTTTTTTCATTCACATTAATATTGCTATAACAAGCTATGTCGGTCTAGCCCACCAAGTCCCAACACCCAAAAAAAGTAATGTCTGTCGAATTTGACTTCAGCGCTTGGATGAGGCAGTTGGCGAGTTGGCCAGCATTCAAAATTTTTAGATTTTCAAATTTATTGGCTAAGAAAATCTTCTTCTACTTTTTTTTTTTTTTTTTTTTTAAAAAAAAAGCATCTCATTATAGCCTCAAACATTTTAACTATCTATTTTTACTATTTAATTTAAATATTAATTTTTAAAGATTTTTTTATTCTTTCTCTAACATTCATTGAATATTTGCGTTATCATAACCGTTAATTTTTTTAAAAAAAAATTATTTCTTTCTAAGGGTTACATTTTTCAAAAAATATGACATTTTCCCAAGGTAAGATCATTTCTCTTCCAGTTTTCATTAAAATAGAGTATGCGTGAGAAAAGAAATATAAAAAAGGGAGAAGACAAGTTTAATTTATTTATTTTTATTGGTTTGGGGAGTGAACGGTTGCTAATCACTCACCAAACCAAAATCATCAATTTTGTGAGTCTGCTCAAGAAAGGTTTTTTGTATTTTTCAGCATTTTTTCTCACCAAAAAGCTATTTTGGTGAGGCTATTGTGAATGCATCATAATTAGCCATTCGAGGCAAGCACACAACTTATGCTTCGATAGCCTTTCAATTTTAATCCGTTAATTTTTACAATTTCTGTTATTTTAAGCAGTTTTATTATTTGAATTGTTAGCCATTTATGTAGTAAATGTGGAAAAGTCCTTATGAAACGAACTCACCTACTCCTAACAATTCAGGCTACAAATTATAGTAATAAATTGTCACGAGAATTATAGTAAAAAATGTAGCTAGTTTGATTGCTACATTATTTTCCCATTACTGCAAGGAGAAAAGAAAAGAAAAGAGAAATAGACGTGGATTTGATGAAGAGGATATTTGAGCATAGATAAGATAAGATTGAAAAATGAAAGAAACTCAACAACCAACCACAATCTTGTAGTCCCTTCCAAATTAATGGTTTCGTGCCCTCTCCTTAACATTGGCCTATAAATAAGTAAAAGAAACACTGATTTTATCATCACACTTGTGTTTGCTGACAAATATGAGTTCCAAGGCTTTTCTTTTACTAGGTCTTTTGTTGGCTATTGTTCTTCTCATCTCTTCGGAGGTGGGAGCGAGGGAACTGACTAAAACTTCAACTGACCACAAAAATGGTACGTTGGAATTTATATTTTGCTGCCTTAGGATCTATTTGAGTTTACGATTTTTAAAAACGTAATTAAGCGTTTAGTAAAATCGTAGTTTAGCCTTTAAAATTGTGCGTTTTGTTTGCTTTTTCTACTTTTTTAAATCGCTATTTTTCAACAACATACTCTCAAATGATAAATTTTCTACGATTTGTTTTAAAATCACACTTTTAATTTTACGAGATCCCAAATGCCAAATACCAAACACTCTTAGTAGCCTTTGTTGCTACAAATGTCCAGAGTTTTTGTTTTACATGAATTTAATTACACATGTTATTGAAACATGTTTACTAACATGATTCATCGTCCATGCAGTGGAGGCCACCAATGGAGTAGATGATGCCAAATACGGCGGCGGATATGGAGGAAACCCCGGTGGCGGTTATGGGGGGAATCGGCCTGGTCATGGAGGCTACAATGGCGGAAACGGCCATGGAGGTTACAATGGTGGTCATGGAGGCTACAATGGCGGAAACGGCCATGGTGGTTACAATGGCGGTCATGGAGGCTACAACGGCGGCCATGGTGGATATGGCGGAGGCCAAGGACGCTGCTACTATGGATGTTGTAGGGAGGGTTACTATGGAAAGGGCTGTAGTAGATGCTGCTCTTATGCTGGTGAAGCTGCTGATGCTAAAACCGAAGCCAAGCCTCAAAACTAAATTAAGCAACATAATTATCTAAATTAATTATGGTGCTCATTTCCGTTTGTAATATTATAAATGAAGCTAAATGAGATGTAGAAATAAAATCACGAGTGGATGTCTATGGCATCCGATCCCTCATGATTCATGGTAATGCACATGTTGTCTCATTGAATAATTTTTAAGGTTTGTATCAATTCAGAATGTTGCATGTCACATAACAGATCTTCATTGTTATTGTTTAGATCTTTCATTGCCTTTAAACAATGACGGAGTGACGGAGCGAAGATTTTAGTTGACGGGGTAAGATTAAAAGATAAAATTGAACAAAAATCTATTAAAGAATATAATTAACAAAATAAATAAACAATTCAACAAAATTTGTTTAATCCATCAATCACTACGCAGTACCACTTTAAAATGAAATCCAACTGAAATTTGGTATAAAATAAAAAATAAAAAATAACCAGTAAAATCCTAGTTTTCTCGTCGTACGTACTGCAGGTGGTAGTTTTCCTTTTCTAGAGATAGGAGTTTTGAGATTCAACTGGTTAATTATGGGTGCAAGATTTGTGAGGTTATGAACCATTCTAGATCAATTGAATAATAAAAAATAAAAAACTGTTGCGCAATTAACCAAGGTTATGTTAAACAACACAAAACAATCACACACAAGAATACCTAAATTTAGGTGATTTTTTCAATGTGAAGCACCTTTACGGGAGAAAGTAATCATGGAGAAATTTACTAATAAAAAATAAAATATAAAATTATGGTAAAAAAAAAAACCGCATAAGCCCAAAACCTAGTACACCTGAATCTCACTTACACACAATTAAGCATCGAAGGTTTCTCACTGCTTCAAGCTAGCACCGCTTAAGCCCAATCGGACTCTGAGAAATTTGGTGTCATCACCAACCAACAAACTAAGGCAACTTGCGGTTTCATTTGAAAATGCAATTACGTACAAAAATCACCAAATTTACATGTCTTTTTTCAATTAGAAATGCTATTGGTTATTATAGTATTCTCCTGATCCTAAGTAGATATTGTTTTCTTAAAAAAACAGAAATACCAAAGACAATTTTCTGACGGCCAGCTAAGCTTTGGGTCGCACATGATGTATCTCATTACAAATGTCTGTCATTTGGAACTATTAATGAGAAGTTGAAAATGCAAGAAAAACTTTTTTTTTTTTTTTTTTCCTAATTCGATGGTTGTTGCACGTATATTTGCTTATGAATAACATATATTTGGTCCCTAGACAAGCCTGACATGTATTTTAACTTCATTAAAAACATTCACTAAAATATCATATGGATTAATCATAGGATAAGTAATGTACTCTAGTACAACAACAAAATTATAGAAGGAAGGTATATATATATAAAAGATCCCACCAAAGCATTTGATTTACAACATCTTAATTAATGCCACACTAATTCAAAATACACCAAAACAATAACAAAAAAGGGAAGAAGAATATTACAAAGAAAAATAAGATTAACAGTAGAAAAACACAAGTATAATAATACATACATTGCTTTGGAAAGGTATCTTATCCAAACTATTTTATTTAATTTCTGCATCTCCTCCTACTCGAGAGCCTTATTCTCAAGGTCTTCATTAACCAATCTTGTTTCCTTGCGATCACAATGCTTCCAATTATTACTCCAGCAGCAAATCCAAATCCATATCCAATCACAACTATTTTCCAACCAAATTCAAATGGTGATCCAGAATCTTGATTTGCTTCAAAGATTGAAGGCGGAGAAGGCGGCTCATCAGAATTCAAACATTTCTTTGTCAATAGTCTCCCACACAATTCTGGATTCCCCTCAAATGAATTGTTCTCAAATGTATCAAATTGTTTCCCTTGTGGTATAGGTCCTGTGAGATTATTATAAGAAACATTGAATACTTCTAAGAAAGTAAGTTGTGTTAACTGCTACGGAATCTTTCCTGACAATTTGTTATGCGAAAGGTCCAATGCTTCCAACTCCGTAAGGTTTCCTAAAGACGATGGGATGTGACCAGTGAGACAATTATTAGAAAGATTGAGCAATTGAACTCCTTTTAAATTTCCAATAGATTCTGGAATCTCATTGACAAATCCATTACTTGAGAAATCAATGGCTATGAATATTTCTTGGACCTTCTCGTAGAGAGCATACCTGCCTTTGTTTGTCATCATCATAGTGTAAGTATATGGCTCTGCTTGATCGTTATACCCAAAACCTTCCTCTATTTCAAAGTCTGAGTTTTCATGAATATATGTTAATGAATGCACCTTCTCAAATTTTCTGGCCTCCCAATTTTTAAGAAGTTCAAATGGCAGGTTTCCAATAAAATTATTGTAGGAGATGTCAAGGATTCGCATGTTGGGGAACTTAAAATAAGTTTGAGGTATCCCCATTGGACCATTGAATTTGTTTGACCGTAAAATGAGGACCTCTAAATTTGGAAGATGTCCCACCCAAAATGGAAATCTATCAATGAATTGGTTATCACTAAGATCAAGGATCTTTAGCATCGAACACTTGGCCATCGATCTTGGTAAATGCCCTTGGAATTTGTTTTGACTTAAATTTATTACCCTCAAACTTCCTCTCATCCAACTTTCTGGAATGCTTCCTTGAAATTTGTTCATTCGCAGATCAAGTACCGATAGATAAACAGCAAAGTTGTCCAAGCATCGAGGAAGTGAACCAGTTAAGCTGTTATTAGCCAAATTAAGGAATAGAAGAGAACTCAAATTGCAAAACAATTCTGGTATATTTCCGGTCAATAAGTTGTTTGAAATATAAAAAAACCGAGTTCTGCCTGATGGAATAGGAAGTGATCCTTGGAGCAAATTGGACTTGAGGTCAAGAAATTCTAGAGAAGTCCCTGAAAGAATAATTGGATGTTGACCAAAGCTTGTGAGAAAGTTGTAGGAAAGATCAAGAACTCCTAGAGTTGATGTGCTTGTGTTCCACATCCATTCTGGGACTTGGCCATGAATCTTGTTGTGGGACAAATTCAAATACTCCAGTACATGTTGGTTTCTTAGGAAATTCGGAAACTCGCTCAAGTTGCACGAAGAAAATCCTAAAACTCGAAAATTGTGAAGAGTTGAATTGGCAATATTGGTTTCTTTAGTAAGTAACGACAATTGATTACCAGAAATATCCAATGTAGTTAAATATTTGAGCTTAACAAACAGGTTAAAATCCACAATGTTGTTAAGGTAGTTGTCAGAAAGATCAAGAAATTCAAGATTCTTGAGGTTGGAAAATGAGTTTGAAATTTGACCATGAAACTTGTTGGCTGCAAGATTCAAGACAAATAATTGTGTGAGGTTCATAGGCCCAAAAATAACTGTACCAGTTAAGTTATTGTTGCTCAGGTCAAGGGAGTTCAATCGTGTCTCATTCATAAGCTCGAAATGCATTTCACCACTCAAAAGATTATGGCGTAGATCAACCCTACTCAGTTGTGGCAAGTTTAAAAGGCTAAAAGGGACTGAACCTGTCAATTGATTGCTGGAAATGACTAGATAAGAGAGTTGAACAAGGTTTCCAAGTGAAGGTGGCACGTTACCCACAAAAGAGTTATATGAAAGGTAAAGAGAAGTGAGTTTAGTGAGGTTACCAAGTGAAGGTGGCACGTTACCCACAAAAGAGTTATATGAAAGGTCAAGAGAAGTGAGTTTAGTGAGGTTACCAAGTGAAGATGGAATGGACCCCGAGAAATTGCAACTCCACGTATCCAACTCAGTCAGAAAGACAAGGTTTCCCATAGAAGCAGGTAGCTCACCCGAGAAACTCGTGTCTGCGAGGATCAATGTCTCAAGCGGACTACTCCATGTAAAGTCAGGCAAATAACCAGTGATGCCTTTATTGCCACCTACGGAAAGAAGCTGTAAATTTGGTAGCTTAAAGATGCCCATTGGAAATTCCCCGTGCAAACCACAAAAACGAAGAGAGAGGAATGTTAAAGAAGACAAATTTGCCAAAATATTTGGCACCGTAGAGCTAATGTTCACCCCTCTCAACCTAAGCTTTTGTAGGCGGGTCAAATTTCCAACTAGGGTTCCGAGGTTGGGCTTTTTGAGTTCCAAATGGGGATACTTAGGAATGTACTCAAAAAAATTGTATTGAGACAAATCAAGGGATGACAAGTATGACAATTGTGAAATTTCAAACGGGATTTGGCCAGAAAATTGAGACGAAGAGAGATTGAGATCCGTTAGTCTTGAAAGATCACCTACTTGGGATGGGATTTGAGAGTGGTTAAAATGATTGAAGGCAAGGTTAAGGCTTTGGAGATGAACAAGGCGAAAAAGGGTACTAGTGGAGTTAATAGAACCAAATAGGCAGCTGCTGCTAAGGTCAAGGCCAATTACGTGACCTGTGCTCTCATCACACTCCACCCCATCCCATGAGCAGCAATCACTTTTGTCTCCTTCTACTTTCCAAGACGCAACCTTTGACAATTAGGAGTTGGATAATAAGGTGAAAAATCAAGAGGATTTTCAGATGCATATGTAAGGATGATAAAGCTTTCCTTGAATTGCAACAAGGCAGAGCTCTCATCACGATGGCACAAGGGTTGCATAGAAGGAGAAGAATGAGTGGGCATAATAAGATGCAACTGTGAAGAGAGAATATTGAAAATGAAGAGAGAAAGCCATGATAAACCCATAATGTTTTGTTTGGATATGCTTGCAATTAGTGAAGCTAGGAGAGAGCTTTCATTTATAGGCTGGAAACACTAGTACTGTTGTTGTAATCAGTCTGATTATAAGATGTTGTTACCGTTTGTCCTCACCGTCCGATACTTCATTTGAGGTTTGTTACTCATGATGATCAGATATATATGGTTCCTCCAATCAAAATCAACGATTAGAGGGATCTAAGATAAGTCATATGTATGTGATGTTTCATGTTTCACACTCAAATACAAAGTCTATAGTCAACCTATCACTCTCTCCACTCTTGACAATATGGTCCTGTGAAGACTTTTAATCAGCTTAATTAGCATTAATTTCCAACTCCGATTTCTTCGGAGTAATCTTCTCTTCGTAAACTACACGGATTAAATGATTCATATTCCTACCTACTTCTTCCTTCAAGTCAATAAAGTTGTTTTATATTGAGAAAAACTTTTGCTAGATAGACTTCCGATCCACCCATGGCGTGATATCTACTTCGGAGTAATTTTTAATATTATAATTATTAGCAAAAATAAAAATAAAGAAATAAAATCAATATAGGAAAGGAGAGCGTCTTGGGTACTGAGGTTGCACAAAAGGTGGCTTTTGTGCCATCAATTAAAAGCTGACACTTAAGTCAATCTTATCAGACTTAATTTTAGGAAAAAAAAAACCCTAATGCACCAGATTATACCAGGTTTGAGGAAATCAAAACTTCAAAAATTAATTAAAAAAAAAAACTAGGGCAGCCACCACAAGTGCGCCCAGCAGGTGGCCGCGCAAGCCATCCCCCGCCCAGGGAGAGAGTTTCTGCAGAGAAAGATCCGACCGAAAGAGAGAGGGGAGAGATCCAAGCCACAAGGGGTAACTCACGGCCACCCCCCAAGCCACAGGGGGTGGCTCACGGCCACCCCTGATGGCCGGCCACCACCCCTCTCCATTGCAAAACATTTTTAAAAAAAAAAAATTTAAATGATTAAACTTGATATAATCATGAGGTGGTTTGGTTTTATTTTGGTAATGTGTTCCATGTTAATGTGTCAGATGGTGAATGGTGGGCATAAAAGAATACTTTTGTGCAACCTCCTAATCTAAGTTATTCTCATAGGAAAGTTAAAGCTCACGTATCGATCTCACACAATTTTCAAGTTTTCTCTTAGGATGTGTTTGAATGTGTGTTTGAAAGGTCTAAAAGTGTGTTTAACACTTAAAAATTTCGTTTGAAAAAAAAGTACCAGTTTGGTAAAAAAAATTGAAAACTCTTTTAAAGGTCCAAAAAGCTTAAAAATAATCAAAACGCACTTTTGACAATAGCTTAAAAATAAAGTTTTTACCAAAAAGCATTTTTTGACTTAAAAATTTTATTTTCAAACACAATCTCAATCATGCTCTTAATAAACTACGCATATTAAGTCGGTGTACGTTTTATAATTATTGAACACACTTCTTTTTTTTTTTGGCACTGTTTACAAGGTGAAACCATAAATAAGAAAAATAAAAACAAAAAAGATAATACCTAGAGCTCTTTGATTAATGATTGGTGTAAATATGAAATGTTATGTCAGTTGTTCTCATGGTCTTATTAGGATTTTATTTTCTAAAAAAAATATTTATATCATCATTTTTTTTACTTTTTTTTTTTTTTTTTTTTTGCTGCCATTTTGGTGGTTTTATGGGATAAAATTAGTATCCTTAATTCCTAGTTCCTCCTATTCTATAAATCTTGAAAACCTGTAAAAAGACCCGAGTTAAATAAGGCCCATTTTCTCAAAAGCCCAATAACTCAAAAACTAAGATACGTCGTCGTCTCTCTAGCTAGAACAAATTCTCTTCATGATCATATTTCTCTTCCTGAGACAAAATCACTGAAAGTATCGAAAGCACTTCAAAGCAGCTCCAGCTCCCTCATTGGCTTTGATAGTTCTCTTCTCTATCTTTCAGATACCCATAGGCCATAGCCCAATCTAACCCTGCAAAATTTGATATCATCACATCAACCAAACCGAAAAAAAAATAAAAAATAAAAAATAAAATGAAACAAAAGCAACATGCATGAGCATTCATTTGATATTAATGGCATAGACTTGGTGCATGCAAAAAGCTCCAAATAAATTTACTCGCCAGAAGCCACTACCTCAACCTAATACACGTCTCTTTTTTTTTTCTGTCAAATTAATTAGAAAGTTGAAAATGCATACTCTGACAAAATCTTCAACGGCTACTTCCCACCACCTCATCTCAATCCAAATGTTCAAGAGCCAAAATTCATAATAGATAAGGGTGGACATCCATCTCTTCTGGCCGCTTGGTAATTAATTTCCTTCCTCGATCTATATATATATATATATATTCTCAAATACAAATTTCTTGAGATCTATAACGTATGGATAGCTATCTACCTATGACGTCTTTAATTGCTCTTTATAAATATTAGACTCAAAATAAATGGTGATGGATTGCGTACGTCCTTCTGCATGAATATCCACGTGTTCGAAACAACCTAGCCACGTTGTCTCAATACCCTGCTGACATTTAGACGAGTACGTGAATGTAAAGGAGGGAGAGTGATCGACATGAGTGGTTAGTAGTTGGCGACATAATTTTGGCCTAACAAGTCAGCTGAATTGGCCTTTCATTACTGGACCCCCACCTTTGACGCCTCAATTGGACTTGGACTGATCAATTTTGCTTCAGGACAACAGTTGGATATATATATATATATATATATATATATATATATATATATATATATATATGTGTGTGTGTGTGTGTGTGTAGTTCGTCTAATTGAGAAAATAAAAATAAATAAATAAGAAAGACATGAGCTCCATTGCATGGATTTGGATTATACATCTATATAAATTACATGCAATATACAGGAAGTTAATATATATGAGAGGACACGTCACACGTGAGTCGTCCCACATCTGTTTAGACACTAATACAGTGATCGAAACATGTCCAAGCACCCAAGCAAGTAAAAGGCTCTCTCACATTGACTATATGTGTTGTATGCGATACGTACAATACGTACAATTAATTGCACCTGGTTGGGATCCCCCATAATGCTAGTGCATGCGTGCCGAACTCTCAACTTGACTTGCCATCAATCTACATATCTATCAAAGCTCTAGATCTCCTTAGAAAAAAAAAAACAAAACAAATTCTAGAGATATAGTACTAAACGACACCACATTTATGTACAGTGTTGTCTAGCTTACACTCTTTACAGTAGTTTATCTTTTAGTATACCCCTCCAGCACTATATAAAGACCATGCATGGAGAGACTTGGTATTCACATCCTTCTCAAATCTTTCTTATGAGATTTATGAGAAACCTTTCACCAAGAAAAATGAATTCCAGAATTTTTATTTTCTTAGGTCTTCTTTTTGCTGTCTTTCTTCTCGTTTCTTCAGATGTAGTGGAAGCAGAGACATCCAACGATGAGAAGAAACGTACGTTGCAATAACCCGACCCCCTACTACTGTTTAATATGTTCTCCTTTTTTTTCTATTCAATCCCTTTATTTGCCTCATAATGATGTTATTCCTTTCCATGAGACACTTCATTCTTTACGAATTTCAGTTTTATTTTAGTTTATTTTTCCTCTTAACTGAGATGTTACAAATGGATTTCTTGTTTGAGGCATATACATGCGATCCTGCGCGTCTAAGGGGAAGAAATTGTAGTGTTTTTCTTTAATTTTGTGCCATGATAAGGTTGCAAATGGATTTATTGTTTACATGTTTAATCACATTAAGGTTGAAGATCCATGGTGGGGTGACGACGGTTAATTATTTTTCAACCTCCTCATTAATTCTAACTTTACAATTAACACTGCATGCAGAAAAACCGAGCAAAGTAGATGACATAAAGGATGCCTTACATGGTGGTCGTAAGGGTAGAGCGGGTGGTGGTGGTGAAGAAGATAGTACTGTTGAAGTAAATTATCATGGTGGCGGTGGTCATCATGGTGGTGGACATCATGGTGGTGGTCATCATGGAGGTGGTGGAGGAGGTGGTGGTGAAGAAGACAGTACTGTTGAAGTAAATTATCATGGTGGCGGTGGTCATCATGGTGGTGGACATCATGGTGGTGGTCATCATGGAGGTGGTGGAGGAGGTGGTGGTGGTGAAGAAGACAGTACTGATGAAGTAAATTATCATGGTGGCGGTGGTCATCATGGTGGTGGACATCATGGTGGTGGTCATCATGGAGGTGGTGGAGGAGGTGGTGGTGGTGAAGAAGACAGTACTGTTGAAGTAAATTATCATGGTGGCGGTGGTCATCATGGTGGTGGACATCATGGTGGTGGTCATCATGGAGGTGGTGGAGGAGGTGGTGGTGAAGAAGACAGTACTGTTGGAGTGAATTATTATGGTGGTGGCGGTCATCATGGTGGTGGTCATCATGGAGGTGGTGGAGGAGGTGGTGGTGGACATCATGGTGGTGGTGGAGGTGGTGGTGAAGAAGATAGCACTGTTGGAGTAAATTATTATGGTGGCGGCGGCGGTCATCATGGCGGTGGCGGTGGTGGTGGTGGTTATGGTGGTGGTGGTCATCATGGTGGTGGTGGTGGTTATGGCGGTGGCGGTGGCGGTTATGGCGGTGGGTGCAAGTATAAAAGATGTTGTGGTGGTTACGGCCATTATGGAGGTTGCCAAAGGTGGTGCTGCTATGCAAGTGAGCCTCAAGAGAAGGCAACTGAAGTCAAGCCCTAGAAGAAGTAAAGCTAATAAATATGTAATATAATGAATAAATTGCAGGCATGGACGGGGTTCTATATTCCAAAATGTGCATGCCTTAGCTATGGAGATCATCTATAAAGCTGAACCGGCCTCTTGGGACACTAGTCCTTGTAGCTTTTGTATCATCTTCTTGTACCTTTTGTATCGTGCCATGACTATATACATATGAATGATAATATATAACTTTTGTGCCTTAATTAATTAAACAAGTCCCCCAAGTGTATATATATATCCCTTATGATATCCCTTATGAACAAGGGACGAAACAATGATCAGTTTCATCATATTGATGAAATAAAGGAATTGGTGGAAGTTTCCTATCAGACTGATCAACGGCACCGAGTATGGTGTGTCATACAGAAGTAAGAGAGTTAATTTGACCGATGCAGACCAAATGAGCAAGACTTAAAACTTACAAAAAATGGTTAAATGCATTTTCAATACATGTAGTTTGCACTAAAATTAAATAGTCACTTGAGTTTTTAAAAAGGTCACAAATGGTATATGTAGTAATTAAGCAAATAAATCCAAAGACCATAGGGTGGCTTGGCCACCCTCAAACAGGCTGGTATGGGAGTGGCCGAGCCACCCCCAGACCGACTGGTATAGGGGTGGCCGAACCACCCCCATGGCCCTTAGTGGTGGTTCGGCCACCCTCAAGGGTCAAATTCTTAATTTGTTCTTTTTTTGACCTTGGGAACCACCCCCTAGGCCAAACGGGGTGGCCGGCCACCCCAACTCTCCTTTTTTCTTTTTCTTTTTTTGGTTTTTTTCGGTTTTTTTTTTTAATTTTTAAATATAACGTGGCACCTAAAAACTCAAGTACCACGTTACATGGCGCCTTGAAAGGCGCTTTGCTAAAAAACTAACAAAATATTGACGGAAGTTTCAAGTGGATTTTTTTGCTTACACTACAAGTATCATTTGTAATATTTTTGAAAACCCAAATGGCTATTTGATTTTGGTGCAAACCACATATACTGAAAATATATTTAACCCCTAAAAAAAAAAGAGCAAGTCAAATATATATATTTTAGGCTTAAAAAATTAAGTTTATCCTGTTAAAATTAAGTTTGGACCCTCATTTATATTTTAAGTTTTTAACATTTAAAGGAGAAATTCTGTCGGGTAGATGGTTTGTCGGGCCTCCATCTGGATAGAGACTGGGCCTAGCTAGCATAGTAGCCCCAATTTGCTATGGTTGGGTTCCTAGCATATATAGTAGAATTAATGAACATCTTCTTATTTCCTTTCTTGGACCCAAAAGGGTGTGTTTTTGTTAAATAGTTAATTTATAGGGTGTTTTTTTTGTAAATGTCTTTTGTTTCAGGTTATTTTTATTAATAATTTTATAAAAGGAAAAAAGAAAATGTTAGCAAATTAAAGAGCCGCCAACGGCTAACCACTCTCTCTCTAGGGTGGTCTTGCCGGCGAATTAATGGGCCTAGACGAGGACAAGATTCCCTCTAACCACTCTCCCTCTCTCTGAGGTGGGGATTTGCACCGACCCATATAAAATTCAATGGAGGGACGACAAATTGAAGCAGATTAGGTCAAATCTCCACCACAGCCGGCTCGTATTTGCCGGTCAAACATCATTTCTTAATTTCCATTGTTTAGGATTCATGTCGAGCCGGGCTTCTCGGGTCAGCCTTGTCATGTTCCATTGTTGTCATGCACTGAGGTCACACACATCCACACCTACACGCAACAGAATTCTTCGACAATTGACATCAAAATCTTGAATATATATATAAAAGATGGAAAAAAAAATTATATATGAGAACCTTTTCTAATTTTGATACGTAAGGAAGAAAGAATAAGAGAATCTAAGAAAATGTTATCAAATATTAGTTGGGTAGCAGTCTATTTAGTTAAACTGTGTACACAAAAATTAATACATTTAGACACTTTTAAAGCATTCTAACTTAAAAAAGAAGAAAGTTGGAGGATAATGTCAAATACAATATATCTTGAATATATATTCATAAAAAAATAAAAATAAAAAGGGGGGGTAAGGTGTCTACCATATAGGTTTTCAGATGTGCTCGAGTCAACATTAATGTCATCATGGTTATGTAATGTTCAGCAGTATGGGTATGTTGTATCAATAGTCATGAGATGATCTTGGAAACATGAGGCACCATAATATATTTATACATTTATATCTCTCGAACAGTAAAAGTTAGCATATTATATACATTGAATCTGTATTATAGGTCAACCGTATTGGTAACTCCATCACAAGGCACCGTAAACATACCTACTATGTCGTCATAACATATATATATATATATATATATATATATATATATAAACAAGGTACTTCATTTGTAACCAAAAATGTCTCATACTGAAAATTCATCACCAAGTCTGTAACCATAACGTATATAGACTCCGTTTTCAGGGTAGTTATAACTCATACCGAATATCTGTTACCAAGTAATTCATAAATCTCATGACTGGCTAGGATCGATCCTAGCCAGTTATGATAGATCCCGGTTACTATAGAATTGATCTTGGCCCGATTTGGCACCTGTTTCGAATTCTTTCGAGCCCCTAGCACTCAATCAATCATATCCAAATGTCTCTAAATGCCCTATAACTTACTAAATTAATGTGTAGCTTATTTATTAATACTTGTTACATTTTTTTTAATTAATTGTTTTATTTTTCTCTAATAAATGAGCTACACATCAGTTTAGTAAGCCTCTGTTAGTAAAAGAGTTAATACTCCTAGTATTTCTCATGTACTTATTCAACCGTGCAAAATTTGGTAGCATCAATATGTGTTTTAATTTATTAATTATGATATGGCTTTATTTTTTAACTTGTGCTGAGTGTTGCATTATTCAAAAAGGCATATCAATTACTAATATTCACTGCCACATCATCATAATTGTATAACACGTAGTATAAAAATTTACTAAATATCATTTTTTTTAATTTTTAATTTTATTTTATTTTTTTCAGTTCTTCCTTTACTACCTCTCTGAAATGTTTAATAATGCCTAAAAGTTTGCTGCATATCCACCGAATTAAATTGGCGGTCCACATCATTGGGAAATTAGAACAACCCGTTTCGGTGACAATTTATTCCTTCATCATCAATCATCATCATCGTCATCCGTATTATCATCATCATTATGATTGCTACCATATATTGCCATCAAAACTTTAATACAACTAATTTATGGACTCTTTATTTTTGGCAACCAAGTAGCTACATGCTCTTTTTTGGCCAATTAATTAAGTGAGGCCATCTCGTTGCATGTGAATTAATTTATATATGTCTCAATTTATTTTGTTTTATTTTTTGAAATAAAGTCTCAAATTATTACCTATTGGATTGGGTTCTCTCTATTTTCATTTGAAATTGAGAGGAACCATTTTTATTTTTTTTTTGTTTAAATTGAATTTTACAGCATCTAACGGTGTACATGGTGTCACACAAAGACGGAAGGATAGGGGGGCCGCTATAGGCCTACCCATGCCAATCTTTGCCTCCATCCCTGATGCCACATCATTTAAAAACTTTAAATAACACGGCAACGAAGACTATATATATAGTTAGATATGTAAAATCTAATATAAACCATATATAAATTATTCATTTCCATTTCACTTGAAATGAAAAATGATCATTTTCCAATTTGGGATGGTTTGGCCACCTCTTTTAATAGCCGGTTTGAGCAGTTCGGCCACACTAACAGCTACCTCAAATCACCCTTTATTTCTTTCTTTTTATTGTTTCGTTAATTCAAAATGAAGGCCTAAATAAAAGGTATTGAAACCCTTGCAAAACCCTCAATCCAGATTCTTTACATTTTATACCAACTTTGTCAATGATTAGGACCGCACATTGTGCTATAAATATGTTTTCTTAACTAATTAATCCATCACTTCCTCAAATTTGACTTATTCGCGCATGGGGACACTATATATATTTTTTTCAATGGTATTTTTTTCAATGGTGCTAAACCACAAAATGGCGTAGCCTAATAAAGTCCACACGAATTATTTTAACTTCCGATCCTATCTTTAATTAAGTTAAATTATCGACACAAAATCTATAAATCGGATAAATTGATGTGAAGTTTTTTAAGTTTTATTTGTCAGGGAGTGTTAAGAAACGTCTCAATTATGAAAAAGACTTCCATGTGGTACATAATTCTCTATATATATATATATATATATATATATATATATATATAAAATAGACAAATATTTGGATAAGAGAAACGAAAGTGTGCAAGTCATCATATTTGTGTCATGGAACATTGGGCGTATATTAGGATGAGAGTTTGACTCTTAAAATTGAAATCTTCAACCCTATTAGTATTAGTTATTTAAGGTCTTACTAATGCTTTGACAGGGTAGGTCAAACTATGGTTTAGTACCATATAGGCCTCTCTTGTGAGGCTCTCAACGTGCAGGTACTGCTGCTTATCTTAAGACTATACATTGTTCAAATTAGAATTATGAGTTGAGTTGGACTTGATTTGATTTACATAGACAAAATTAATAAAACCAGATGTAGTTTTCCTTACTCGGTGTCGGTAATCTATAAAACTATGCATCAATAGTTATAACAATGTACGAGCATCCCAACACGTCATATGTAGGTGCCCATATGCACGAAAAAATGATTTGCCTATATTTTTCTCATACTCTCTTACAAATTCATAGATCAACCATTAGATTTGTAGAGTTCACATGGATCCACAAATCTAATAGTTGATTTGTAAGATCAGATGAAAATAAATATTAACACCAATCATTTATCTTATTATTTTTATCTGCACTTTCTAGGCACCCGAATAAGGGTTTTTCTTCTTCTTACTTTTTTAGTGTTTGTTGATTGCTAACCTATCAATTTGCCATACATATTGTCCCCCCAAACTTCCAAATTGTTGCACTTCGATCATTGTGATTTTTTTTTTTTTTTTTTTTTTCTAAAATACCCCAATCCCAAGTTAAAGAAAAAAAAAAAAGGCAATAGTCGAATTGCAACAATTTAAAAGTTTGGAGGGTAAAGTGTCACTTTTTAAACATTAAGGTTAAAAGTGCTAATAGATTGATAGTTCAAGAAGATAAAGTGTATTTTCTCCCAAAAAATTTGATCGATCACCACCAGACCACACTCATATTGTTCTCCCTATTTTTACATTTTTTTTGCCTTGAACAATTTGACATTAAGCATAATTAATCTAAAATTCACCTAAAAAAACCTACTCATAATGTGATTTGACTGCGCCGTTGCATATAATTAGTTAAGGAGTGCAAATTTAAATATAAATTTATAAGATGCTCACTATTATAATCACACCACATGCATCAAGCAAGCACACTATACTGTTCACCAATAAATAACCTAAATCATAGGGCCGCTGCAATCATTGATAGTACCAATCTACAGTCGTTTCGCATTATACCATCAATTATTTCCAAAACTTTAATTCGAAACTGGAGGACAGATCATACCTAAGTTTATGAAAAATCATAGAGATCGAGCTAGGTATCACAATTTGTCCAATTATATATATAATATATTTTGGAATATATCTAACATCCAATAATTATAATTATTACATAAATAATGTTAGATACTATAAAATCTAATATATAATAAGTTTGATTTTATCTCATAACTTTTTTCTTAGATCATTATTTGAACGAAGTTTTTCTCTAGACAGTTAAATTACCAATTGGAATATTTAATTTAAATGAAGAGTAAATTGACGGAGTCAAGATTCGACGATCTAGGACCTTTGGCTCTGATACTATGTTAAATCATCAGTTATCTCAAAAACTTATAGGAATTGATAAATTTAATCATTAGTTTAACATAGACAAGGTTAGAGAGAATTTCGATTCAATCCGTCTATTAAACTAACATATGTTCAACATGCATATATTTCTCACCCACCATCATTTTAAAAAATGCATATAAAAATTACATTCATTTAATTTGGACATATATTAGTTTATTAAACTAAATTTTTTTTAAAAAAAAAAAATCTTGAACCTAATTTAGAAAAAAAAATGTCCTAATTATTTTATCTAAGAACTTGGCCTTACATTGTTTCGTAAATGAGTAATGTTATATTGATGTAGTACTGTCAATCAACTTTAAATTTCTCTGTCTAAACAAGGACTAATGGGAACAGTACATTAACAAAATGAGATTAGAAAAATAAGATACAAGTAAAGGGTTTAGCATTATTTTTCTTCATAAATTAAGGCTAATATAAATATGTTTAGAGAGAAAAAGAAAAAAGAAATTAGGGATACGTAGAGAAAAGTCATTTTGGTCAAATCATTGGGCCCTAAAATCATTGACTGTTGTTGGGAGGAAGACAAAGAGAACACCCCAACGTGTGAAACAAAAAGCCCTCGTGTTCTTGGCCCACCGTTGAGAAAATTAAACCCTCTTTAAAAACATCATCAACGGGAAATGCTCGTCATCTTCTTGGGAACACCTTTCATCTTCCCTCTCTCTCTCTCTCTCTCTCTCACCCTTTTTATATTCTTCGATCTCCTTTTCCATTGAATCCATCCAACACACTCTTCTTCTATTCTATCAGTTTGGTTTTTTCCTTCTTCCGTTTTGATAGCAACGAGGAGCTAGCTAGCACAAGTAGTACTTATGAAGAAGAAGAAGAAGAAGAAGAAGAAGAAGTATGATGATGATGATGATGAAGAAACGTGTCGTCCATGTTACATTAATATCTTCGGAGTTTCCTAAAGACTTTTTGGAACTCATTTGTTGGTCTCTCTCGCCAACAGATTTGATTGTCATGATGAGGAGCTTGTTTCCGGTGAAGAATTCGTCGGCGGCGTACATGGGAAAGCCAGGCATTTTGTTCTTGTTCTTCTTGTTTTCTTCTTGTTTAATTATTCAATATGTTTCTTTTTGGGTTTTATATATAGAAATGGGATGGGTAAACTGTTCTTAGAACTTTGATGGAGATAATGAAACAAGATTTGGCTGGTTTTTCCAGGTATATGTTGTGGATCTTAATTACCATGTTTCTCAACTCTTTCAGCATCATAAAAGTTCATGAATGTTTGCTGCAAAAAGGGGTTTACAATAAATAATCTCTAATTGTCGTCTGAGATCTAAGATCTTCATTACCATGATTGAACACTCACAAGCTAAGGCATAAGAAAATTTTTTACCATTATATATATATATATATATATATGTGTGTGTGTGTGTGTGTGTGTGTGTCATGTTTGTAGTCATGAAAGCTAAGAATTCATTTGGTTCTACCATTTCGGAATATAAAATTACAAAAAGTACATCGTTTAGACTACATTTTTAAAACCATGTGGTTTGAAAACATAGAAAAATTTATATTGGGAAAAATTGTGATGTGCTTATATAAACATCTCAATATATACGCATACCCTAAATATCTACTTAGTGGTTTTAAATTTGAACGTGGAGTATTTAATTGAAACGAGGTGAATTGATTGAATCGGGGTTCGAACTCATTTTATTTGACTTTGATATTCTGTTAAACTACCATTTATCCTAAAAACTTAAACTGATAAGAAAGAGATAAATTTAATTATTAAATCAATACTTCAACAAAACTCAACTGAAGAAAAACAGTCTTAAATAAAGTTTTTCTTCGAACTAAATTGAAAGACATATTGCCAAATATTAGCAATTATGAAATAAATTTATGTGGAATGTTATTTTACCATATACCTAGTCCAAATTTGTCCTACACTATTGTTTGGTAAAGTGGCAAATCAATCGGCAAATTTAAACATATTTTGTTGCATTTATATCATCAGCAACGTCACATTCATTGCTTAGAACTTTTACCCACTACCGTACTAGATTCAATTCACGGTCTAAATTGAATTTTATTGTGTTTAATAATATACATAATGCTACATCATCTAATATAAATCTGTAAAATTTAGTTTAAATCATAAAATATACTAGCATATACTATTTTTCTCTACAGCATGATTTTTAATCTTCTCAGTTGATGATGGTAGGTGGCAGCCCGTGAATGTGAATCGAAATCACATATATATCATAAAGTTTTAATAAAAATGTACGTTTCATATATATATATATTTGGTGAACTCATTCTATCGAAGCCATAAAATGGTTCCTTTTGATTATAATTAATTATTGCTAGAGGAGCTGTATCTATCCAAATTTTGGAACTGACATTAAAATTATTATGCTCTAATTGCAACAACATCTATCTATGGCCAATAATTGGACCCTTGAATTATAATTATATATATATATATATATATATATATAGAGAGAGAGAGAGAGAGAGAGAGAGAGAGGGTTATCTTAAATGTATCTTCTTCATTGGTTTCACTTAACTACATACCAGCTATTTATATTTCTTCAATTTTCTTGAGAGGTATTACGTAAATGTTAAGTAATAATTAAGGAGTAGTTATGTATACCCTTCGTGCTCATTTACGATACAAGAAGACACAGAATATGATGTTTCTATTTCAAGTGAAATGCATATGAGCTATTTCATGGTCGAGTATAATTTGTAAATATATAATTATACTTGGTAAAATAGAGAGATATTGCTCATGTTCATTAACTTATAATATTTGAATATTGTTATAATTAATAATTAAAGATAATTCACCTTTATTGGAGGCCAGTTTAGATTCGTTAAATCATCACTTATTTCAAAAATTTAAAGTTATTCTCACATATGAGCTCAAACTTTCTCTTAACAAATGATCAAACTAAACACGTAAAATATTTAACTTAAATAATTGTAGAGTCAAATTTTTAAAATAAATAGTAATTTAATGAGATTCAACCTATATATATTGGGAATATGAATATATATGTATAATGAGTAGGTTAATTAACATTAATTAATCCACTTATATAATTAAAAATAAAAAAAAAGTAAAAAAAGTAAAAAAAACATTAGAGTTAACACCCTATGTTTGGTTGAATCAAGTGTGAACAGGCGGATCTAAACCCAGGAATCCGTCAAAATGTAGTAGCTAGGGTAGTTAAAATAGACCTAAATGGTCAAAATTTGATGGTGTCATGGTGGTGTGAAGAACATTTGACTCACAAAGCAATCACAAAATTTGAGGTTGCTTTGTGTTCTGCGTGTAACATACGGAGCCTGTTGGGGTTTATTTTTAATTAGTAAAGAATTAAAGGATAGGTAGATTAGGTTCGGGAATACACGATTTGTTTTGTAAACCGTGTCGGAGGGAAGACCTTTCAAAATTATACGCCTTGCATTGCGCCCCAGGCTCACTTGTTGACTTTCATTTAAGCCTTACTTTCTTCTCCTACCTTTTTTTTTTTTAACTCTCTTCCTTAATCTGCCCTTTATTCTTTAAAAAAAAAAAAAAAAAAAAAAAAAAACTAAAATTTACACTTTTATCTCGTTGTTATTTTATTTTATTGGCGTGATAAAACGTCTATAAATTGAGATAGTAATAAAATAATTTATCTTGTTTTTCTACGCTCGCTATATACTTTCATAATATTATATATGTTTTGCCTTCTTAGTTTTTCATGTCAATATTGGATATGTGGGTTACATGACAAAGAGTTTGTTTGGAATTGCGTTTAAGAAATAGAGTTTTCAAGTCAAAAAGAGTTTTTAGATAAAAGTTTCATTTTTAAGCTTTAGCCAAAAGTCTTTTTCAGCCATTTTTAAACTTTTTGGACTCTTAAAAGTGTTTTTTAATTTTTTTACTAAACGAGTACTTTTTTCTTTAAATTGACTTTTTGAATGTTAAAAATATTTTTAGGTCCCTCAAACCCAATCTCAAACAGGTCCTAAATACTTTCCATACTAATGAAAATGGAAATTGACATCAAACTATTGGTTCCATTATTAAGATTTTAACATCACATGGTTAGGTAAAGATGAGATAATTCTTAAAGTGTGTGTTGCTTTAAAGAGAAATGTTAGTTTATATAATAATAATAATAAAAAAATACTGAAATACATGTAATAAACACTAACTCTAAGAACAAATGTAATAGACTAGATTGAAAGAAAAGAAAAGAAAAGAATACAGTTTTGAGGAAATTTTTTTCAACTCACTCTAATAAATATTGTTGATCAGATAAATAATGATTTAAAATTGTATCAGAATAAGAGCCTTGAGTTCAAACCCAACTTCACAATTAAATATTTTATGTGTGAACTCCGATCACTTGTTGAAAAGAAATTTGAGCACACATAAAATCAATAATAATATATCGATCAAACTATTAAATTTATAATTTTTTTTGTGTACCTAAACTTTGAAAACAAATAATAATTTATTATACATCCACCCGTTTAAATCATGATCCACAAAATATAAAAATATTAATTGTTCCTCTTATCTTTGTATATAAGTTTTGGCAGAGAAGGTTACGTAGATGAAGTAATGGGAATGTGATTGTGACTCCCAACTCCCAAGCATTTAAAAAAAGATTTTTACGTACATGAACAAAGTAGTAAAAGGATTCAAACGTACGTACGCTTTGCAGGTTAACACGTACAATTTTCATGACAACATACGAAAGGGAAATGTTTGATTGTTCCCACCTGTACTATGAATTGTTCTAACCTTAACCTAATCTCTTTTTTAATGATCGGATCATTTATTTGTCCAATTTTTTGAATCTTTTTTTTTGTATTTTTGCATTGTTTTGTTTTTGTTTTTGTTTTTTTTTATGGTCTAATTGTTGGAGCCAAACCTTTTTAATTTTTGGTTGTATTTCTTTAGAATCCGTATTCTCTCCTCTTTCCGAATCAAGAATGAGAAGAATCATTCCTTGTAACCCATTTTCTTGAATGTAATTAAAAAAATAAAGGTTCGAAATCAAATTATTTTATTTTTAATGTGAGTGTGTTAATCAATAGTTAGATCATAGTCTAGCGGGATAAAATAGGGTAATTTCTAGCAATAATCGTTATGTTTAAAATGAGTAATGTTATATACTACACTAATATCTTATAAGTATTATATTATACTAACCTAACAGGGTGTACCAGCTCTTGGATTAGCACTTATAAAAAAAAGAAAAAAAATTAATGATTATTAGATATATCTTGCCATGTCGGCATAGAGTAATACTTGTGGGATATAGTATGAGTAATGCTATTTAGTAAACTGTCATACTACTGAAATAATATGGTAGTGAAAATCAGACCTTGATTTTTTTATTTTTTTACTTTGTAACAAGTGTTGATCTAAAGACTAATTTTGGTTGCCGCATCATCAAACTATACGTATATCAGTCATATAAGCGTCTACTAAATAACATTACATTTTTAGAAGTGATAAACAATAAGTAATACTAGAAATTACACTATCACATCATTATCCCACCTTGCTAACGTGACACTACCAATAATCAATCCTGGAATTCATGTTAAAAAAGGAAAAAAAATAAAAATAAAAATCGACGTTACTTTATCAGTAGGATAAGATAATAATAAAATAAAATTGTGGTTTGTACCGTTACTCCATAAACAATTATAAGAATCATTGATTATTGTATAATATTAGATATCTTCTGATCTAAGTAGCCCTGGCCTTGTACCTATTGTAAATAATAATAGGTATTTATTTTCTCTATCTTGAAAACTACGTGAGTCCAACACTTTTGCCGATTATTATGTTTGCTGTTTTATTTTCAACCTCGTGTTTTTACTGCGTTACACGACAGTAAATAAATATGGGAAATTCACACTTCGAATCTTCAACGATAAATATGCCTTGGAATTTTGCACTTCATTCACATTTGTTAAATAGAATATATTTTTATATTTGACATGTTATAACATCTATTCACACACGTGCGTGAAGGATGAGACGTATACGGTACTATATATTACTTTAATCCAAATGTATATTTTTTTAAAAAAAAGTTAGGTAAATAAAAAGAATCGCTTATGGACAAATAAAAGCATAAACAAATTCTGGGACTATTGGCAACAACATATATTGCCTGCTGTTGGGTCCTTTTAGACCTGATCCAGATTCTGTTACTATTTCTGCACTGCGTTTACCTTTTGGACTTTGTTGTTAGGGTACTCACTCATTTTGTTGTCATTTAGTCCTATAACAGTATAACTTGCTTTCCCTTATTTAAAAAAGTTGAACATCTTAAAGCTTAACTCGGCTCGTTAGGCTAATTTATGCTAGTTTATATATTTAAAAATATTATAAGTGTATCTTATATTATAATAAATTAGTTAGGCTGATTTGGATGGATCCTTAAAATTCCCATCGATTACTGATCCAACGGCTGTGAAACAAAGTTATTGAAATTTGAAGGCTGAGATTAAATGGGGACCAAAAAGTGAAAGCCTAAATATTTCCATATTAAAAAAAGTGCTCAGAAAAAGAAAAAAAAAATAGTTCGACCTGTTTATTATTCAAATTTCTTTAGAATTTGAGCCAACCGAGCTCAAACAAGAGGGCTCAAGCTTGAACTGAGTTCGAGCCGAGCCTGAGCTCATAAAATTATATACAGTTTTACCTATAATATATTTTTTTTTATAATTTATTGATACGTGTTTGTAATTGAAAGATATATATATTTTTTTTGTTACTAACGTATTTTTAATTAAAGGTATTAAAAAACATTTTAGTGGCCGATGTAACATCCAAAACATGAGAGAATGTAGAATATTAAATTGGATCTTTAGTGGGCCCTGCCAATAATCGGAGGCCATGAAAATCCCAGAGTACTAGTAATTATGGCCCTTCTGAGATGAGCTGGATAATTGGGCCTTTTCATAGACCCATTTTAAATACTTATATTCCATTTAACAGCCCAAAATTGTAACGTAGAAAATGTCAAACCAATATAAGCTTGGTCTGACGGCCAAGGCATCCAATGCCACTGGAGTACTGGACCAACAAGTAATCATAAATTACTTCTATGTCGTTTGAAACTCATCACTAAAATTACTAAAGTTATGTCGGGTGTTTGGTTCAGATAGTGTTGAAGTATGTTTATAAAATTATGAGAAATGTTATTTTTCTTTCTCTTGTTTATTTTCCGTCTAACTTCATCCAAATTAGTGGATCTTACTGATCTAATGGCAGATTTGAAAAAGAGTTGGACAAGAAATTGTTGATAAGAGTTTGAGGAATAGTAAGTCTCTAAAATTAAACGAGTCGAATCATTTAATCATAACTCATTAATTTCATATTGGGGTTTGTGTGATTTCGCAAGTTATATTAAAAATTGTCAACCCTAATTAAACATGTATTTAGATTAAAGTAAAATGGTATAATCATTGACTTGTTTGGACATGATATTGAAAACACTTTTCTCAAAAATTATTAATAAACAATTTAAACACCTTTTTCAAAACATGCTTTTTTGGATATAAACCAAAAGAATCAAACTTTGGCCCGGATGCTCTGAAAAATGCCCATTTTACAGCTTCCAATCACCAATTGCCACATCAGCTAAATCACAACAATTGCACAACATTAAACTAGAACCATATTCACTGGATGATAAAAAGAGAAAGAAGAAGAGATGGTCTAGGTGAAAGAAAACGCAGAAACGGCCATGGCTATGGGTCGTGAGTCTGGCCGTGACCCACGGTTGACCAGACCAGCCACCCACGGCATGGTTCACCTCTCTCTGGCACCGGTTTCCGACTTTTAGGGTGATAAAATTCTTAAATGGTTAACTTTTCATCTCTAATTTTTAGTTTTGAATCAAAAAAACGAGTTTTGAGGCATTAGAAACGAATTTTCGGGCATTAGAAACATATTTTGAAGCGGGTCACGACGGATACGATGGATTTGAGGCTTAGACCTGTGGGTCACGCCCCACGACGTGGGTTTCTGGCGAGACCCACACCGTGGGTCTCTATCGTCGTGGTGTGGGTGGTTTGCAGAAGTTCCTGACCATAGGGGCTCTCAAACCAAAATACTTTTTCAAACAAAAAAAAAAAAAAAGTGTTTCTCATCTTTATATTGTATCAAAATATCAAAACCAAAAAACACTTTTTAAAACCATTACTAAACGTAAAATTGGTCTGATACATCTCCCATAAAACACTTGTCTCATAAAATGTGCATGTGTCATATTAAAAATGAAGTTTAATCTCTAGAAACGGACTAAAACAAACTTGTTTTATATTCAAATTCAATAATAGAATTGGTCTAATACATTTGTCCATAAAACATAAACCCCTATTGAAAATCATCTGAAGATTAAATTTCATATTTCAAGCAACAAAAGTGCATCAGACAGAATTGGTCAAATGAAACAGAAATATAATGATTTCATTTTACTCCAAATCACAACAAGATTAGTTATAATTTATATCGATCTCTAACTTGAGAAAGTAATATATATATATATATGAATATGATTTACCAATATAAAGTTTGAAGTTTAACCAAAAGTCTTGATCGATAACTTTTCTTGAAATGAAATCACGAGTAGTTGAACCACTCTGATTTGTTTGATGTGGAAAACAAAACCTACGAGTTTAATTAGAATTATTATTCATAAGGAATAATACACTAAAAAACCTTCTTCTTTTTTTGACCTGAAAAGTGTTTGAATCTTACAAAATTGATGTATCAATCCACGTGACTTATATAACTATTATATAAATTTATTAAATGGTCTGCCTTGCAACATGTAGTCATCACGTGGCGGTAGCTTAGATTACTTGCTACTTGAGAATATGGAGTCGTGGGCTCACGTACCTTAAAAGGAAGACAGAAAAATAATTAAATTTGGTATTTATTATTATTATTATTATTATTATTATTATAAACTATATAATATTTATTTGGTGTTGATCATGTTGGAAACAAAAGGGTGGCTGCTGGGATACACTGGGTCACGTTCAAATGTCCATTTTTAAATTACTAGTTGTTGCCAACTCATGAGGATTAGGTATTGTAGCAAAGTCAAGAACGGTGATATAACTCAGATTAATGCCTACTCAATATTAATCTTCTATTTTTATCTTCATTCACAGATAGGTAATTAGTACTGCTGTAAAAACTACTTTTTTTTTTAATACAAAAAGGCAGTATTTTGATCATTTTAATGTAAAAAAATTAACAATTCAATACATTAAATTAAGAATTTTTAAATTTTAAAAAGATAATTAATGTAAAAATGATAAAAGTGCAAAAATGAAATAAATTGAAACTGTTAAAAAAAAAAAAATTACTGCACCTACGTGAAATTCAGAAAGCCTATGAAAATCATGACAATACTCCTTGTATAACAATGATTGATACTACATGACCACTTTTAGGTAAGACACAGCGATCTGTTACATCACGTACCTGAATGGCTGAATGTCAAAATGTTTGAGTTATTGTCGGTGACAACAATAATGTTTTTTTTTTTTTTTACTGTTTGAATTTTATAGGACAACAATAATGTCTTTTAACCATTTAAATTATGTGAAATAATATTTTATTTTTATAAGTCTTTGTTGATCTAAATTTTTACTGATACATTGTCGTAATTATATGACAGCTGCATGAGACATAAATTCATTATCGGTCATGGTCAAGCACACCCATATCTGTTTCGGAATTGCCTAAAAATTTTAATCCAAATTTCTTAAAAATTGGGCAAAGAATGAGAAAAGAGAGCGTAGAGTTTACCTACTCTCGGAAACCCGAGGTTTCACACTCATTTCTCTCATGTTTTGCTTAAATTCTTGGAATTAGGACAAAAAATTCTTGGGGTTTGAAATCGGGATCTGAATTTAGATTTTCAATAGTTTGTTGTGGATCTTTATTATTAGCAATCTAAACGTAATAAAAGTATAGAACCCATTTATCTAAACAGGTGGATGGGTGGTCCAGAACCCGTTCGGAGAGATGAGTCCTATAAAAATTTTCTCCCATTTAGTATCAAAATTATTAATAATCGAAAAACAAAATTGTTAGAAATTTATGTCTCGAAAATTGTGCCCATATGAGGGGTGTTGAAATGAAAGATGTGGCAGAATGATAAATGTCTTGGAACCTTTACATGAGTGCAAGAGAAGCCAATAATACAATTGGGTACCACACTATAGTTGTGATCAGCTGTGCCCTACTTCAATGAATTCTCAGGCACTGAGATGATGGTGATCATCTCTTTGCTTGAGTTGTACAGTTGATCTGAATGTATGGTGTCTCTGTCTTTGTACCAAAGGAAAGAAGTTGGTGAAAGAAAGAAAGCACGTGCATGTATATATAGTGATACATCATTAAGATAGGAGGATGATGACCCCCATTGAATACCACCAAGCTCCAAGGCCCCCCCATTTGAGTGTTGTGTTGGTTCTCTCTCTCTCTCTCATAGATGGGGTACTAGGTTTAACAAAAGGTGGAGAATATCTTCACTGTGATTTTTGTTTTGTCTTATATGTCAATTATGGTGCCCACTACAAAGTCTTTCAGCAAAGTTTAAAAGAATGAAACTCTTTGAAGGTTCCCTTACCCTACATGGGCTCCGTTTGACAATGTTTTTTTTTTTTTTTTTTTGGAAAAACTAGTCTTCTTATATAACATAAATATGAGAAAGTATACTTGAGTGTTTTGTTAATATTTTTTATTTTGAAAATAGAAGACATTATAGCACTATTCCTAGGACATTATGGAGTTGGATATTTGTATAACAAGACCCCTTTTTTATTTTAACAAATTGTAAAATTTATTGATAAACCATCAATCAAGTAGGGGCATAACGCTCCTTAGATACAATACTATAGACACAATTTGGAATTTATTCAACTCTAACTCTATTTATAATATCTACACTAGTCTCTAGCAAGACTATGGGTGACAGAATTCGCATCTCTCCTAATGAGGTTAAAAAGATACATCTACTCTTAGTTGCGTGTATATATATATATTAACATAGGCAATGCTAATTTGCCTTTGAATTTTTATTTATTTTTTAACAATAACTGATTGGCACCGCTACATCGACAAAATGTGATAGTTATGAAATAAATGTTTGATTTATAGCATTATGAGATGTGATATACATCTTTCTATTGTTCTTCAATTCTCTCATTCTCCCACTTTTCAAAATCATCATTGAATCTGTGAGGTTCACGTGTAAGACTTATATCCAATAACAATTTTAAAAAGTAAAATGATAAGAAAGAATGTGAAGAGAAAATGTAGCATTTTCCCTATATATTAACACTATATAATATATAGGAGTAGGAAATCTCTCAATTTAAAACCATTTTAAGGTATAATTTCACTAAAGTTATAGATCTCCACCATTATTTTTTATTTTTTATTTATTTTTGGACACAGAAATTGTTGTTTTGAAGTGATGCAAGACCAAGTTGATTAGATATAGAAATTAGAACTGTGACCCCCGACTTGAAGGTGGAGTTTTTTGAAGCATACCCAAAACCCATTATGCAGGCGATTCTTAGCCGTCCATTGAGCAGAACCAATTAGACGGTCTTGATCAGCTTGACTTCTTAGTTCTTACATAAATGGGGACCACCTTTAGCCGGCCCAGTTTCTTGTTCCGATATCCATGCGTGGAGGCCGGCCCATAACACAATGTGTAGGTTCAGACAAAATTGAAAGCCGCTACTACATACCGTCCTCTACGATTTTTTAGACTTTTTAAAATTAATTATCAAATATTTTTATAATATGAATAAATTAATACTTTATCCTCCATCTCTATCACCTCATTCTTGAATAGATCACCAAACTTTATCCTCATTCTCATTACATTTAGTTTATTATTTTACAATATAATCAGATCACGAGACATTTTATTGTCAAAATTATGAGAAATGCTAAGCTTACAAATAAATTTTACAGAAAAATTTTTATATGGCACAACATGATTGGATATAAGATAATTTTAAATTTTGAAAAACTTAATCGTGTTGTGCTATATCAGTTTGTAAAAGTTTTTCTATAAAATTCGTTTGTAAGTCTAGCACTTCTTCAAAATTATTAGCATTTCAGTCGGTAAATATAAAAAAGTTCTTACATGACACATTTCTCCAAGTAGAAGGTGGTATGCTCGAGACTTGCTCAAACAGCTATGTTCCATAAAAACTCTCTCATATTTATTAAAATTGTTAAAAATATTTATGACCTCGAGGAATAAATAAGTAATTTTTCCTCCTCAATTACAAATTTCAATATTTTATTATTTATTCCATAAAAAAACTACCATTAAATGGAATAGAAATTCAAAAAAATATATAAGAAAAACAAAAATATCCCTAAATATTTAAAAACAGTAATTAAAATGTTAAAAAAGCAGATAATATAAATTATAATTATGCTAAAATATGAGAGTAAGATTGATCTCTATTCTCTCAGATCCAGTGCCACTCTCTAATCTTTGTTTGGGCGTTCACACGTGATTACCTCCCCTTTTGGCGCGCTAAAGAGGATGGCCCACAGTGAGGGCCACAATTGTTGCCAGCTCACCACAACCTCAGACAATCATGTCGTGGGCCCAAGAGAGCAGTCCATTTCTTTGGTTGCTTAATTCCTAAAATGTCCTTCTCACGGTTTCAACCAAGACGCGTCAAGGTCATTCTCAATGACAATATTGTCCTTCTCGGATGAAATTAATGGAGCATATGTTACGAGTAGTGCTATTGTTTTTCTCATGTTCTTTTGCATCTTCAATGTTGATGTGTGTCTTTCAAATTATTATAAAATTAAAATTTAATATTGATTTATTATAAATATAATGATAATTTTAAAAATTATCATTAGTTTTAAAGTGATATAAAAGAGACATTCACTATTACTCAACATTAATTGACAAAACATATAAGTCCTCAAGAAGTAACTCAATTAGTTGAGATCACGTCTAATGGAGCCGAAGTCACTAGTTCGAATTCTTATTCCCTTCTTGTGCGGGCATGTAAAAAAAAAAACACTAATTGACAAAACGTCCCCAAGAGGTAGCTCAATCGATAGTGGACCACGTCTTATAATGCGAAGGTCACTGGTTCAAATCTCTTTTCCCTTTTCCTTGAGTAGACATATTAAAAATAAAATAAAAAATAAAAAAAATAAAAGAATAAAAAACTAATTGATGAAACAAGGGCTAAACATTAATGTATTACTAAGAGTAATGCTAGACATTTCCCACATGTCCTCCATTTGTCTTCCCAAAATTAAGATAGCTTTTAAAATTACTATTAAATCAAAATGCAATAATGAAATACGCTTCAGTGTCAAGTCTAAAATAGGGAAGACTTATTTTACGCTTTTTTTTTTTTATTCAATGGTTTATATGATGTTAATATTTTAAAATTTAAAATGACATGATGATTTATTTATTATGTGGCAACATATACATTATTAAATTTGTGAAATTTAGTAGTAACCATGAAATAAAGCATCTCTATTTCAAGTGATCCACAAAGGGCCCAACATTAACGTATTGAAGCCTATTAATCATATTCAATCATATTAGCTAATGATACAAGGTTCACCAATTGTTAAACTAAAGAAATTTGAATTTGAAGACAAAGTAGGCATAGAGTTTGTGTATATAATATGTTAATAATCCTTATAAACTTTTATAAAATCTTGTTGATATAGTGATTGTACACTAAGCACTTGAACAAAGAAAGGCATGCAAGCAAGCCAGAGTAAGAATGGTTCATTGGAATTTGGAGGTGCCAACAGAACGACCTCCCAATAAAAGAATATTGCATTTCTGTATGTATATTATGGATGAGCTCATAATATTCGGTTAATTTGGGATATATATGAGAAATGTTAGGTGTTTTTTTAATGTCCTTCTAATTGTGATGTGACTTTTAAAATTATTGTTAAATTTGAGATTATCATTATTGACTTTTAATCTATAAGAACACTAGAAGAACACCTAGCATTTTCCTATATATATATATATATATATATCCCAAATTAAAAAAAAAAAATGAAAGTCAACCATAAAGGGCAAGTATGTAAAGACAGTAAGAACATCCCAGAAAGGCAGAAAAAACCAAATTGAATATAAAAGGGTAGTTTAGTGACTTCCTGTCCAACCATCAATCATGCAATGTTAACCTAACCAAGCAGCGTCTGCTGTCTCCAACACACTTCTCTTTCACTCTCTCCCCAAGTATCATCATCCATCGCCTATCTTTAAAGGTCCACATTAACGTTCCAAAAATAATTATCCACAGAGAGTTTTCGAAAAAAACAAACAAAAATTGCAAAACCACCCCAAAAAGTAAAATACTTTAACAATTGGGCCCTTCTTCATCTGCGCCTATTTTTCTAAACCCAAGACTAGCCCACCTCAGACCACCTACCATTTTTTCCCGTTAAGTTTCTCCAATTTTCCAAACCTCAAGTCCACCCCCCAAAAGTACGGATTTTTCTTGACGGTCCTAACTTTGTATCCATTTGTCTACCTCAAATAATCCCAATTCTTTTATTAGTGCGTCAGTTTATGTGTGTTCCTGAGGCCAGAGCCCATTTCAGGTTTCCACTTTTCTTTCTGTTTTTATTTTTTTGTAGGGTCTGTTCTGGGTATTGTTTTTTGTTCTTGTTTTGTTTTTTCAGTTTCCTCACTTTCCCTTTTCTGGGTCTCTGTTGTTGATTTTGAATATCCATATCCAACCTTCTTTTCTTCAAGAGCGCACTTGTGAACGAAAAGAAAAAGTCTCTCTTTATATTTATTTTTCTGTTCCGTAGAGTGGAAACTTTCAAGCCTTTTTAATGGCACTAAGGGGACTTTCATGGCCGTGGCAAATGTAAGGTTTTTGGTGACAATTTCTTCTGCGTGACTCTTGTTTCATCAAAATCTGAAACACCCATTTGAAGAAAACCCAAGATTTGCATCCTCTCCTTATCAAATTTCAACCTCTCACTCTCAGGCTCAAAAAATAGACCATTTCATGGTTTCAGACTTGTGGGGTTTTCTCATTTGACAAGGTCCTCTCATTTTTCCAATCAAAGACACCGCATTTTCTTTCTCATTCTCTCGCTCCCTCTTTCTTTCTTTCTTTCTTGATCTGTCTCTACAACCCCAAGAAATGTATGGAACACAAAGCAAGAGGGACCTTGCCTTAGAATTCCAATCTCAAATACCAATCTTGAGGCCCAGCATCCATGCCAGGAGGGCAAACCTCACTGTGAAGTTTCAAGACCTTTACGGTTTCACAGTAGAAGGGAATGTGGATGATGTCAATGTGTTGAATGAGGTGAGGGAGAAGGTGAGGCAGCAGGGAAGGGTTTGGTGGGCATTGGAGGCCAGCAAAGGAGCCAATTGGTACTTGCAGCCTTCTATCTCCGAAGGCCAATCCCTTAAGGCCTCGCTTAAGCTATCAGCTATGGCAAACGCCATAACTTTGAAGAGGCTCATTAGGAAGGGAATTCCTCCGGTTCTCCGCCCCAAGGTGTGGTTTTCGCTTTCCGGGGCGGCGAAGAAGAAGTCCACGGTGCCGGATAGCTATTACAATGACTTGACCAAGGCGGTCGAGGGGAAGGTCACCCCTGCCACGAGGCAGATTGATCATGTGAGTGAGTGATTTGGGTTTTTATGCATTGCAATGATGATTCTGGGCCTCTGGCAGAGTCGGGGTTGGTATATTGGACTTTTTGATTAATGATTATAGATTCTAGATTTGATAGACATATTGGTATGCCATCTATGGGGTTAGATTCCTTTTGAAAGATAAGTAGTTTGCAGCATGAATTTAGTACTATTGACTTATACGTAAAATGATCGTTTTTAGTTTATTCTGATTTGACGATCTTAGTGAATGTTTGGGGAATCTTAGTTTGCAGGACTTTGTTGAAACAAATGTATTGCGACATTTTCTATTATCCTCTGCTGTAATGTTGTGCGTCACACCTCTTGATAAAATTTGTTGTCAGGTCATTTGATTGTGTGTGAACCATTCAATTACATGGCTATTGTTGCTGAATTAAATTAAATAATCTTTATATTGTTATAATAGAAACTTTAATGTCATTTTATTTATTAAATTGAAGATCTCTAAGCATTGCTGTACTGTAACTGAAAGGTTGCATATCAATGCCCGTTAACTCATCATCCTGTACAGCTTAAATTGGTGTATTTGATGGTAAGACTTAGGAAGATCCACACAGATTTGAGCAATTTGGGTATTTGATTTATGTGTTCTCAAGATTAACAAGCCTTATGTGTGGAAAAAAAGATTAAATTTCTCAAAGATGAAGTGTGTGGATGAGGGTTGAATGGAAGCAATTTCTAAATAGTTGCAACAATTTTATTATTTTTATTTTTATATACTATTATTTTTATTCTTGGGGATGATAAGAGTTTTATGGATGAATATAAAATGTATTGTGGTTTATTCTTGACGATTTAAAATCTGTTCTTTGAAAGTGCAATGTGCTTGTATGGCCATGTGTATTTTGATAATTAGTTTTGAACTTTGTTTTGGCCTTCTCATTTCTTCATTTCTATTCTGGAAGTAATTGCTTCAAGCCTGTAAATCTCAACTCTTTGAATTGGGAGATAGGGAGTACCATCAAGGCTAAAAGTTCTTAGGATGTTTTGATTTTGAAACAGCTTATTTGCTGTAGGTCATTAACTAACCTTGTGATGTTTGATTACCATTATTGAGGAATTGAGACTGGATTGTAGATTTCTATACATCTGGGGTTTAATCCCTGCTTAAATTTTTAATGGTTGTATTATTTTCAAGGTTGGCATAATTCAGTTTCTCTGAGATTCTCAGTACAAATGTAAAGCCATACTTTCCAAGAGATATTACTTTTATGCCAACTTTAAACTGTCATTTAATATCTTTTGCTATTTTCATACTTTTTATATACATGCAGGACCTACCGCGCACCTTCCCTGGTCACTCATGGTTGGACACTCCAGAGGGTCATGCTGCTCTCCGACGTGTTCTTGTTGGGTATTCTTTCCGTGATTCTGATGTTGGCTATTGTCAGGTGGGTTTGCTCCCTTCTAGATATGTACAAAAATATCTTTGTGCCAGTCTGGAGTTTGTTAATTATAACGGCATGATGCATCAGGCTCCTGTTACTGAAGTGTTTGGGTGAAATACGATATGTTGCAAACTAATGCATTCAAAAGTATCCCCCATGTGTATTTCACAGCTCCATCGTAAATCTTGTTCCAGATTATAGCATATAGAAGATTGTACTTTCGAATAAACTTGTTTCTGAATCATTTTGTGTCTGCAAGATACATGTTGATCCAGTGTTTTTAGTGTATAAAAAAATTAGAGTGCTAATGACATTAAGAATCTTGCTTTGATTCTATCCCGCTTCTAGTTTTACCTCGTAATGGCACCTTCAATTTGCACCAATTCAATTTGTTCAATCATGATTGCGTTTATTTATTTATCACATGCATTTATGAATGGGCTATATTTTACATTGAATTTTTCCATCAACTGTATTAATCTTATTGGTTGCTTCTCAACCAACACCTCATCTCACCAACTCTACTTTTTACCACATTGTAAAGCGTGATTGTTTCATCCCATCTTGTAAATATGTGATTAATCTACTGAAGATATAACGATCACAAAATACCTCATGTAACCATCCCTGCTTTGCTCTAATTGCATCTGCTAGTATTTGGTACGTATTGCATCTTTTCTTCTATATAATTGATGTGAAGCACCAAAACTGGTTTCTCTTACATGTCTAATAGTAATCAACTTTGACACCAAAACCAATTGTAAGTCCATCTAGATAATTGCTGGTGTATATTACCTAATCTGGGATATACATTTTATTTAATATTTTGAGTTATTCTTGGTGCAGGGCTTGAATTATGTTGCAGCATTGTTGTTGCTTGTGATGAAAACAGAGGAAGATGCATTTTGGATGCTGGCAGTCCTTTTGGAAAATGTATTAGTTAATGACTGCTACACAACTAACTTATCCGGATGCCATGTCGAACAAAGGGTGTTCAAAGATCTACTTGCTAAAAAGTGTCCAAGGTGCCTTGCTTTTGATGATTTAGTAGATGTATCCTTTATTTTCATGCTTTTTTAGGTCTCTTCTCCTCTACTTGCTAGGCTTCTCTCTTGCTGCTTCCTATGCACTTGGGTTGCGTCCTTGATGTAACTTATAAATAAATAAATAAATTGGAAAAAAATAAAATAAAATGCAGGATGGCCTCTCATTTGGAAGCATTGGATTTTGATGTCTCCCTTGTTGCCACTGAGTGGTTTCTATGCCTCTTTTCTAAGAGCTTGCCTTCAGAGGTTAGAACAGTGTTGAGACTCTCTAGTACAAAAACAGTTAGTTAAGATTGTTTCCATAACAAACAAGTAACAATTCTTCTGTTTGTCTCTTTTTCCAGACAACTCTGCGGGTGTGGGATGTCCTTTTCTATGAGGGGGCAAAGGTTCTGTTTCATGTAGCTTTGGCAATCTTTATGGTACGAGTGCTTTTAGCCTGTAGGCTCTTTGCATTGCTTGTGTTGCCTAGTTGCTACTTGACTATTGATTCTTAGGACTGAATATAACTCAAACATCAGATACCTAAAGTTGTGATTTGCAAATGCAGATGAAAGAAGAGCAGTTGCTTTTAACCCATCATGTTGGCGATGTAATTAACATATTGCAGAGAACCTCGCATCACCTTTTTGATCCTGATGAATTACTAACGGTAAATTAATTCTCTTACTAATCTCTCATTTCAATTATAATGCTTTCTAAGTTCACCACCCCCCTCTCCCCTCAAAAAAAAAAAAAAAAAAAAGGTCCTCAGAGAGGTGGAAGGGAAACTTGAAATTTGGAATTAATAATCCCTCTTTTTGTTTTTTGGTAAGTTAGAAAAAATAATTACCCTTTCTTAGTGATAGAAGAAAGCAGAATAAACACTGATAATGAAAGATTTGATTCGGCATCACTTAACAAAAAATTTAGAGGAGTTGCTATAGATGAATGGAAAAAAAAAAAGCTTTGAAAGTTTTTCTCATTTGGCGTGCACACACCTCCTTTTCTAGTTGGCCTAAACTTTCTCCAATCATTTTGGCTATTTTGAATTGTGGTATCAATCTCCTACTTCTTGTTTGTTGTTGGCTTATTACTTTGAACATTTTTTCAATGATAAAAAAATGTTAATAAAGCTTCTAATAATTTGACTTTGCAGGTGGCATTTGATAAGATTGGTTCTATGACAACCAACACTATATCTAAGCAAAGGAAAAAGCAAGAACCAGCAGTTATGGCAGAGCTTGATCAAAGATTTAGACGGCTAAATTCGATCAAAGTTGATGATAAATAGCATTTGCTGTTGTTCAAAGTGTCATATGTCAGTCATCCTAAGTAGGGGCTTGTTGCCCCTCTGGAGAAGAACATTGAATTATGCTTTTTCTTTTTTTCCCTACTCTTAAGGGAAGGACCGAGTGAAGAGAGCACCTGCTGATTTTTGGGTGTTGTAGGTGACAAATGTAAATTTCAAAATGTTACATTATATACAGTTAATTACATCACAATTCAGGGCATTGTCTAATTTTCTTCTGCCCTGTAAGTTTTGCTTTGATGTTTGGTTGTGCTTGTAATTTGTTACTTGAGTTGAATTTAATATCCTCTGAGAAGCTGTTTGATGGTCCTTCACACCTTTGAGGCAATTCGGCAAAGGCAAAAACTGTGTACAATCTTGTGATACACATCTTTATGCTCAAAGGCAAAAGCTCTCCACACCAAGTGGCTTAATGGCATTTTCACTCCATCATAATGTATGGAGCGATGGGTAGTTAATGACTGAAAGGAAAAAAGAAAAAATAGGGAAGAAAGAAAGAAAACACCATAGAATGGCCATTAGAATGGATTAGGATTCCTTGATGGGCTTTACTTATTCGAGTAGGAGCGAGCACCTATTTGGACATGTAATTCTTATCTGGAGCTTTTCTCAATTTTAAAGGATTCTGGTCCTCATTATAATACCCTCTTATAGGTTGGAACATGATCATCTCCAGTTTATTTTAGACTGAAGAATATCAGTTCATGACTAGGATTTCTTCTTAAAAATTTTAGAGTCACAAATGAGACATATGTCCACTAACAAAAAATAATAAAAAAATATTATTTTATCTTTAAAAATAATAATAATAAAATAATAAGGGGTGGTCCGGCCACCCCCAAGGGCCAAACAATTTTTTTTTGTTTTTTTTAGATTTGGCCCTTGGGGTGGTCCGGCCACCCCACCACCTTATTTTTTTTTTATTATTTTATTTTATATTTTTTTTAATATGAAAACAATATTTTATTATTATTTTTTGTTAGTGGACATGTGTCTTATTTGTGGCTCTGGGATTTTGAAGAAAAAATTCTAGCCATGAATTGGATATTCTCCAGTCCAAAATGGACTAAAGAAAATCCTGTTCCTTGCTTAACAAAAAATCCTTTTCATATGTAGTTAAATTTTTACTGGACATGTAAATGCTATATACCACACCACTATCTCACAATATTGACATGGTATTGCAAACTTAACTTTAGATTAGCCATTGTTAAAAGAAAATAAAATTCAATAGTAGATTGGTAATACCACATCAGCATAGGCTTATAAGAGGGTATTATAATGAGGACCAAGATCAACTAAAATTGGGGATGCAAGTTGAGATAAGCTCCCTTTAAAGCTTATGTCTAAACATAAAAATCTTTTCATAGGAAGTTCAATTTTTAATGGACATGTCTTGAGAGTATTGTTATATATCACACCACTATTTCATAAGATTGAAGTGGCATTACTAATTTATCTTTATTTTTTTTGAGAAATGTTAGGAATCAATAAGTTTATCATATTTGACCCATATTCTCTTACAAATTTAATAGATCAACCATTAGATTTGTGGGGTCTACCATTAACTTTTGTAGAATTCACATAAGTATACAAATCTAATAATTGATTTGCAAAATAAGATGAGCCAAATATAAAAAAAAACATTAACCCTGAGCATTTCTCTTTTTCTTTTAACAAGGGTTAATCTATAGGTAAATTTGCAGTATCATGTCATGGTGGAGTGGTAACTGTGGTATAAACATTCCTCAGGTCTTAATAAAAGAATTTCCATATATAATAATATAAAAGAAAGAAATAAATAAATTATGAGCATCCCTATAAAAGAAAATTGAAAAAAAAAATAGTTTGGGAAATAAATGTCATCCGTATAGATATTCCAATTTCCACATGTGACATGTGCAATTCCTCTCCCCATAAAATACCGTTGTTCTTCAAGCTCAAACCTCAAACATTAGAACTGTACAAGTGGCTGTAGTTAGCGGTTATTGCCTAAATCATTAACCGCAACCGCCTAAAACAGTTATTAAAATTACCTCTCCACTTAGATGATTAGCGGTTACTAAAATCAATAATGGTTTTATAATATATGGGCTTTTGGGCTTTTTTAGGTGTTTTGAATAGTAAAATACAAGATGAATATAACAACTAACAAAAAAAGATTAACACAAAAATGAATATAACAATTAACAATATGTATAAATCAAGAAGATGCAAAATAATTGCAACAATATGTGAGTTTCTCCCGTACTTTTTCAACAACTACAACCTGACAGCCCATAAACTTAAAAATAAATAGACAATAACTCACCCCTCATAATCATCAGTCATTCAGCCTGTGAGACTGTGAGAGAGAGAGAGAGAGAAAGAGAGAGAGAGGGACGACACCCCATGAGACTTGAGTCGTGAGAGAGAGTTTGAGAGAATATGATGAAACCCTAATCTATATAAATCAAGTCGAGTGAGTGAGTGTTTATTTTTTTCCAAAACAACACCGTTTTGGAGAAAAACAACAAAACAACATCATTTTGATGTTATATTTTAAATATATAAAATATAAAATATATATTTATATTATTATAATTTATATATAAGTGTAGGCAGTTAGCGATTATTAACCACTTTTCTTTATCCTTAAAACTGCTAACCGCCCCGTCTTAGGCAATTATCGGTTTTTAATAATAGCTTACCAAAACAATTATGTAGTTAACGGTTAACGATTATAAGTGGATAGCGGTTAGCAGTGCAGTTATAATTGCCCCGCTTTTAACGCCCCTATCAAATACAGCCCACTAAACCCCGCTAAACCCAAGTACAGAGCCCAAAGCTCACATTTGCCACAATGCCCTCCTGGAGCATCGACACGGACCTGGACGACATCGACCTCGACCCCTCCGACTTCGGCTCCTCCATACCCCTCAAGAAGGTTCCGAACGGCGACGTTTTCTCGGCTTCTCGCGCCGGCGATGTGGAGCGCTTGAGGTACCTCCTCGACTCCGGTGTCAATGTCAACGCGCGCGACCAGTGGGACTCGGTGGCACTCTACTACGCGTGCCTGGCGGGCCACCTCGATGCTGCGAGGATGCTGCTGGAGAGTGGCGCGATATGCTCGGAGCATACGTTTGACGGGGACAGGTGCCACTACGCGGCACTGAACCTGAAGGTCAGGAAGCTGTTGAAGGCGTTCGAGGCGAGGCCGCCGCCGCTCGGGCCCTTGCAGACCGCGATGAGAGAGACTTTCATGGGTTGTGCGGGGAATAGGGCCTACTTGGAGCAGGCTGATGGTCAGTTTCAGATTTCAGGTGCATTGGATTTTCTCTTTTCCTTTCTCTTTCTCATGGGGAGTGGGGATAATGGGTTAGTTTCAATTTCAGGGAGATGGGTTTTTCTTTTCGTCTTGTGTGCCAATTTTGTTGGTGAAAATGCTTAATTTGTTGGATTGGTGATGTGGGTTTTGTTGTGTAGGTAAATGGGTTAGTTTTATTTTCTTGTACATAGGGTTTTTCTTTTCGTTTTGTGTGTGAATTTTGTAGGTGAAAAGATCAAAATTACTTGCATGCGGATGTGGGTTTTGTTGTATAGGTGAGTGGGGATAATGGGCTAGTTTCAATTTCATGTATATTGGGGGCTGTTTTGTGTGAATTTTTGTAGGTGAAATGTTACATTTCTTAATTGGTGATATGAATTTCATATGGGGGGTGTGGGGATGATAAGTTAGATTCAATTTGCAGGTACAAACTCTGGGTTATTGTTTCTTGTGTAATTATGTTGTGAATGGTTTGAAGTTCTGCCAGTAGAGGTAGTTGTGGAAAGTAAATTCATTTTGGGTTGAATGCCTGTGTTGGCCAAGCATCTGGGAATGAAAATGTGAAGGATGTTATCTACTTTGACTTATGGGTCAATTTTGTGTGAACTTATCTTGTGGATGAATGACCCAGATGGATATATTGGTGTATTGGAGTGTGGAGATGATGGTGCTAGTTTTAAATTTTGGGACTAGCTCTTTGGGTCGTTTCTTATTCCCATAGATTATGGAGGGCCCCTTTCATGTGGGTGTTAAATATTTGTCTTTGATTTGTTGGTTTTGAATAAGTGGATGGGTATAAAAAACTTGAAAGTTGGGACGAATAAGAAAAATTTAGTTGTCAGATTTATTGGTAATTCAGTGTAAAATATGGCAATATTGGGGAAATTGTCCTATTCTGTAGCTTAAAGTAAATTTGTGGCTTTAGTTGCTTCATCAGTGATGATGCCTATCAGCTCATTTGGTCTTACGTATTTTTCTTCTGCGAATACTATGCATATCAGTCTGACACTCAACATGTAATATTATTGGCTAGCTCTTTCATCGAGCGGGGGATTCAATTCATACCACTTCCCTCCAGATGTGGTATTTTTTGTACAAGGTAGACCGATTGAAGCTCACAGAGTTATCTTAAGTGCCCGGTCACCATTTTTTAAGAGGAAGTTTGAAACCGATTGGAAAGACCGCAAGGAAGTGAGATTTGCAAAGGAAAAACTGTCTTATTATGCTCTTTACAGCCTCATCCACTTCTTCTATTCTGACAGACTAGATATTGCAGTAGATGACATGGAGGATCTTGTGAGAATATGCAAAGTATGCAAATGTGAATCATTACAAAAGATTCTTGAGAAAGAACTTATTCACCAGAAATATGCAGAATACAAAGCACTGAGGGACACAGATAATTCTCAGAAACGCTTCATTTTACAGGGCCTGTCCCTTCCTGAAGAAGATCGACTTCCGGCTGCCTTACATCAAATTCTTCAAATTTCCCTTGCCAACTCCAACAGGGAACGCAACCAAGACATTAGTGTTGAGAAATTATCATTTTATGTTGGTGCAATGCAGATCAGTAATTTTGTAGATGATCTTGCAGATGTTTGTGTAAGAGTTGATAAAAAGATTTTCCGTTGCCATCAAGTGGTTTTAGCATCAAGGTCAGAATACTTCAGAGCAAGATTATCTCGTATGAAGGATTTTCATGAAGGAAAAGATGCATTACCTGTTGATACCCTTCCATTTCTTGAAGAACATGATTTGAGCACAGAAGCATTCGAGAAAATGATCGAGTATATGTAAGTTTATTCTGATTACAGTAGAATACTGAGCTTAGATCAGAATATTCAGAGGAAGAGATGCTGGAAAGATTATGTTGTTACAATAACCATAGATCTCTGGCCTAGCCAGGATTTTGTTGCACTTGACAATTTCTTATGCGATCAATTACTTAACATACTGGGAAAGAAAGAGTTTAATCAACCATTTATTACGATTGCATGCGATCATCATTTATCAGAACCAGACTAATTAGCATGTAGCTTATTTTGACTCCTTTGGTTGATTCAGGTACACTGATGGTTTGAAGGATATAGACCCGGATCAGGTACAAAATGTATCAATCAAAACTTCTTGCAGCAGAAATTTCTTGTTTTGGAGTTCTAACACGTGTTAATTGATCAGGCTGAGGAAATGTTTGATGCTGCTTCTAGATACTTGTTATTTTCGCTTAAGCGTGCTGTAGCTGATGCGCTGTTGCCGCACCTGGAAATGGTCTCGCCTGCAGAGTTGTGCCATTGGCTGATATTATCAGACATGTACATCTTCTCTCTTTATCTATTTGATCTTCCTAAGATATCTTGATCGGTAGCTAGAGTAAAGGTGAACTGATAATCTATTAGGTCTATATGTGGGGCTAGGGAAGGTAGTACGTATCTGACTTATTATATTTCTTACCAAGTGCCACATATGTGGCCCATCATACAGCTATCTGACAGTTTCTGAGCTCTTGAATAAGGCACTTGGTAAGTGAACTGTTCAGGCACTTACCAGTACTGTGGCCTACAAAGATTCAGCTCTTGATCTGCTTCTAGGATACTCATCTAATTCTGACATCGTCAAGAAGCAGCCTTTCAGCTTCCACAGTGGATTTGTTGCTTCATATGAGAATCCTTAGTAGGCTATCCATGTGTGGCATAATAAGTACCTGTGAGCACTTCATAGCTTTAAAGCTCTTTCACTTCATAGCTTTAAAGCTCTTTCACCTGTTCTTAATATAATCATCATGGGAACCCCAAAAAAATGTCACTTCGACATGTTTTGACAAGAAAGAACTTTCGAGTTCGCCACAGTTGACATGCTAAATATGCCGTGTTCTGCCATGCTTATCATCCCACCTCATTGTCTTCATAGTCAACGTCATTTGGTGATTTAACCATGTACAATCTGGAGTACGGTCATGGGAAGCCAAATAATTTGACAAGAAGCTGGAACCCTTACGAATGATAGCTTTATAGAGGGTTAGAATTGAAATTGAGTGAATCATTGATGAGTAAATTATTGAATAGTTTATTAGCCTTGAACATAATTTGTGGTTGTAATACTCATCAAAAAAAAAAAAAAAAGTGGTTGTAATAGTAATGAGTGGTTACATTGGACTTGCAGGTATGGTGTTGCAAAGATACGGGAGTACTGTCTAGACACAATTTCATGTAATTTTGAGACATTTGAAGATACACGGGAATTCCGAGCAATGCTGTTGACACTCCCACCACCATCCGGAGATTCTTCACTTCGCACCACTGTTCCAAGTGCTCCAGGAGCTGTAGTCAATACGGACCAAGCAAATCTTCTTTACGAGAGAAGTGGCTTGAAGCTGAAGCTGCTGAGCTTGACCGGAGAGATGAGAGTGCATTTCTCTTTGACAAGCGCCTTGAGATGCTTATGCTTGTTGCTGAACAAGAAAAATCTGATGGGGCTCCAGCTGATGAACTTCATGATTGGCCCAGATCACCTGTATCACCTCCTGCCTCTGTCCCCATGCCAAGCGAACAAGAGAAAATATAGGTTTATATACAATTTTTTTTTTCCTGATGTATTAACAAAACATTCTTTTGTTGTAGTGAACAAATGGGACAATAAAAATTGCAATGCATCGGAGTGCTTTAGTTGGGTTTTTTGTAACTTTAGTTACTCGAGCATTCGTGATCTTGGATAGTTTTATCTTGAAATTGTTGTGTAATTGATTACTGGATTACTATGGAGTAATGAACTTCTTAACCATGGAGTAAATGTGCACTGACGACCATTGCGATTAGGCGGTCGATTAAGATCACTGAAAAAAATGTGACTTCACTACACAAATTGGTGCTATCAAGACCTAACTATAACATCTTTCTTGCAAACATCTTCCATGAACAAGTGCTTGTTGAAGAAGTTTACTCAAGTTCACACTAGGGAAACTACAAGTTGATGATGATTATCTTTTTGTCTATGTCCGTGTGAGTCAAGCCAGTAACAATGCCTGTGTCAATGCACTTCCAAGGAGCTCATATAATTTATATCCTATCATACTTGAGCATCAACTTGAAATGATATACAAGTAATACCAACTTATCAAAATATATATATATATATATATATATACAAGTAATACCAAGAAAGACGAACAAATAATGCTTCAAGCCCCACTTACATTATTCCCCAAAATCAATGTAATTTGAATCAAAAGAATATGCCTAAGAACAGTAACCTTTAGTTAAAGAAAGAAAATTTACAGGACCCTTTTTTTCTTCTGTGGTTTACATGCACATACTAGAATGAGCGCTCTCTCTTATACATGGAGAGCAACAGAACATTTGCTAACTACAACCAAATTTACTTCTTCTTTTCCTGTTCTCTTAGAATAAAAACAATAAATAAAGAGGAGAAAGAGGGGGGAAATATTCTTGAGTTGTATTTCAGGTCATTCTCCATCAGGACTTTCCTTTCCTTCGACCTGATCAGAGGCTTCATCATTCGCGACCTCAGAAGCCAAAACTGTTTCCCTTTCACCATCCACTGAAGCTACAGGGGATGCATCGGGAGTATTACTGTCTTCAGCATCCTCTGCCTGTTGTTGTAGGCTCCAATACATGATGCTAGCCGTCAAAATAAGGATCATCTTCTGGTTTACCTGTAGTTAAGGCATACATGGCAATAAAAAGTAGAAATTACTAAAGAGTGATGTATTTTTACATTTGAAAATACCAATTGCAGTCTCACAAACCCAGTTCACCTATAAACATAAAAAGTCAACTCGATAACATCAACTCTTGAACTTCTTCACCCTTCTTTCAAAAGGGATAATTATTTTTTGATACGTTAAAAATTATAATGATCCCTTTTGAAAGAAGGGTGAAGAATTTAAAAAGGGATAATTTCAATACATGTCGCTTTGTCATATAGTATACTTTTGGATTGAAAAAACCTAGAGGTGAAGAAAAAGGAGTTAAACTGGCCAGGTTGATTAGTAATGTATAATCCTCACTAATAAAAAGACGACAAATTGCTAGGACTTGAATAAGTATACAGGCTCAGACTCATATTCTTCACAAAATGGACTATCAAAATAGCAAGGTCCAGAATTCCATATCTGGATTTCGGATCTCTTTTAAACATTCAAATACTGACAATTTAAAGTGACTAGTCAGGCCCAAAAATTGAGTAAAAACGAAGTGATGGTTCATCACAACACAGTGGCAAATGTGAAGAGAATATATGCATCCAATTTTACAATGATAAACTTACCTCTATAATATCCTCAGGTAACAAGAAAATGGAGCACCCCAGCTTTCGTGCAACACTTATTATATATGTTGCATTCAACTTCTTATCTTCCTCTGCAATATAAATGACAGTAAAGTGAGACTTTTTTTTTTTCCTCTTTAATGCTTATACATTCTTCTGATGGTCTGCAGTAAGCCAAAAAGGTGCAAGCTTGGCAAATTTCTCATTTTTTACCTAACCTGAAGTATAAGAAAGTTGACATACCAGTTTCTCCCTTTGTAACAACACTCCAATTCACCACCCTTGGCTCTACAGCACTAAGAAGCTCGAGGAAGAAAATCCCATTTGAAAGGTTTTTATCCTAACACAAAACATTAATTCAGACACAAAAACCATAATCATGGGTTACAATCTGATTGTAAAACAATGCCATTGTTTAAAGCATTACCTTAAAGCTATCCATTTGGGAGTTTCTACCCGCCTTCTTTACTTTGTCGTTTGCCCAGTTTAGAATGTCAGCATCTTTTATCTCTTTACCCTTTTTACCTTGGGAGTGTGATCTCAAGTTTTTTAGGAGTTGGAGCATAGTGAACCTCATGAGTTGCCATAAATATGCTGCAAATGGGGTGGCGGCAAGGAGATAAGTGTTTTCCAATGGTTTTAGAGCAATCTCTACAAATTACACTTTCTTGAAGAGAATGTTATGAAAGAGGAAAATAATCAAATTAATATAGATATGTGCAAAAACTATTTCAAAGAAAGAAGAATAATTGAAAGGTTAGCAAGTTAGAGAAGTCCCCCAATAATTGATGAATATTTTGTTTCGCTAAGTAAGAGACTAGCCAGTAGCCACATCCAGTGGGGCTCAAGCCCATAATAATCCAATCAGCACCAAGCCGGCAACCAATCAAAAGGCCCAATACTCTGGTGTTAGCACCTCATGACCTTGACAAAAGGCCTATGGCCTCGCCCCTTTTGTGCATCCTGTTGTTCTCTTATAAGTGAGGCAGCTATCAGATAGGTGTAAATTTTCTCACACTAGCAAGTGTTACTTGCTTTTTCCAACCATTAAACTACTTGATCAATATGTACTAGTTTCTACTTCGAAGATTTGGGTTCATATAGTCCAAATTAGTAACAGATTTGAATACCTACAAAGCTGGGAAACTATGAAATATTATTGGTAAGGACTATTCGTATTTGTGTCATATGTTCAAATACCCCACTCCATCCCTTTTTGGTGATTCAGTTTTTACTGTTCATATCAGAGAAAATATAAACAAAAGCACCTATCTATCTGTCCTAATTACTTTTTTAGAAGAGTTGTTAGGGTTTATGAGTCATTAGGGTTTGGGGGTATTTTTGTCATTTTGATATTTTCCTGAACCTAGATAACAAGATGTGTGGTAAGGCTACAAAACAATTTCAATAGCCTTCATCTTTTGCATCTAAACCGTTCATACAAACTATAACAATTTTCTTGAGTTGGCTACAAGAATAACTTAGAGACAAAAAAAAAAAAGAAGACTTTACTGGAATAGTGTGACTTTACACCAGATATCCAAAAAATAGAAAACAAAACACCACAACTTCCAATTATATAGCAACAAATCACACACCCGTCATATGGATAAACTGAATGGAGCAGTAGTAACAAGCAAGGTAACAGCAGTTTAGGGGTAAAATTTTAAAACTTACCTAGTATGAGCTTTTTATTTCCTTGCACAATATCATTCCCAGCTACATTCACAAGGGAGAAGTTTAATTGCTTTCCAATCTTTATAACTTGGTTGCAGTTCTCAACTTTTCTAAATGGCATCTTTATAGGAGGTTTTGATGCCTGCTTCCAGTTAACTGATTCTGGTGAAACTTTGTCAAGAACTTCTAAAATAACCCATCTGCAAACACAAGGAACCTATCGTCAATCAAGATTCATATGGGCTTGACGCTACTGAGCAGAAAACAAAAACCTCACCCATTTCTGACATCCTCAAAAACATTATTGACATAGGTAGCAACTCCAAGACTGTTAATCCACAATCGGAAGCATCTCTCCTCGCGAGACGTTTGTGCATCATCTGTCATCATCTCAGCAAAAGACATCTTTTTGCTGTCGACTGTCAAGCCATTCCTGCATAGAAAGTTGCATGCCATTAACATTGAACAATCAAAACAGATAGGGTTTGCACATCCAAGGAAAATAATGAAAATATGGCATTGTTGTACCATCATAAATTACCAGAAAAACGGTTAAGTTTCAGGAAAGGTACCATTTGGAAATTATTATGCAATTTGAGGGATGAAAAATACAAGCGTGAGCGTGAATAAGGAGGAAGAAGTAATAGTACGAGCTATATTTACAATGTTGCACATACTCGTGAAATTAAGGACCAACAGTCTCCATTAATTCTTCTACAGAAAAAGAGACTTCGTAGATCACCATTTTCACAATCTGTCTGTTTTCTTCATCTTTTGTCCAAGTCTACATGGCTAATTGTGGTATACAGCAAGCACACATGCAAAAAAACTAGGACCAAAATTTCCAGAACAGGCTCAAAAAAAGTTCTACATGAAAACCAACTAAGCGAGATAAAATATTTATAAATTTCTAGTTGTTATTACTACTACTACTACTACTAGTAGCAGTAATCTATCATTATAATTATTATCATTATCTTTGTTATTGTTGTTGTTAATGTTGCTATTATTACTTTTTTTTATAAGTAATCGCAGATTATTAAAAAGAGCCAAAAGGCACAACCCAACCACACACGAAGTTTACAAGAGATACACCTAGCTAGAAGAAGAAACAAAAATCAATAAAAACATGAAAGCTAGAAATATTTAAATCAAATGCATATGTCCAATTTATCATCATATTTATTCTGAACGCTTATAAGATTAAAATAGAAAGAACAGGTTTAACTGATGAATCATGGCAACATATTTCCAAAGGGGCACAAAAGGGATCTCAGAAATGTATTGTATGCACCAAATCTTGTGCAAAATTAAGAGAAGTTCTGCTCCTGAAACAGATCCATATAGAAAGCAGAAGATAGATCACCACAAATAGTGACATAGACAGATCTACTTACAATAACTAGCAAGTTTATGTACAACAGATAACAAATAGATCATATCACATAAATTGGGTGGCAAATTAGAATCAGTTCATATAAGAGGTGAAAACATCAACAACCTAAAAGGCATAGTTTCAGATTTCAGTTTTTTATTTTTTATTTTTAATTTATTATTATTTTTTTTAGGAGGGGGGGGAGGCTAGCATATTTGCAAACTGAAAAAAAAAAAAAAAAGAAATTGTTCCTCACCTGTGCTGGAATATTTGTGCAACAAATGCAAGATTAAGATTTGGTGAACCCTCAACAATGTCCTTAGGAGTGAGGTATCGTTTGCAATCCAATTTCTCTGCATGCGCAAGAACCATATTTGCTCTTTCTGTAGGATCTTTTGTTTCCAGCTCACCGGGGCCTGAGTGTTCAGGTGCAAGAGCGGTAAGCAGGTAAGTATATGCCTCTCCGTCCTGAAAATGCACAACGTTAAAACAACATCAGAGACATTATGCATGACACATCTGAAACATTGTATAAACATGTCTGCATATAAGTGTTGCAACATTACTATTTCCCTTAGTAGTAAATATGAGTCCAATTGCAGCTATCATTGATAACACCATGTTTCCACAATTTATTCACCATTTTCCTCCTTTTTTTTATAATAAGAAAGTGGATACAATGGATTCACCAAGAATAAATATTTATTTATTTACATATTTTTGTTTTAAGGTAATAGACTTTTGTTGAAATAGCTGAAAGCCTGAAAGGGTGTAGCCCAAGTACACAAGAAGTGTACCTGAGATAGACAAACCCAGACTAGCTATTCTCATCACTAAGATGTGTCAAATTAAAATTACAACCTCTGCTATTAGATTCAACCATAGTGTTTAGTCACTAACAAACTGGTGAGCGCTCTCTTACCTTCACATCAGACGAGAAGTTTGTAACTTGTTTCTCGTACCCAACTTTTTTCAGATGAAAATTCATCCATTTCAGTAAGACCTTTTCAGGTGATAAGCCCAAAAGCTCCTCCACATCCTGCAGATTGGATTCCATTAGCAAAATAATATGATAATCATTGTTTCCAACATATATAGCAAAATGCAAAAAGAAATTATAGCCTTTGCATATTATCAAAACATAGATCAAATAGAAGGAAAAAAATCACATCGCTGTCATCCACCAATTCCACCAGTTGAGGAGTTTTCTTCAGATTGAGATCAGCCAATAGTTGAATCTGAACTTGCCACCATAGAAAACACAACACAATCAATAGTGTAAACATTGACAACCCAACTCTTTGAGTCTTATATGCTGAAATAAGATTAATTGCCCACATTATGGTGTCTAAGTCCTAAGAGTGTATATACAATGCATAAAGGAAAAAGTTCAAGTTTCATACCTTGATTATTTGAGAAATCAAGCCAAGTAGCAGATGTGGCTACAAAATCAACAAGAAAAAACTTGAGCAAGTTTAAAACCAAATTGAAAAATATAACAAGAAGAGTATAATGCTAGCTGGTAGTAGCTCAACTTACTCTTCCTTCAATTAAGTCCTGTTCGCCAATATTAACCACTGTGCAGCCAATAGCTTTTGCAGAATTGAGGCAAAGAGTATGATTTTCATTCCTCTCCCATGGATTCAGGACCTTTTTAGTATTAATAGCTCGCTCATCTATGGTGCCAGGAACAGCTATATTTATAAGCTTACTACATGAAGCAATTAAAAGCATCAATAAACAGGAGTACCATTATTAGCAAACATGAAAACATCTACTAAGAGTAATCAGTATAAAATAACCAAGTGGGTCTGGCACATCTACCAGAGAAGAACTCCATCCTTTACAAGATCAAATAAAGCATTTGTAGATGGATCCATGGGAAGATCCTTCTTCAAAAATGGATCATCTGCCAGGTAGCTGTTAATGTGGGCAACATAAGAAGCCTTCTCAGATACGTTAATTGAGTGGTGAACGGTTGTTGTTGTGGCCTTGAGAAATGAAGAAGAATTCTTTGAACCACCTGATCTTGCTGAAGCTCGAGATTGTAAATTTAAATATGCCTGCCAATTAACAACACTCCCCAAATTTGTCATCCCTATTCATTTCATCACAGTTACCTTCTCAGATTCATGCAGAGACTTTTTTTTTTTATTTTCTTCCTATTTTTATATCAAATTTAGCAAAACCATAATTCATTCGCCAAATACCAATAGCACAGTATGCACGTAATAATAAATGGAAAAGAAGCATGAGACCCCATACTTCAAAGACTCACCCGAAGGTAGGATTCAAAATCAATTTCTTCGTCCATATCCTTATATGACTCCCCCAAGATATCCTTAATCTCATCCTCAGTAAACATTTCGGTAAAAGCCTTCAATTTTACAAAAACTGCTGGCAAATCTCCCACCGTGACTTGACCAGATTGAGTCCTTACAGAAACATACTGAAACCAATGCAGCCCAGTCAACATCTCACCCCCAAAATCATCACTTAATCATAAATATTATCAAACAAACGAATGTACAAATTCAAGATTATTATTCAAAATGCACATATTTGAGAACAGAGAAATGCGTACTTTGGCTTTGAGGGTACGAAGCTCCACTTGGGTGAATTGACTATGCAGCCATGAATCAGACACAATAACACCCACAAAACCAGACATCTTGACCTTTGTTTGCGCAAATTGCCCAACACCAAGAAGAACACTGAACGCCCAGAAAGTATATAGTCACATATTACATATGTTATATCAGAATTGCAACAAGGTAGCATGGAATTCAATAACCAAATAACAAGAAGACACAAACTCAGATCCATATATGTAAAAAGAAATAGAAATCCGATCGAGAAACCATACTGCACATCTAAGTTAACGTGCATGCATATCCAATTACGCGGTTTTTGATTGATCCAACAGTGGAATCCAACAAGGAGCGTAAGAACGCCTCAATTTCAATCAAAATGAATCAAATTCAAACCATACAAAGAAAATAATCAATACCCATGTAGCAAAATGAAGATTTGAACCTCGTGAACCAACAAATTCAATGAAAAGGAATCAAATTTGAGGAGAAATAATAAACCCCACGTAGCAAAATTGTGTTTTTTTAGAGTGAGAAATGCGGAGAAAGTACCTTATAGACTATAAGAAACTGATGCTGAAATTGAAAGCTTTCTCATTTTATCATTCTTTTCTGCGCAGGTTTGGCTGTTCAAGAGAGAGAGAGAGAGAGTTTTTTTTTTTTTGGGGAGTTGTTTTTTGATGCACAAATGGAACAGAGGCTTAGGGGGTTGGGAGAGAAAAGCGTGTTGCCGATAGGACCCGCGAAGACCCAGGGGAAGCAATTGCCTCTTGAGCAAGCAGAGAGAGAAAGAGGCCAAAGCGCAGGCCAAAGGTGGTGCTTTTATTTATACCATCACCATTAAACACTCTTCATTCAATCTTCACGTGGAGCCTTCTTTGGTATGAAAACTATGAATGCGATATATATATATATTTTTCTTTTTTTGTTTCCCTTTTTTTTTTTTTTTTTTTAGATATATTGGAAACTTCTATTACCCACAAGTATTGGACTTTTTGTGGTCATAATCTCAAACTTCTAATTTTTATAATTTTGGTATTCCAATAATTTGCCCCTTTTAATTTCACCAATCCATTAGATTTTTTTGTTAAATCTCATCGAAAGGATGCCAAAATCCCGAAAATTTTCCCATTTAAAAAAATGAAAATTCCAAACGCCGAACGTTTTCTTTTTTAATAAATTTTACATGGTATAAAGGATATTTTTCATATTTATCATTTAATTTCACCTTAAACCCTGATACTTGGGTGTAAGTGAAGTTTTCTCGAGATATATTACAAAAGAGTAATGTCATAAACCACATTTTTATTTCACAATGCAGAAGTAGCGGTCTTAATCAACCATTGAATCAATCTTTGTTAAAAAAAAAAAAAAAAATTAAGGGTTAGTTGTAACTGTCACGTTATCATTATAAAATTGTTGTGAGATAAAAATGTAACTTCTAACACTACTTCATTACAAAGATAGAGATTTTTTTCTATTTGAGGCCAAAGCAATTATATTTTGGTTTTTCGTTATTGACAAGATATATCAATTTTTTGTGGCTCATTTTAGTGCAAATGTGGAGACAATATTTTAAGGGACCAGGATTGATTTATGTCCCATATTTCTCGATTGTGAAATGAAGAGATCCTATTCCACTTGAAGGTACCATTTAAGTAAGTAGATAAGAATTTTGTTTTTATTTTGTTATATTTAATAGTCCATATAATGTCACGTAATCAATTTTTTTTTAATAATTTTTTTTTTTAACAGGTCCACCTAAAAGGGGAGAGGGGAATTCGAACTAGTGATCTCTATTTTATAAGGCATGGTTTCTAACTGATTGAGCTACCCCTTTAAGACTTTTTTTTTTTTTTTGTAACAATATATTCACCACGTAAAATTATATACACCATTAAATCCGTAAAATAAAATTTTGAGTGCATAGTGACTAGCTCAAGTTTCCTTTCTTGCATCTTCTATTTAATGCACATATTGCATCCTACTTGACCTTCCATATCATTAGTTATTAATTTGAAGAACAAAAATTATTGAACCAACCTTTGATTATCTTTAAAGAGGGAGAGAGAAAAGTTTTCCCATCAAAGAATTAGGTTCTTTTTTTGTTTTTTTAATAGTATGATTGAAAGAGAGTTTTTTTTTTTTTTTTTGTGAGCCATGGACCGGGATCCTTTCCAGTTGAACAAAACTTGAGATGAACGGGTCAATTATAAAAAGAGGGTAAAATGGTAATTTTATCTTTTATTTTAACAATTTTACCCTCCTCTTATAACTAACCCGCTTTTTCAACGAGAGAGAATCATATTTTGTGTGCCATAGCCCTATGGGCTCTTTGATTTCATTTCAAACTATGCACAAATTGAGGAGTCACGACTTCCCGCCCCTCTGGTTCCGTTTATATATATATATATATATATATATATGAAGCGAAAGTAGATTTGCCCTCAAGAGACTTTGAAACAAAGCTCCCCCATTTATTAATATTTTTTTTGCAACATTTGTAGTGCATATAGTTAATCCTGTTATATTTTGCATTTAATAATGTAAGGTGACAAGGGCATGATGGTCGAAGTTGCCCTACCGACCAAAAAGAAGTAATTAAGATTAATAAAAATATATAAAATCCCACGTTTGAATGACCTTTTTGTCTCGAGGGTTTAACTTAAAAAGGAGAACAATCGGATGTGCAATGCTCAACGGCCACCGTCCAATAACAATTATCAACATACAAAGTCGGCAAATTTGACAAACATCAAAGGTGGCTTGCCCACTTTTCTGCCACCTCCCATGTTTTATGTTAATGGTGTTAAATCATATTAATTAATATGAAGGTGTAGATTTAATTAATATTTTAATACTCATATTTATTTGTGGGTTTAAACTTTCTATTAAATAATTTTTTTAAAAAAAGTGAAATTTAATACTCGAAACATTTAGTTTACATGAGAGATAAATGACAAAGACAAAAGTCTAGATACCATATTAACTAAGTACTTATCCTAAAAACAATCTTAACCACAAGTCCACAGTAAACAATTACAAAGAGACAGAGTTTTTCTCTAAATTGGGTTGAAGGAACTTCTTCCAACCCAGTCTATAAAAATGATAAGTATCTATTTTTTTAATAACATGAGAGATACATATGTTTTTTTTAATAGCATAGACAAAGTTAAAATAAATAACATTAAAAACTCAGGTGCATCTCACATGTTATTAAAAAAAAGGATACATGTCATTTTTATAGACTGAGTCGGAGGAAGTTTCTCCAACCTAGTTTGGAGAGAAAAAGTGGTTATATTAGCTAAATATAACGGAAACTTCATTTAACCTCTCTTAGATTAACAATCTTTCATTTTTTTTTTCTTTCAATTTCACTTATCTGTTAAGATTTTCTCTTAAATTCTATCAAAATTTTCAAAATACCCTAATTTTTAAAATATATTTATAAAATTTTAAAGATTCATACTTGTATATTTTTGTCCATTAAATGTTAACCAACGCCTAAATTCTTGTAATTTTTTTCCTAACAAAATGACAATTTTAACCCTCTTCTATTAGGATTTAATGAAAAATCTTAATGGATTGATGAAATAAAAAAATAAAAAAATAAAAAAATTGAAAGATGAATACACTAAATTGAAAGTTTTTAGAGTTAAACCGGTAATTGTAAAAGTAATAGAAGTTCAGAGAAATTAAATGAAATTTCCTCTATAACTAAATATAGCTAAATCTACTAAAGATGCTACGATAAACCCTAAAATTATTTAAGATTTTAACCAATCTATTATTTTATCTGACCTATTTTAGGAATTTGCATATCTTATTCTAAATTTCTAATAGTTTATACAACTAAAGATATTTTATATTAGCGATTATGTATAGATAAATAATATCCACTCAAAAATAAAAATAAAAATAACAATATATATTATATACATAGATAGATAATATATGTTGTCCGATTGCGCGTCCGATAAAACCACGCCAATCCCGTGAGTCCGTGACGCATATGCTCCATCGCCGGACCAAACGGAGTCAAACTTTATTTTCACACAACAAAAAATCCCGCCGAGTCAAAGGTATGTCAAATTCTCATCTCGTGTTATAAGCCCAAAGGCCTATAGTGGATTAAAAAATGAACAAATTTGATACAAGCCGAAACCCAAACCCAAACCCAAGCCCAAGCCCAAACCCAAGCCCAAGCCCAATTTTATTTGTTTCTCTATGAAAGAACATGGGACATGTTTTAGCCCATCTTGTTTGGGACTATAACAACTTCTTTTGGCATCTTTCATACAATGGGCTATGCATCTAAGTTAATCTCAATTCCTACATGAGCATTGTGGTTGTTGGCTTTCTCTTGTAGTGGGATTTGTTAAGAGGGCACAAAATATGAGAGTTTTCTTGGATTGGAGAAATTTTTTTCAATTCAGTTTATAAAAATGACATGTATCTTTTTTTTTAATAACATGTGAAATGTACACGTATTTTTAATAGGAGTGACAAAGTTAGAATAAATAATATTAAAAGTACACGTGCATTCCACATGTTATTAAAAAAAATGATTAATTTTGTTTTTTGTTTTTAAATTGATTTAAGCTTTTGAAATAAAATAGTGATTTAATATGATATTAAAGTTTACAATTTCCTATCCGCTTAAGTTTTTGAAATAAGTTTAGCTAAAAAAAAAAAAAAAAAAAAAAGAAGTTTTTGAGACAAGTGGTTAGGCGTCTTGTTATAATTTATTTATTTATTATTTTTTTTTTTTTGGGCCTATTCAATGCGAGAAAGGGGGAAAGGGAAAGTTGTCATGTTATAGTTATTTGGGCATTAGTAATACTCATAATTTCAAATAGAAAGTTAAAAATACATGTGGAAATCACGTGGTCTAAAGGCAGAATCAACTTAATAGATTGAGTTGAAAGAAATAAAACTTTGTTATTTCAAATTATAGGTTAAAAACAGTATAAATGTGTTTAACACACAGGGATGTAATTGGGATCACTCGTTATACAATGACATGGTTTTTGACATTTTGTTAAGAAACAAAAAGAACAAAAAAAAAAAAAAAAAAAAAAACAACCAAAAACATAGGAACTCTAGACTTACATAGTTCACCCTAACTAGGCTACGTTCATAGAGTTGCTGAGAATTTTCCACTATGCGTCTCTATGACGAAAGTGATAAGACAAAGAAGTTTACAACATGATAAATATATATATGTCACCCTGAAGCATGCTTCACCGGCGAACCTCTGGTGAGCTCCACGTAGATATCAGATCACATAATCTATCAGTTTTCTTTCTTCCTTTAAACTCCCAAAAATCAACGAAGGATCATCAATTTAGTGAAGAAAAAGAAAAAAAGAAAAAGAAAAAGAAGGTTAGTTTGTACCTAATTTGGGTTAATACTTAATGTGCCAACTAAATAGTTTGGCTTTAACTTGTCCTAACCCTAGAAGACTTGAGAGGTCCACACCAGTTTGGCATCTACCTAGTAAAGGTACAATAATTGTCGAGGTGGGCATCATTTGTTTTGGTGGTGACCAATTTTACACAACCCGTGAAGATATTTGTTGCGGCAAAATGGGTTGTAATAAATGAGCATTTAAAGACTAAATTTCAGCTTCTGTTGGCTGTGTGCCATCACATGAAATAAGTTTGGCCCCATTCTTTGAGAAGAGAGTAGCCCTTTTGATTCCGGTCGCCAATTTGTGCAAGCGAATCTTATTAGAGCTCTCTCTCGTAATTGAAAAAAATTTCATACAATTGAGGTGTCTTAATTGTAAGAGATTCATTGTAATTGTGAGATGACGCTGATGAAGTCCCCTTGTCTAGATACGAGCTCTCACTGATCTAGCGGCTCGAGTCCTTGATTGAATCGGTAAATTTCATCAAGAGTTTCTTATAATTGTCTCTATTTCATTGTAGGGATCTTGATTTGTAGCCCTATTAGGTTCATATGCTTTTGATATTTAGGCATCGCATTAGCTAAAATAAAAGATCTTGCTGGTGATTAGTTACATGAAGATGGGTTTTATAAGATCATAGGGGAAGTAAATTGAGGTGTTTAATGTAAGATGCAACCAACTTTTCCACATTACATTTCCAAGTTGTTGGGAATTAACTTCCTAATTACACAACTTCAATTACATCTTCATCCACCTTTGAGAGTGCAAATAGAAGAGTAGCAATTGCACAAGCAATATAGTACCTGCATATGTTAAAAATTGGTAACTAGAGAGTTATTCATATGCCAAAAATCCTTTTATTACGGGAAGATTCCATATACAAACCTTAGCCAGTGGCCACTGCTTTAAAAAGGATCGAAATTGACTGCAATTTTTTGTTTGGATTGCAGTTTATCCAATTGTAATTGTGAGAGACTCTCAATAAGGCCCACTTATCTAAACGGGTGTTCGGGCTAAGCAGGTCGTATAGGTGAACCCTATCTAGGGCTTCTCACAACTGTCTATCCTGTTAGTTTATGTTTTGGCACATTCGGTTTGCATGTAAGTTGATGAAAATGAGTTTCTTTGAAGGCCCTGTTCGGACCGCCAGAAGCCGGGTCCGGACCCAATTTCCAGCAACCCTACTTTGAAGGGCCTATCCGGACCGCCAGAAGTAAGGTCCGGACCCCATATCCAACAAGCTGCATTTGAAGGGCCTGTCCAGACCGTCAGAAGTCGAGTCCGGACACAATATCCAGCAAGCTGCATTTGAAGGGGCTGTCTGGACCGCCAAAAGCCAGGTTCGAACCCAATTTCTAGCAAGCTCACTTTGCATGGCCTGTCCGAACACAAGGCATGGCTGTTCGGACACAACAAGTTTACGCATATGTAACTCTAGCTGTGTCCGGACACATACTTATCCCTATCCGGACATGGTTGCTAAATTGCTAATTATTTTCTATTTAAACAATCTGGTTTGCCCATTATACGTACGTATTTTGAGAGCAAATACAGAGAGCTTAGAGAGATATTGTTCTAGTTTCTGTGAGTAAAGATTAAATACGCGAAGCCAATCGGAGTTCCGGTGAAAGGAAATCTTATAGAAGAATTGTGCCAGATGTTCTGGAAATGGCTACTGTGATAGAAGTCAAGTGGGTCGCTTGTCGTGTGCAAGGAAGAGTCAATTGCAAATGTTTTGTAATTCTTCTTGTATTCCTTATTCTTCTTATAGTGGATTGATTTCTTGAGTTTGACTGCCACAGAGAGGTTTTACATTTAGAGAGTTTTCTAAATTGTTTCCTCTTCGTAACCAAATATCTGTGTTCTTGATTGTTCATTACTTATCTGTGTTTGGTTGAATATTAACTGTTAGGTTAGATCTTATTTCGTTGAATCTAAGTGATACATCTAGACAGTTGAATATGTGTAATTTGGAGTTGTATTTAGGTTTTTCATACCCAATTAAAGGGGATAGAAAATTGCAAACAATCCCAATTGTAAGGGTTCTCGATCTGCTTTAGAGGCCTTGTTGTGTCCTTTATTCCTTCCTTTTTCTCCAATCAAGTTCTTTAGAGTAAGGGTGCAATGACCAAACAACCCTTGTCAAAACTTGATTGGCCAGGGTTACCATATTGCTAAAAAAAATGCTTGCCACAATCAATTTGATTAAACTTGTAGCCTTAGAAAAGGGTGGAAAAACAAAAGAAATCATGAGTTTTGCTGTTTTTTTTTTCCTTTTCTCATTGGTCATGTCACTTTTGGAGTAAGATTTTCCTAGAGTCCTGCTGAAGTAACATGTTGTTTAACAGAAGTTCGAAAAGGCACCATTAATTGATTCTGTGACATCTTACAGCTCAATATTATGCCACTTTCACATTATAACACAAGAATTGAATTTAATGAAATTGAGTACGACCATTTTAGTATACAAATGAACCAAAGGCAATTTAAATGGCAGATTAAACATTCTCATACATAAATTCGACAACAAAATATGTTCAAAAAAAAAAAAAAAATGGTTTCAGTGAAAGCAAATGAAAGATATCCGAATAACCCTCTCAACATAAATAAAAAGATTCAACAAATTCCCCCTCACAAGAACAAGACCATCACACCTGAAAGTGCCAAAACCATGTGACTCCAAATTCCCCAGCTGATCATCCTGTAAGAAGAATTTGGGGAAGATGTGGGAGATGACTTGCCTTCAGCAGTCCGTTCAGATGGAGAATCTGCTGCAGGGGCAATATCTGGAGATGGTGCTGGAGCTGCGGTTGGAGGAATGTCGGTGCCAAAGATTGCCTCAGGAAGAAGAACCTTATCAACCTGATAAATTGCAACAGGATCAGTGGAATGAACACTGCTGCTAACCTTTGTGTCTGTCCATCCTGAACTGATGTGAACTGTCCCAGACACATCAGTGAAGTTCAAAGTGTATCGGCCACCAGCAAAAGTAGGAATAGGGCTAGATTGGCTGAGGTTTTTGAAGTCAGAAAGGCTGTAGTAATGTGGCAAGCCATGGAAGAGCAAGAGTGATTTGAGCTGGTCTTTAGTGAGGTTGGATAGAGAAGGCTTTTTGAGAGAAGAGAAGGCAGTGTCTTTTGGTACAAAGAGGGTGATGCCTTCCTCAGTGTTGTTGGCTTGGTTTTGGAAGGTTTCTATGACTTTGGTGGACTCAAGGTAGCTGAGGAAGGTGTGGAATGGACCAGCTACAGTGAGCAAATCTGTGAGGTTGACATATTCTGGTGCTGGTGCTGGGGCTGGAGTTGGGCTCATTGAGGGGGGTAGAGCAGTTTTCTGAGCATATGCTGATGAAGAACACAGAAAAAGCAGAGTACTAAAAACCATGAAAAAAGTCATGGGAAATTCCATGTTTTTCATAAATCTGATGTTGCTTTTTGATGTGACCAGGCTCTCCAAATTCCTGCAAGAACTAAACCCAGTCAGCACAAATAGATCTCACTATCTCACCATATTTAGCACAAATCAGATTAAACCACAATGTGAGTTGAAATTCTTTCAAATTCCCTAGCTCCAAGATCAAAACCCCATTTCCAAAACCCAACTCAACAATCCTCTGCAAGAACCAGATTTGAAACCAAATTCCAGATCTTGATCGACTTACCAAGAAATTAGTTAATACCAGAAAAAAAAAAAGAAAGGAAAATGAATCAAATGTCATAAAAAAACATTGAAGCAAGCTCATAAGAAGTACAGAAAAAGGTCAGAAGATCTAAGAAATTAAATTAAACCACAATGCAACAGATGACATTGAAATTCAAAGAATACTTTTACCACTGCTTCTTAGTAAACCCAAGTCAACAAATTTTCTGTAAGACAAAAAGCAGGCCAGTCACACAATGCACACATATCACCCACAGGAAAGAAAAAAGATCTGGATCAGCTCAAGATAGCAGCCACGCAAAATAAACATACACACACTAAAGGGAAAAAATGGAATAATAGATAACCAACTCATAGAAAGAAGAAAAAAAGGTGCAATGGGGGCAGAGATTGAAGGACACTGACCTCACCAATGAGGAACTCAGAGAGAGAGAGAAAGAGAGGTGGGGAATGATAATGCAATGGAGACTGCAATGTGTATATAAAGAAGGATTGATTAGTAAAGATAAAAACAGTGGGTGTTTACCAGCTGGGGCTGCAGATACAGATAAAAAAAAAAAAGGTGTTAACTTGTAAGAGTAGGTACGCAAGTTTTACATTGGGGGGCTGTTACTGAACCAGGGAAGGTTCTTCTTTGGAGATAAAGTAATAGGTGTACTGCAAGAACTTTCTCAGGAAAAAATAGTTTTTTGTAGGGTGGGCTTTCAAAATCATCTCAACTAATTCGTTTTTTATTCCTAGAGAACACCAAACTTTCACTCTACCCCATATCAACAATCTCTTTCAATTTCTCTGCTATTTCTCGTTGCTTGATGATTCACACAACATGTTACTTGCTAGCGTGGACATGTCAGGATTCGTTATAAAGAAAAAATAAGCAAAACTCTCTTATTTTTATATGGACATGTCAGCATTTTTAAACAAAATAGCATTTTTTTAAAAAAATAGCGTGGACATGTCAATATTTTTAAACCCTTTAAACGCACACCCAAACAAGCTCTAAAAAAAGACATAATTATTATTTTACAATTTTTTTAAGACAATTTTATCGTTTTACTTAAAAGAATTAGCTCGTCTCTTGTTCATTTAAGCTTCCAAGCTTTTAAAAATGATATTGGGGTCATATTTTTATAACCAAAATTTCTTAATATTAGGGCTAATTACATTTTGCCTCAATGAATTACAACGCTTTGACACTTTTTTTTTTCATGAACTACCAATTATGATACTTGACCCCATTAAACTACTATCTATGACAAAAGGCCCAATTTCGTTAGTCAAAAGGGTTAAAATTGATCGTCAACAGTCATGTACAAGTCATGTGCCATTTTAAATTTTTTTCTTTCACTCTTGCCTTCACTTCAAACAAATAAAGTTAATATGTTTAAGAAGGTATAAGAATCATTTTCTCAATCGAAGTGAAGGCAAAAGTAGAAGAAAATCTTATAGGAGCAAAAGGTAATTATCTCTTAATATTATTATCAAAAAACTGAATTAGATTTTTTATTTTTTGTAAAAAAAAAAAAAAAAAAAACGAAAAAGGCAATTTTTTCTAACCGACCAAAAGATTGATTACGGGTAGTCACATAATTAACATGATCATCTTATTATTGACGAGTTATAACACATTTTTAAAAGCGATAAATATTAATATGACAACTTTAATTGGAAACAATAATAATGATTTAAAGAATTATGTATAATAAAATAGTTTAGAACTAGAGTATATATCCTCGTCTCATCTCCGGTAGAAATTGATCAAAATATCGTGGGTTGAACCTGAATGAGCAGAGAAGGTTTCTTAACAGGGGCCCACCATGAGATTTGGACCAACCAGCGTGGGCTGTCGTGTTGTTTTCCCCACCACCACCACCAGGCCCGATGCCAACTGTGCTCAATGATTTGGCTAACATGCGCACCCCCACACGACAAGTGTTATTTGTGTTTGGGACAGACATTTAAACAATTTTATTATTGGAATTATTAGTAATTTGGATAATAAATATGAAATATATATATATATATATGAGACTTATTTGCTCGAATAAATTTCAATAGCCGGTCCTTGCTCGGGTAAATTTATACAGCTTTCTAACCATCTAAACGGCAAATTATTTAAAATATGAATAGATGTCTTCGTTGCTTGGGTTAGCCAAAGGTGCTTTCTTTACAAGGAAAACGACGCCGTCTTCTCTCTGTCCCTTGGAGCTGCCGACACACCAACCATTTGGTCGATTTGTCGCATTGTAGGGGTAAATATGAAATATGACGGTTTGGAAAATGGAAATATTGGGATTCACATACCAACTTAAAATATTAGGAAAGATTTGTTATCTCGTTATTATTGGGAGTAGTTGGAAGTTAATACAATTATTTGGTATAGTTAGGCATGAAATAACATTGACCATGATATACTTAGCACATATATACATAGGGAATATCTTCTATTCCGTCGTGGCAGAAAATATTGAGTTTTTTGTCCTCTAATAAAAGAAAGACATCTCAGTTAAAGCATAAAAATTGCACAAAAATTTGCCTACAACAAAAATACTAAATTTTGAGCTTCAACAGTAAGAGAGAGAAAGAAAGGAGAGACTTCCGGCTTGAGACCCGCCGTGGGTCTGCAGACCCACGCGGGTCTCAGGCCGGACCAGCCGTGGGTCATGGACTAACCCATGGCTAGGTCTGGCTGTGACCTAGCGTGGGTCAGCAAACCCACGAGGGTCACGGCCTAAGACCCGTGTGGGGTCACGGGGCCATGACCCTGGTGAGCCAGCCACCACCCCTAGTTACGCCGCTGCTCACGTTATCGGTAATCTCTTTTCGGTCATTTACCTACCTAAATCCAGTGGATTGTGTTTTATTCTATGAGTTGATAATAATTTGGTGTTTTGAACTTAGTTTCTTAAGGTGCAATAGGTGAGGTGACAACACTTGAATGGAAGGCAGAAAAAGTAAAAATATATATAAATAATTTGGTGTTTTATTCATGTTTTATGCCTTCACCGTATAGAAGCACCTCTCATATACATATATAAACATAGTAAAAACCTTATAAAAAGGATGCAACGCATCAGATAAAGAGATCGATCAATTCCTCTTAAAAACTCTGAATTCATTGCACACTCTCACTCTAAGCAGTAATGCTAACTTATGCATTGGAGTTCTCCTGATCTCCGAACCGAAACTCTAGACCAACAAATCCTTTATCACTTTTACTATTTTGTAGATAACTTATTTTTGGTCAAGTCGTATCAAAAATTGCTCTAAATGAGATTGTTATATCATAAAAAATAAGGATAAAGTAAGTAAGATGAAATTGTAATTTCTCGGATTACTAAAAAAAAACAAACAACATTGATGAGACTTTGTCTTGGAAGAGCAAACCGGAGGGGAGGCATGTGAAGATTCATTGGAGTTGGCGGTCAAATGAAGTTAGGTATTTTTAACTAATCAATATCATTAAGCTGTAAAAACGGCATTAAATATTTTCAAGGAGAAGAGGAAATTAGTGCTATTCTCACGGGGGAGGCATGTGAAGTTTCATTGAAATTTGCGGCAAATTCAAGTCAAGTCTTTTAATTTGTCATCAACCAAATTAATTTGGCACTTTCTATGGCAGTATCACACGTGACCCTCGCTTTAATTTAATCAATAGTTTTAATTAATTTTTAATTTTGTACTCTAACCATACGTTTTGTCTTTCATTTAGAGCTGCAATTTTTATTTTTATTTTTGAGAAAAATTAAAGCATACGGTCCATGCGTCGCTCTCTAGGACCAAATCTTTTTGCGGACATGTACATTCTTACTTGTTTTAGGCTTTTCTTTTGCCTCTTACTCTAGGCGACTCTCCATTTCGATAGCTAAGGAGGCATCTTTTTCCACGGTCTCGAACGATTTTTTCGGTGATGCACGAGCCTATCTCTATTGTATCTAGGTCGACTTTGACCACGGCCCCTTTCTTCAGCCTTTGGGCCCAATGTTGTTGTATTGGGCTTTAGGCCACTTATCTTAACCTTGTATTTTGTATCTTTGTTTTTGTTTAGTAAGAAATCTTAAAAGTTATTTTTGTTACAAATTAAATAAAGAATCAAAAGGGAAAGGAAATATTTATAATTTTGGATTTTAATTTGGTGAAGAAAGTTCACTGTACAACAATATTGTCAACTATGAGTTAAGAAAGAGATGAGAAGAAGAAAAAGAGAGAGACAGAAGGTGGGGGGTTATAATCAGGTATGGCTAGCAGGTAGCAAAGCCCTGTCAAGCTGATTCTGTACCCAATCAATTTGGTGCGTCTTGACTCATCAACCTTGTTCATGTTCCCATCAAACAAAGTGCATCACATGACAAGGAAGATAGCTTTCTTGGGCCCTCTCATCTTCATGCTACAAAAATTGTGGTTGCTCTATTGTAAATGGGTCCAATCTTGTTTGGGAGGTGGAGTCGCCTTAAATTTGGATCTAAATTTAAATTTTTTTATATAATTTATTGATGTTTTGGGCGTTTGGAGTTTGTACCAAGCATGAATTTCATGGAAAAACAGAAGAAGGTAAAAACTGTGTTAGCCAAAGGACTTGGAAAATGAAGTGGACCGGAACTGTAGCAGATTTGATTGATGTGAGAGAAAAAATAAGAATATTTTGTATGAAAAAGTGAAAAAATTTGCTTTGTAACGATTTTTTTATTTGAATAGTAATAAAAAGTAATTGATGTAATGTAAAAAGTAAGAATATTGGGTCTTTTTTTTGGAGTCCTTTGGCAAACATAGCGTTTTTCACATAATTGTATTTTAAATTTGCATATGAATTTGTAATGAAAACTAATCATGAACAAATTTGCTTTCTAAATCCTAAATCTTTAGTGTGAATTTGAGGTGAGGCCCATTGGCGCAATGCTTAGTTGTACCTAATATTTGTAAATGACATATGTTAAACATGATGGAAGTAGCTGTTAGATTTTATTAAAATAAATAAAATTATTTATTTATGGACATTTCCCAATAATTATGAAATATATTCTATATCTTAAGGTTTTATTTGCATTTACTTGAAATATCTACATCTGTCATGTTGATTCAAAATTTTGTAAGTGTAGGGAGAAAAATTTGTCTCATATTGGCTAGATATAAAGAACTCAAGACTCAACTATTGGGCTCAGGCTTGGGAGCGTCATGTATCATGAGTTCAAGCTTTGGGCCCATACAAAAACCTGAGAGCCTCGATAAAAGCTTGTGAGAAATCAATAAAAATCTGATCGTTTTCTAGTAGTCGTAATAAATTGAATTGAAAAAATTTCTCTAACCTAATTTAGAGAAAAATTGTCCTACCCTGACAAGCGAAACAATTTTCCTCGGGCCCTAAATGTTAAGCCTTAGCTCAACTGGTGAATGAATGGGGTGGGTAGAGGTATATTTATAGTTTAAATATTATCAAATCCAAGAAAAATATTTTTACAATAATTAAACTCAAACAAAATGAAAGTAATTCATGCTTATGTAGAATTTTTCAATTAAAATTCAATTTCTTGGCATTTATGAGCTTGATGTTATAGGCTTTTGTTGTCATATTGCCTTGTAGAGCAGAAACAGAACATGCTTGATTACAAAGGCTTTGCAATAATGTATGATATTGAACCAACATTGTGGCATTAATTGGCCTTGAATTAGAAACTTGGTCACACATCCTGGTCCTATTTTTATTTTAAAATCACATATGTAATACTATTTTTTTTTTTTTTTTTACAAAAAAAAAACCACTTATATACCATATTAAATATTTAATTGAAATCAAAGGTGAATTATAGAGACATTATTTGAACTCAGAATCACAGCTTTGGTATCATGTCAAATTACCATTTATCTCAAAAGTTTAAGCCGATAAGGAATAATAAATTTAATTATTTAATTAATATTCTAACAATATTTTACTATTACTTACAATTCCCCATTGGTAAGCCTATGCTGCTTATATGGTTTATTATCCTCCAATTCAATTTTGTTAGTACTAGAAAAAAAGAAAAAAAATCATTGTTGCTAATCCTTGAGCTTGTGGTTGCTTGATTAGGGCGGAATTAGAATTTTAGGTGTGGGAGTAAAAAAAAAAAAATTGTAAACACATTGAGGCAAACGGGAGCTTTAGCCCCCACGCCTAAATGCAGTTCCACCCCTTTCTACATGGATTGTTAAGACTGACATAATATTTTATTTAATCAACCCTTCAATAATGATATCAGCAACATCAATAACAATAATGATTGGAGTGGTGCATGTTAGGTAGAAGTTTGATAATCAGAATTGGACCCATGTTGTCTTGAAGTACTATTGTGGACATTCATGTCCACAACTTTTGTTTAAGAACAGGTTGTGTTGTTCTTGATCATTCAGGCAAAAGAGAATATGCCATACATCCCATCCTAATTCCAATCTGGAGCTCTTGATTTTGACATCTCCTTTGGGTAAATGACACCAACTTTATTCTCATTGGTGCAACTGAGGTGAGCATATTAGCTTGAATCAGCAGCAGCAGCAGCAGAAGAACATAAAAGGCAACCATATGAGCATGAGATAAGAATTCAAGAAAAAGGAACAAAAGGTTAATTTTGATGGTGAAAATGGAAGATGTGTTTCAGCTCACTTTTGAGTATCAACCAAAGAATATGAAAGGAAAGGCACTCAACCACCAAGGTGGTACTTGAGTTGGTAAAATAACAGGGGATAAGGTTCAATTTCCCCCATCCTTTCTTTCTAGTGGTCACGGGTTCGAACCCACTTGCGGTAGTAGTCCGCGAACCAGATGCTACTAAGAAGGAGCTTTACCAACTTGCACTTTGATGGGGCGGGGTGATGGACTCATCTTTCTAAGCAGTAGCTATGGCTCAAACCGAACATTCCACAGTGGGTGGAAACCCCGATGGTCACGCCCAAGAAAGGAAATTACACTTGTCGCCCCTTCCTGCCTTTTAGAATAAAAAATAAATAAAAATTTTTTTTAAAAAAAAGAAGGGAAGGCACTATCTACTTTTTTTAAAAAAAATCTCAACATCCCACTATCTACTGCTTTACAACTTTTTTTTTTTTGTTTCTCTTTCTTTTTTCTTATTATATTGTTTTGCTAAGGCAAATGCTTTACAACCACTGATAGAAAGATGAAACCCAGTGAGCTTAGACTTTGCAAATAATGGTAGTGCAGGGAAGAGTATGAAAAAAACAATCTAACTTCTCCTTTATAAAGGCAGTCACCAAAGAATTTCTCACACATACACTCTTCTCTCTTACAGTCAAATTTTATGGAAATCTAAATCTGATTATGATTAAATAACATCAACTGAATAACATCAACTGATTAAATAACATCAACTGAATAATAGGATATGCTAGGGTTCGTCGGTAAGTTTCTCAGTTAGGTAGCAGCCCATTCCTTTCGGATGCTGAAGGTATAGTTGATCTCCAAGTAGCACTTGTTATCATCATCAAGAAACTGCAAAGGAGAAAGGATACATGAGACTGGATGGTGGTAACAATATTACTGCAACCATAAAGATAAGTTTAGTAACAAAAAGGTATTAAAGAGTAATTGTTGCACTCTAGGTCTTAGAGTCAGTTTGGCCTTGCAATTTCACATGCCAAACGTGCGATTTTACCGAACGCCTAATTGCATTTTCAAATCAAATCGTCATTTTTTAAATTGCATGTTTTGAAATCGTAAATGCAAACGGACCCTAGTTCGGCTTGTGGTACCAAGACATTGATTGAGACTTGTCTTAAGTTGTTCAGCACAATTCACATCAAAAAGCCAAAAAATAAAGGGCAAGCATATCAAGTCTACATCAAGAAATAAGTGAACAGTTCAGCATGGGCCATAACTGTTGCAAAGTTGGCCAAACAACAGTAAATTCATTGTCAATATGTTTACCAGATAAAATGGCAAATTAGAGACCACAGACCATCCTCTGTAAAGTGGGACAATTTGACTTCTTTCTACATTATAATTTCATTGGCAGAACCTTGTATAGAGACAAGTTGAAAATGGAAATCTTAATGGGCTAGAGGAAACAAGGAGTTTAGTAATTGGCTTGTAAGAGCATCTTTCTATAGGTAGGGAAAGAAACAATAAACACAAATCCAGACCAAGTTAGAAAGCTACATCCAATAATTCTTACAGGAATAGACTAGAGGTTTCAACAATGCAAGACAGGTAGAATGTCAGAAATCAGGACTTGCTTGGAATGAATTCATGAACATAGATCTTAACACACAGATTAGATTTCCTTACTGAAATGTTGCATATCAGGACTCATATATTTGGATCTTTATTCAGGCATATATAGCAGTTTCAACTGTCAAGTTGGATTATATAGATCCTTCATAAAGTCTAAATAAATCTGAAATTTTTAGAACATGTTTTGGCAACTTCATTAGATTCGGCAAGCAACTGCTAAATCAAGTTGGAATTGAAAGATTCACTAGGAAAGGGGACATTTGGGAGGTTCAAAGAGACACATTTGATGGAAGTCAAGTCCAAAGCACCTCAGTTCATTTCTACATTTGCCCTAGATGGGGAAGGCATTTCAAGGGGAGGGTAAATTCTTTCGAAGCTAAAGTCCACCGGCATCTCTTTTGAACCTAAGGTCCATTATTAATTCTTTCTTCAAGTATACCTTTAAACAACAGAAGCTCTGAAGCAACAACATCAATGCATAGATTCAGTACCATACATAGAGTACATAAATGTCTGGGAATTTTGTCCAGAATATCCACAAAATTTCATTAGTCTCATAGATGAGTAATTGAGTACATGGTGTATTAGTTAAAGAGAACAATTGTGGTTGAACTTACCTTTGATCTAGCAGAATATGATCCTCTGGCAAAAATGCCAGAAGGGGTGCTCTCTTCTGGCATCACATGTACATAAGGCTCTAGCTGAGGACTGAATGTCCCAAGCATCTCTTTTGAGCTGTCCACTGAGATAAGACTCACCGTGAGAGAAAGGTTCAGTTGTTTAAATTTTATGAAGTTTTGGCAATTCTAAGAACACTGATAACTTACCCTTGATACCAGATTTCCAAACAGTGTTGGTGTACTTAAGACCAGATACAATGTTATTGTTCACTTGGAAGGAGAATTTTAGGCGGTATTTACTTCCTTCTTTCAATGTAAACCATGATCCTTTGGGATTTCCATCTTCAGGAATAGGAAGAACAATGTCAGATCGGCTGGGCGAGATGATTGACAGACTAAGGATCTTGACATCTGGGTCAAGAGTTTCTGCAATAGAAGACACATATAACAAGAATTTTACTGCATAATTACATTTTTTTTGGTCTCTTAAAGAAAGAGATTGGATAAGGCTTTCCTTGGTTGATATAAAATGCCTCAGCAAGGAGTATAAACTATCATAGATGGGAAAATAATGCAAAAAACCAAATTCTGATTTGCAAATAACATAACTACCACCAAACAAGTAGAGAGGGTTGCTAATTTCCTGAATTCAGTACAGCTCACTGATAGAAATGACTCAATGAGGTAAGTTGCAATATGAAAAAATCACCAATAATTGACTAAAAATAATGAGAATCCTAAGTTGAACACCATGTCAAAATACTTGAATCCCATTTCCTCACAAGCAAGCATATTATAAACTTCAAGTGCGTTTAGAGATCAATTATTTTAAAACTATCCGTTCACAGGATGCAGGAATTATATATTAGGCAGAAGAAAGGCAAGAAATTAAGAAGTTTCTACTTTAATATTTATCATCAAATATTAGAGTATCATGTGAGGGAAGAGTTGAAATATGAAATCTTTACAGCCTCAAATTAAAAAGTTTGAAATATATCATCAATTCCTTTTACTTAAAAAAAAAAAAAAAAAAAAAAAAAGGTCCAGATTTATCATTATCTGTCAATTAATTTTTTTTTATAAGTAGTTTTCTGTCAATTATACAGTTTGATAATTGATAATCATCAACATTGAAGATTAAAGTAAAAGGAATGGATAAATTATGAATATTCTGAAAAATTGAATTCGAATAATATCATAAAATTTTGTTTTCTTTCCTCAGCATCATAAATTTTAGTTAGTAATATAATAATTGAATACCTGCAGCATTGTTAAGATCAACACTCCCAAGCAGCTGTTCCTTCCATCTCCTCAGGCTCTCATCATCCTGAATTCTCAAGATTCAACCCCCAAAAAAGGAACCAAAAAAAAAAAAAAACAAGAAAAAAAGAAACAGAATAGAATTTCTATTGTTTTTTAAGCCTTTGATTTCAGCAGAAACAAACCTTATCCTTCTCAAGCTGTTGTTTGAGAGTGTACTGAGGGCCCAACTCTAATTTGTTTCCCTCATCATCTTCCTCTTCCTCAGTTGCATACAGAGAAGCCTCACTCACCTGTCTGCTTATCCTCCCTCCCTCGCCATCAGCCTCTCGATTTGCTTCCACTGTTTCTCTTGTACTCTTCTCACCTCCCTCCTTGTTTTCATCAAACCCCATGTTCTTGGAACTTGAAACAACTCCAACAGCCAAAGACATCAACTCGTCAACGCTCACAGGAAAGAATAAATATCACAAATTGCACGAAAGCAAAGCAAACCCACCAAGCCGAACATAAAAACAAAGACTATGTTTCTATGCATACAGAAAAATAAGAAAATCCCATAAAGGAAAAACTGAACTCATATTGGAAAATAAAACAAAAAAAGTTTTTTTTTTTTTTCCTGAAAGGATTTGTTGTATGAAAACAAACCCCGAAAGGCAGTAATTGTCTCTGTTTCAGAAAAACAAACAAATGGTAGCCAAAAAAAAACAAAGACACAGAAACAAAAAAGCAGAAAGAAAGACAAAAGAGAACACTGGGATTGTCTTGTCTCCTAGCTTTGTGTGGTGGGTTGTTGAAAATGTCAGAGGAAAGAGGAGAAATTTGAGGTGGTTTGGTTAAATCCTTTCCACATGACAGAGAAAAATTCCTGTGGTGATCCGAAATATAAGTCAGAGAGGGAGAGAGAACGTGACAGACACTAATGCACTCACATTCTAGCAGTAATGCACGATTCAAGAGTCTTTCATAAATGATAAGCTAAAAGTGTTTTGGGGAGTAGACGTGATTAGTCGTGTGTATCCTTTGACTTCAATAAATCTCCTCTTTTTTTTTTTGTTTTTTTGTTTTTTTTGTTTTCATATTGCTTGATTGAAGAAAGTTGAAATTTAGATACTGAGGCGGGTCTGGCGGGTCATGGCCAGACCCAGCGTGGGTCTGCAAAATCACACAAGTCTAGCTGCGACCTAGCGTGGGTCACGACCTGGCCCATGGTTGGATCACGGCTAAACCTGAGTGGGTTTGTTGACCCACACTAGATCGCAGCCGTGACCCAGCCATGGGTCTAGCCAGACCCTGCCATGGGTCTCTGGTTGAGACCCATCTGGGTTACCGTGGGTCAAAGGTTCTTTTATAGGAAACTTCACTTTAGACCTTTAAATTATTGGGCGTTTTGAAAAAATCCCTCAAAATTTAAAAATTATCAATTCACACCCATTAACTTTCAATTTCAATTAATTTATCATCTCCGTCAGATTTAAATGTTAAAAGTGATAAAATCACGTTTATACCCGTATTTTTTTATAAAATTCTAAATTTACCCTTAATTTCAAATTAAAAATTAAAAAAAATAAATAAAGTTATGTTTTTTTTAAAAAAAAAATTGACCCACGGACCCAGGCGCCGTGGGTTAGCAAACCCATTGGTCACGGCCGCAACCCAGCGTGGGTCATGACCTGACCCACAGGTCAAAAGGTGACCTTAGGACCCATTTTTTCCTCAATTTTTTTTATAAAAAAAAATAATTTTTTTAAAAAAGGAAAATTGAAGGGCAATTTGGTCTTTTTAAGAATTTTAGTTAGAAGTTAACGGCTAAAACTAACTGAGGAGGTAAATTGATTGAAATGGAAAGTTCATGGGTATAAATTTAGAGTTTTTGAATTTTGGGAGGTCTTCTCAAAACGCGCGGTAGTTCAGTGGTTTAAAGTGAAATTTTTCCCTTTTTTTTTTAAAAAAAAAAATTTTAATTTGAAATTAAGGGTAAATTTGAAATTTTATAAAAATGTCAGGAGTAAAAACATTATTTTATCACTTTTAACGTTTAAAATTTGGTGGAGGGGTAAATTGATTGAAATTAAAAGTTTATGAGTGTAAATTGAAAGCTTTTAAATTTTAAAAGGATTTTCTCAAAACGCGCAGTAGTTGAGGGTTTAAAGTGAAGTTTCCCCTTTTCTTTTTCATATTGCTTAGATTGAAGAAAGTTGAAATCTTAATTATGGGATTAGAATCAATGTCCCACTTGTTGCTATACAAGAAGGATCGAAAGCATTGGATTTCATGGTCCCACAAATGTTTGTAATTTGGAAAAAATGCAATTTAGTCCTATGAATTATCTATCACTTTTACGGTTTATAAATTATACTTCCAAACTTTATAAATTGATATAAAAATTTTCATACTATTATCGCATGTTAAATTAGACACCCAATTAAGAATTGATATTAAAAAGAAAAGTTTGGGGTGCAAAAATGGACAAATGGCCATAGCCACCCCGAATTTTATATATATATATAAAATTATGGGCAATATGAGAATTTTGGGATAACATTGGTTGAATTGAAAATTTTTTTGCAAGTTTCGGGGGTGCATTGTAAAAATTGAAACATTGGAGGTTGAATTAAAAATCGTCCCAAACTTTGAGGGGGTAAAGTGTACTTTTTCCTTTTTTTTTTTAATAAAGCGTTGGTCTCATGATAACGATTTTGAAAATACTTTTTATGTTTTTAAAATCAAACACACACACACACACACACACACACACACACATATATATATATATTCAAAATTACGAAAAATTACAGTTTACCCCCCAAAGTTGACAGCGTTTTTCAATTCGAACATCAAAGTTTTAATTTTTGCAATCCACCCCTACAAAGTTCCAATTTTTTTCAATTCGACCAATATCATCCCAAAATTTCCATATTGTCCTTGATTTTTATTTTTATTTTTATTATTTTTTATGAAAACGAAAACAAATTTGGGGGTGCAAAAATGACCAGACGTAGCCACCCCGAATTTTTTTTAATTTTTTTTATAAAAAATAAAAATAAAAATAAAAATTAGGGGCAATATGAGAAGTTTTGGATAAAATTAGTCAAATTACAAAAATTTGAAACTTTGGAAATTGAATTGCAAAAATTGAAACTTTAGTATTCGAATTAAAAAACGTTATCAACTTTGAAGGGGTAAACTGTAATTTTCCCTCAAAATTATTAACAAACATTTTATAACACGAAAGAACCTCATTGAAAAAAGCAACGTTTTAAATTGTTTATAATTTCTTATTTCTCTAATGGGTATGACTCTCTAGTCTTAACAACCTTTCCAATACTCAAACCCAAAGAAAAAGGTAAGAATTGCGTGACAGCGTGGTAGCCAAACAAATCCTTAGCGTTTCTTTCAATTTTTTATTGTAATTGGATAATGAATTCTTCAAAATTTGGTTGTAACGGTCAAATTCAATTGCTACAGTTGTGGATTGGTGGAAAATCAAAGAGCTGGAATTGACTAAAGTTGGGAGTGATTGAAGGGTCATTCTCTAGGCCCACTGGCATTGACCCCTCTGGTTTAGGTTGGTTAGCATCAACTTTTGGTGGGGTGGAAAAAGGGCATGAAAATGTATAGATGTGCTCCATGTGAGGCTGTGAGCCTGGCTCAAGATTCATATGAAACCATGTATATGTGCCCGGTCAAATAGGAGTGAAAATGTTGGTAGTTATTAATTGTTCGCTAACCGTTGATTATTAATCATTTTTTAAGGCGGTTAAGAAAAACCACTAATCACCTATGCTGTTATGGTTAACAGTTTTAGGTTTTGAAAAAACCGTTAACTGCTAACCGCCTTTATATATATATATATATGAAACAATGTCGTTTTTATATTTAAATATATATAAAAATCTAGAAATGATGTCGTTTTGTTTTGTTTTTTTTTTAAAAAAAAAAAAAATTAACTTTTTATTTTTTCTTTAAAAAACAATTAGCGGTTATTAAGATTATTAACTGCTAACCGCTTAGGCGATACACCGCATATGCAGTTAGTAGAGGCAATTAGTGAATTTTATTAACCGCCTAGGCAATTATAGTTAGCGGTTTTAGTCAATAACCGTTAATCGTAACCGCATTTTCATCCTTCCTGTGAACCTAGCTCAAGGACCATATGAACCAATCCAATATAGACAAATACTTTTTTTCAACTTTACATGCACAGTAAAAAGTGAGACTAAACTTTATAAATAATTATAAGAAACTTTAAAGGCATGTTTGACATACATGAATAGACTCTATTTGCTTCAGAAAGGGAAAGTAAAATGACGAGTAATGTTATAAGGAGAGTCCTCCTAAATATGATGTGATTATAGCTTTTAAATTTACTATTAAATTTGAGATTATGATTATTGCATTTTGATCTATTGGTGATTTTAAAAGTCATTACATTTTGGAGGACTCGAGGAAGTCTCTCTAATTAGGATGGAATCTAATTTCAACTTTTTTTTTTTTTTTTTTTTTTTTTTTTTTTCAATATTCTTACTTATAAAAATAACACAAGAATAGCACCCCTCTTCTCCTAGTAGGCCCCCACACCACCACTATGCAAGGGTGGCGGACCACCTGATCTAGTGGTCGCAGCCACCCATAGGGGAGACCCGAATGCAAACGACTAATGATTTTTTGATAATATTCATTTTAGGGGAATAACTATTCGTCTCGGTAATGGTAGCTAAACCAAATACCATTATAGGTATTCCGTAAGAATAGTTATTTCATTATCGAGTCTATATATGTATATGTCATTCATGTGTTGTCACTAAACAAATTAATAAGAATGGTTATTCCATTCTAACTTCTTGTATTCCCAATAATATTCATTCAAATTCCTAAATTATCATCACTCCAATGAACCAAACACACCATAACTATCACTTAATTAGTCTCTTTTTTTTTTTTTTTTTTGACATGTCCACAAAAGGGGAGGAAAACCACGGGTTTCGCGAGGTAAATGCATAAAAAACTAGTGAATTCCGTTTTATGAGGCGCAATCTCCAATCGATTGAGCTATGCCTTAAGGACAACTTAACTAGTCCTTTTAACTTGATAATACAAATGTGGTGTTTTCCGGTTATTACAATGTGGATATGACTGGCTATATGGTTACAAATGTCAAAAATAGTTTTTATTGCATTTATATTTAAAATCTGTTTCCTTTCACAACTAATCACTTTGTTATAGCTGCTTAGAAAAAAATCACTTTGTTATAGCTAGTTATTTCGTTGATTCAGCAACGGAACTTTGCCTTTACTTATCGCCTTTAGTGGCGGCCCCAAATTTTTTATGGGTTTTGTTATTTATTTTACTCATTCTCAGTAGTTTTTAAGTTTATTTTACTGATTTCTAGTTGTTTCAAAGCTCTTGTTTGAGTTGCTCACCTTTTATTTTTATTTTCATATAATTTTCCATATATATATATATATATATGATGGAAGAAGTGAAGGTGGTAAAATGAGTTGTAAACCAATAAGTATAATTGAAGCAGCTCAATGTTTGAGAATTAATTGAAAAAATGATGATCTCCCCAAAAGTCACTACAAAACAAGATATATTTATAGAAGCCATCGCACGTAGATATATTCTTGAACAAGCTTAGAATTCATGCCTTCATATTCAAACTCTTTATATTATTTATTTATTTAGAATAATTAGTCTCTTAAATTGGCTGGATTTTTCTGATGCTTCTTTTACACTTTCTTCGAATTTGAACCATCATGATGAGTCTCTTTAATTTCAGTACTACTGCTGGACGCTCCTCGTCACAATTTTCACAAGGGCAACGATTTTAACCCTCTATCTCAATTCCACCCTATATTGGGAAGTGTTTTAGTGAGATTATAATATAATATGTTGCGATATCAGATAACTTAAAAGCTTAAGTCAATGAGTTTGGATGTAATTATGTTATATTAACCACTCACATTTCTTACATCTATCAAATGTGGGACTTAATTCTTTTATACACATACATGAATAACTCAACTATCAACATCTTTAGTAGAGAGAGAGAGAATCCAAATTTGGACCATTGAAATAACACTTAAGCCATATCCACAAAAGTTGGAATGAATATATCAAATACAATAGAGAAATGCTGCTCAGTATTCGCAAGTGCCCTTCTCCTAGCATTCTTGTTGACGTGGCGCACTCACATTCCCTTGTTTGCTTACTTTGCCAAAGAACAAAGAGAATGCTAAAAGATAGACACTACTTAAAAATACTGAGTAACATTTTGAAGAGTGCCGTTATAAATACTATAAAATTTACCACAAATTTTTTTATAAACCGACATAACAATCCACGTACGCAACATGCACTTACTATATCAAACACAGATTGCCATGTGGTAGCCCCCATGACACTTACTACGCTTACAAATTAATATGACAGTCTACTAACACTTATCATGATAATCGCTAAAATTTAAACGGTTAAGTACTAGCCACGTGGTACTTATTAAAGAGGAAAAAAAAAAAAAAAAAAAGAAACAAGAAAAAAACAACAGGAAGACGAGTTTTATTTAATTCATAATAGAAAGGCCTTACTGGCCGGACCTCCTTGAAACATGTTGGGCTCATACGATGGCGTAAAGCTGAGCTGTAATTGGTGGAATTGAACCCAATCCACAAGTGCCATGTTGGCCCTCTCACCTCTTTTCATTCAACTAACCCATATTGTCTTTCATAAGCCCTGTTAAACCCCCACTGGAAGGTTCACCACTGTCTAATGATGATCTGGGTTGATAAAGCTAAATTATTTTAAGAGTCTAAATATTTTTTGACAGATTCATGAATTTGATATAATCTTATACTTGTGTCTTAACATGTGACATTTACGACTGATAATTTTTAGCACGACACACGAAACCGACACAAAATTAGCGAGTTGTGATTGAGAAGACTGACCCGTTTAATTAAATGAATCAAGTTAAGGTCGACTTATATAATTTTATACTTATATATTTTACAGTGCAAACAAAAGAAAACCCCCCCCCCCCAAAAAAAAAAAAAAAACCTATAAAGAGGGTGCCTTCTTGGGGGCAATTATGAGCTCTCCCCGTTTTTCTGTGGTAGGAAACATATATCAAGAAAGGTGTCGAGCTATTTGATGGCAAATCTTGTAAGGGTCAGTGCATACAATAATAATCAAAGAAGATAATAAGAAATCTGGTATGCACACTTGATCACATGAGATTACTGTACGTTTAAAGATTATCTTCGTTTTACTTGAAACGGAGATGATTCATTTTATGGTTTATATTAAATTTTACAGATCTAGTAATATATATTATTAGATGCAATAAAACAAAATCAGAACCATAAAACATATTTTCTCTATTTCACTTGAAATGTTAAGTACCCTATTCCACCATGGCATGTAAATTCCAGGTACTTGAGCTTTGCTATTGCAAGTATTTGGGTACGTTGTTGAGGAGTCCACCATTTTCTCAGTACTGTAACCCTTTCAGCAAAAAACAAATAAAAGTATTTGGCAGCCGGGAGTTCGAATCTCAAACAATTGGAAAACATATTACATGTGAGTTGAGGTGATCCCACGACATAATAATCATTTATTTATTATTTTAAATTTTAACCACCGTTTTAGTACACAACAAGCTGCTGTGCACTCAAATTCTTAGGATAAAAAAAAAGAAGATGTTATGATGTGCTCAACAAAATACATCTTATAAGTTGAAGAAATGGGGGACTTTGGTATAACTAAAAGTATGATTAAGACTGTGTTTGAGAAATACAGTTTTCAAGTTAGAAAACGTTTTTTTGGCAAAAACTTTAATTTTAAGTTTTTGTCAAAATACATTTTTTAGCATGATATAGATCTAGATCCAATAATTTTGATATATCGTTAGCAAATCGAATGGTAAACGCAAAAAAGCTTATACCTGGTTTGAACTGATCTCGATGACCAGTTCACTTGTTTGGACAAATAGACTTCATAAAAATCCTAACATATTTACCGTCCAAATTACTGACAATTCAATTAACAAATTAACAAGAATCTAGTGGCAAACAAACATAGCCTTAATCACCCACTGAGGTCGCCAAGCAGCCAGGAATCTAGCCGCAAATAAACATAGCCTTAATCACCCACTGAGGTCGCCAAGCAGCCATCATCCAGGCGTTGAACCGAAAACAACTAATTCCAAACAAGATTAACCATGACAGAGATTGATGTGCCACGAACAACCTCATTCTCCAACCTGTCCAAACGGCCATGATCATCAAGTGGCTCCTCACATTTGAATCGGGAGGCCCCAATCACATCCAACAAAGACCCTGAGACAGCAGCCCACACGTGGTCGGTGACGTGCATGCCACGTGTCATCCTCCTATTGGCAAAGGAGAGATCTGGATCTGCTGTGGGCTCCACTTCTGTGGGGCCTCCCACCGCCCAACTCAGGCCCAAAAGCAGTCATGTCTGCCAACTTTACAGTGGGAACGGCACGTAGGACATCAATCATGGCCTACACACCCATGAATACCGAGGCATCATCAGCTGCTGCTACCGTACGTTGTTTTCTGTTTCTAATCTATGGTACAGTAACATTAGATTAATCATAAGCATAAGCCGATACCGATTTCTAACAATTTGATCAGAAAATGTAAAAATAATTTTATTGGGCTTACCTGCTCTAATAAGTAGGCAGACTGTCCAAAACGTGTTCCGACAAGTGATCAGTCTCATAGGAGCTTTCTCAATGTACATATTATTAATAATCGAGACAGTAAAATTGTTAGAGGTCTCTATCCATTGTGAGCAAGTTTGATATTTGTCACTTTAGATTAATCGTGGGCAAGTTTGATGTTTATTAATTGACATGTACGTTTTTAATGCATATGATTTTTATATTAATTTTTAATATAAACTGACATGTATATACTTAGAGTCAAAGTTGGAGAATGTGATTTTCTAAGGACAAATATTAGCTTAATTAATAGAATAAGTTTGAAAAATTTCTACTGATCTAGTTTGAAATAAAACTTTGTCAATAGTTGTGTGTTTATTAATATAATTGTTTGTGGAAATATTTCAATAATTATGTAGTTAATCTATCTGCAAGTGCTTTAATTCATGAGATACGTGATATAATTTTGATGTCATTAAAATTTGTCCACTTTTTAATCAGAAGTTTACCAATATTGTTATTCGTTTCATTTAAATGTCAACTCAATTATAGTTTTGAGCATAAAACCAAAGAAGATGAGAAATTGAGAATCAAAGATTAGTCGCTAATATAGACTTAGATTGTGAAAAGTCTATAAACAGAAATTAATAGATCTATATATGACATTTTTCTAAACTGTTAAAAGAATATATTATGATATTTATATGGTTGATTTTTTTTTTTGTTAGTATAAGTCAATTTATGTTTGTTTGTATAAAACGATTTAAGTTTATTTGTATACATTGATTTAAAGTCAAAGAGTATGTTTAAGAAATAAAACTTTTAAGTTAAAAAGCGTTTTTTGGCAAAAGCTTATTTTTAAGCTGTTGTCAAAAGTGCGTTTTGACCATTTTTGAGTTTTTTGAACTCTTAAAAATGTTTTCAATTCTTTTTACCAAACAAGCACTCTTTTTTTTTTTTTTTTTTTTCAAACAGACTTTTAATATTAAACGCGTATCCGAACACGCTCTCATTCAAGTACAATGTAGCCTTTATAGAGTAGTGGATGTAGATGTTTAATACTAAACTAACTGCATGTAGTTATTTGTCTATCTTTGTGCTTTCTCTCTAGCTTCCGTTATTATTTTCAAATTTTACATTTTTTTTTTCACAAACTTCAACATGGTATCAAAGCCACCTTTCCCGGGCTTAAACAATCCCGTCATACCTCCAAGCATCGCCAATAGTTTTTTTTTTTTTTTTTTGACTGATTGAGCTATTATTTTAGGACCATATTGCAAATTTTATTTGCTTAAAAGTAGCATTAAAAATTTCTCCTCTGCACAGTCATCCATGACTGTGCTTCCAATTCAGCCAAACAGATGTGCGAAAAGTGGGTCCCGACTCCAAGTCATGAGAGTCAAAATCAGTCGATATTCATACGGGGCCATGGGGTCTGCCACCTTTTGATTAGATAAAGAAGGGCTGCTTCCTTTGGGCGGCACAAGTTCATGGACCATTTAATTGGCCACGTCAGTATTTCATTCGTTTCTTCCAAGCAAATTATACCCATTGGTGCATAGAACAAAAAACATAAAAAATGAAATTGTACCCATCGATGATGTGGGTACACATGCTTTGACACCGGCCTAGAAAAACTTGGTTGCCTTTTATTTTTGGATTTGTTAGGCATGCATGATTGATTTTTTTTATTTTTCCCAACTTCTACCCATTTTAGGTTCAACATAGCTTTCTTCTTTTCGGACCAAGGAGGAAAAAACAAATAACTTTAGAGTAAAACGTTATGTCACTTGGACAAGGATTCCGTGCAATATATGTGACAAAGGCAATTTCATGTGAGGGTTTGTTCGAGTTTCACCTCTCAAATAGATGATTGGACATTTCAGTTGGGTGGAAATGTGAGATCCAAACGGGCCTTATTGCAGTGCAATAATGCAGTTCTATTGCGTGGAATTGATTAAATCCATCAAAATTGGATTATGTAGATACTATTAAAATAAACAAATGTTACGGTTCTGTCTGGTGTTCTCTTAGTGCTACGTAAATATTGTTTTTTGTAAAAAATATGAGAGACCAGTAGGAAAAGTTTTTTTTTTTTTTTTGCTTTTTTAGAAAACATATTCATTAGAATAAGGAGAACACCAGAAGAAATCATAACATTTCTCATTAAAATAACATGCCTATTTATTAGGGGAAAGAAAAGAAAAGAAGAGAAAAGAAAAGGTAAAAGTAAAAGTGGAGCAATGCATGAAGCACATAATTATGAAGCTCACTTGGAGTATTGTCAAGTCAATAGTTATATGATTGAAAAGGTTTAAGATTAAGAAATACAAAAAAGTTTGATATTTAAGGTTCCATTTTAGTGTTTAAGGGATTAGATTTTACACCTATTGCCAAAATGTGACAATAGTAATTAGCATGGTTTTTATTGGCTATATATATATGATGTATGTTAGAATATATAGCCTTGATATTTTTCATACTAAGGCCTTATAATATTTTAGGGTTAAATATTAAATACTCCCCTGGGTTTCATTGCTTTATTTTTTCTCCTATAGGGTTTGATTTTTATCACAGGAGATCCCTGTAGTTTTGATAATAGACCAAACTAGTCCTTTTGTCAGTTGACCGTTAGTTGACTTAACGAAAATTCACGTGGATCAATCAAATGTTGACACGTGGCACTTACTTAAATTTTTAAAACTTTTTTTAAAAATTAAAAAAAAAGTATTTTTTTTAATTAAAATAAAAAGAAAAATTAAGTAAGTGCTACGTGTCAACATTTGATTGGTCTACGTGAATTTCCGTTAAGCCAACTAACGGTCAATTGACAGAAGGACTAGTTTTGTCTATTATCAAAACTACAGGAACCTCCTGTGATAAAAATCAAACCATAAGGAGGAAAAAATAAAGCAATGAAACCCCCATAGGAGTATTTAGTATTTAACCCTATTATTTTACTTATAGTTAATTATCTACTATATATGTGTCTGTAATCCACTCTCGACCTTTTATGTATTATTTTTCCTATAAATATAACCATTTGTGACAAAAATATAATCAAGTCAACACAATAAAGATGTAGACTTATAAGCACTTTTCAATGGTGGAGGTAGGCTTTTAAAGTTGAATTACCCTAAAATTAGTGTATTTGTTTTGCTCTTCTCTCATATACTTCATTTTATTCTAAAGTTCCACGCTATAAGATTATGAGTATCCTCGATGACTTATTTAATTTAATTTAATTTAATTTAATTTTTTTAATTTTTTAATTTTAATTTTTAATTTTTATAAAGAATGGCTAACTTAAAGCTTTTTTTTTTTGTGAAAAAAACCTTAAAGCTTTTTTATTTATTTATTTTTAATTTTTTATAATTTTAGCTAGTAACTTTTGAAAAGCATCATACATTCGCTTATCTATTCTATTAGAATATATATATAATAAATTTTTATTCATTTAGGAGAAAGAAAGAAAATGAGAAATAAATTAATAAAGAAAGATAGATCATATAGGGAGAAAAAAAAAATTAAAAACCTTATTCATAGAGCTACATTAACAATTCCCTACATGCATTTGGGTAAGTATCGTAGATGAATGTACTTAAAATGCTAAATGTATTTGATTTACAGAACCAGTTTGGTTAGCCATTTTACATAGAAATTCAAAATGCATAAGCCATTGTGCATGCTATGTGACACGGCAAAAATAGAAAATGAAAAAAAGAAAAAAAAAAACAATAATTTTTGAGGTAGAACATGTTTGAAATTATGTTTGAAAAATAGAGTTTTTAAGTCAAAAATTGTTTTTTTTTTTTAATATTTATTTTAAAGCTTTTGTCAAAAGTGTGTTTTTGTTATTTTTAGGTTTTTTGTACCTTTAAAAGTATTTTTAATTTTTTTTACCAAACTAATATTTTTTTCTTCAAACAGACTTTTTTAGTGTTAAACTCACACGTAGAACTTAATCTTAGCATAATTGCAGTATACAGTCGAGTAGAATGGATGGTAGCACAGTTGAGAAGAAAATGATAGGTGGGAAAAAGGAAAAGGAATGGTAGGCCTTGAACATGAGTGAATGATAGTAAGGTCACCTACATACCCGACTGCACAAAGCACAGAAGGGCACACAATTACCAAAAGAAAGATGATGGCTTCGATGGAAAATGGCCTCCAAAATATGCCCCCTTTCCCAATCAAAAGCTTACAAACAGATGTATTTTAAAATAGTATAACCACATTTGCCAGCCCTTGCTAGCTTTGACATCATTACCAACATGCTGATATCCTTGAATTCAGTGAGATGAGGTGTCAAATCCCAAGATTCTTCAAGTGCCCCCAGCCTCTCTTTCTCTCTCTCTCTCATGAACTTTGAGCCTTCTTCATCGCTATATAAACCACTCTCACTGATCTCTTTTTTTTCATCTCAAAGTCTTCTTTCTCTATTTGCTTTACACTAAGCCACTTTCCTTCTGTATATCTTTTTTGTAGTTCAATCACACTTTCAGATGGCCACTGTTGAGGTAACTCTCACCAACTAGTGTCTAAACTTTTTCATTGACTCTGGTTATGGCTATACCATATGTAGATCATGTGGTTAATCTACATATAAGAGACTGCCACATGAATTTGCTCAATATCATGTGGCACTCAAAGAAGCCTAGATTAGATTAGAATATATAGATACTGCAGATCTCTTTTTGTTGGAAGTACTTTTTCTGGTTTGTGTTTCTGCTGTGTGCAGAAGAGTCCAGTTCTACGGGAAATTGATTGTATCTTGATTTGTTGATTGGTAAAGCGAAGCTTATTCATTAAAAATAAAAAATAAAAAATACTGCGCAAAGCTTATTCATTTTTTTTCTAAAAAAATTTTAATTTTTTTTTTTTTAATTTTTTAATTTTATTTTTTATTGTCGGGGTATTTGGGTATACTGTGCAAAGCGTCCCTCCACATGGGTCGGGTAAAGTTTGTGCTTTCACTTTTGGGTGTAGCCTCAAGAAATTATTTGAACCTAAAGGATGTTGAACTTTAGACCTGATTTTTTCATGAGGTATCAAGGCCAAGTCATGACTTACCACTCGAGCCAACTCCTTGGAGTTCATATAGATAATTATTAATAGCAAGGTTTTTATAAAATCGACTTGAACCATGCATTTCACTAGTAATTATATTGATCGTTGGCTATGAAGGTTGTATCAGCAAAGACAGCCCTTCCAGAGGGAACTGTTGAGGAGTCGATCAAGGCACATGAGACTACTATCAAAGAAGAGGTAGTGACTGCACCACCACCTGCACCGGAGTCCACCCCAGAAGAAGTAAAGGGAGTAGAAGAGTCAACCCCAGTTGTTTCTGAGGCTGCGGTGGCTCCAGAACCTGAAGCCCCAACAGAAGTTGAGACTAAGGAAGTGGTAGAAGAGGCCAAGGTTGTGACAGAAGAGCCACCAGTTGAGAAGACTGAGGAGGAGGCCCCCAAGGAAACACCCGAGCAAGAGGCCCCCAAGGAAGCACCCGAGCTACCTGTTGAGGAGATCAAAGAAACTACTGGCGCTGGTGAATCTCTTATTAAATCACCACTTATCCCAAAAACTTAAACTAATAAAAAAATGATAAATTTAATTTATATTCTAACACTAACATCTCTATCTCCAGCACCAGAACCAAAACCAGAAGTAGAAGCTGAAGTTCCAAAAGAGGAGGTTGCAGCTGAAGTTCCCAAGGAGGAGGTTGTTGTTAAGGAAGAGGAGAAGCCAGTTGAAGCAGAGGAGAAAGTTGGCACAGAATCACCAGTGGAGGAGAAGGCTGAGTAAAAAGTTCAAAGGAATAGTGTGCTTTGGTGAAAGTTTGTGTTAGTGGGTATCTTTAGGTTGCATTTCATGTACGTTCTTCGAATAAGGATGATTAGGTAAATCATGTGTATGGAAATGACCCACTTGGATCTTGCAAATACTCCCTCACATGGCAGACATGCATGGGCTCCTATTGGTGAAAATTTTGATGTGGATTGTGCTACCATGGGGGGGATGGCTGTGGGTTCCATGCAGGGTGATGAATTCTACTATATATGATGCGTATGTTCATTACTAGATGGGCAGTTTGTTTGAATAATAATATCTTATATTACTACTTAATTTGTCTATTAATTTTCTTCACATTCTCACATCTTTGCTTGTCTAATTACAGGCATCATTTTTTTTTTTACCTAACTGAATTGAAATATATATATATATATATATTTATCCAGTCTATTAAGTGGACTATTAAAACCTGTTGGATCACATCTTTGACCATCTTATCTAAAAATGAATTAGTATCCCGTGAGAAAATTCAAAGTCTTTTATGACATTCGAAATTGCATCCCACAATACATGTTTTAAAAACGGTCCACGTGAACAAAGTGTCACTATTGCACCCCGGTAAAACCTCTCATGTGTCATTGCTTTTAAGCATGAAAACTAAAATCATGGTTTGACCTTAATAAAATATTCACGGAAAAATTGAATTTAAGAAATTTCTTTAATTCCAGTGATAATTATAATCTCTTTAGTGAGTCATTGCTTTTAATTAAGCACGAAAACTAAAATCATGGTTTGTTTAATGTATGCATTGTACGATCTCTTTTGGTTTTTCTAATAAATAAAATTACTTCTCCAATCAAATAAAAGAAATCAATTACTATCTAAAACTACTGAATAACATCGATCATCAATGCCAGTGATCATCATAGGTGTTGCATTGTGTGTGCAGAATAGATTTGGGGCTAAGACTTGATTAGAATGGTTGTGAACTTCTTGTTTGAGTTTAGAAAAAAAGAAAATTAATGGTTCCAAAATGTGGGTTGCTCATGGATCTGGCTCCTTAATGGGCGGTGGTGGACGGTGAGACATTTTTTGGACCTATCATTTCCTAAATTAAAGCTATTGCACTCGTGTAACATCCTAAGTATTGTATGAAATCTCGTTCTAATAATATCAATACAATTCAAATAAAGAAAAAGAAATACCAAAAAAAAGCGGGTCATACTTTAATTAGTTTGGAATCTTTTAAGATTTTAAGTAGGTCGGTGCACGGGGCGGGGCGGGTATCGGTTTTTTTTTTTCCACCCGTCCTGCACCTTGCGGGTTTGAGATTTTTCAACCCGCCACTTGAGTCCAATGACCAAGATCCGCGCGGGTCGGGTATTTGCGGTGCGGGTTAAATATGTGCGGGTTTGCAGGTCGGGTCGGGTTTATTGGCATGACATTTTTGTAATTTATTTTATTCAATTTTTTGGGCTAGGCCCAAAAGGCCACACTTATATGGGCTTTTTTTTAATTATTTTTGAACCATAATATGGGCTTTTTGTTGGGTCTAAGCCTAAAAGGCTACACTTATAATGATATTTGGGCTTTTTTGGGCTTTCAATATTTCATAAAATGATATTTTGGCTTTCATAAAAATATTGTTAGCTTTCTTTTTTTATCAAAAGATGAGGTAAAAAAACAAACCGAAAAATTACTTAACACCCATAATTTATAGTTACATCAAAGCAACAACAAAAATTCATTACTTCAAACTAAAAGCAACAAAACCCAGCAAAATGCAACTTCAACTTCAAGTCAATAATCATTCTCAAGTAACTTCAAAAAGATGAGGAAAAAAACAAACCGAAAAATTACTTAACACCCATAATTTATGGTTACATCAAAGCAACAACAAAAGTTCATTACTTCAAACTAAAAGTAACAAAACCCAACAAAATGCAACTTCAAGTAAAATGACTAATCATCTAGAATGCAACTTCAACTTCAAGTCTAGAATGCAACTTCAACTTCAAGTCCAGAATGCAACTGTAACTTCAAGTCACTAATCATTCTCAAGTAACTTCAAAAAGATGAAGAAAAAAACAAACCGAAAAATTACTTAACACCCATAATTTATAGTTACATCAAAGCAACAACAAAAATTCATTACTTCAAACTAAAAGCAACAAAACCCAACAAAATGCAACTTAAAGTAAAATGACTAATCATCAAGAATGCAGCTTGAACTTCAAGTCACTAATCATCCTCAAGTAACTTCAAACAGATGAGACAATTTAATTTAGAATATTTGATTTCATAGAATAAGCTTTAATTTGTTAGAAATGGGTCTTGGGCTTAACTCAACCCAAAAGCTAGCTCTAAAAAGCTAGCTCAAGAGTTGAGGTTTCCCCTCACCTTATAAATGGACAATCTCCTTAATACCCAGGCAATGTGGGACTTTCAACACGCCCCCTCACGTGTGGCGGGAGGACATCCAATCCAACACGTGCAACAATGGGTGACGGTAGGCCACAGCCAATTAATTGAGTTAGGCTCTGATACCATGTTAGAAATGGGTCTTGGGCCTAACTCAACCCAAAAGCTAGCTCTAAAAAGCTAGCTCAAGAGTTGAGGTTTCCCCTCACCTTATAAATGGACAATCTCCTTAATACCAAGGCAATGTGAGACTTTCAACATAATTGGAATAAAACACTGAACACCGTAATTATATATATTTTATAATGACAATAATATATGTGACATAAATGATATACTTTAAATGAGATTTTTTACATAAGAGTCATTCTCAAACAGTGGGTAGAAGAGGAGCCTCTTGGAAGTGGGCTCAGATGACATCGTGAAAGATGCAGAGGTCATGGCTTGGGAGAGCAAAGGAGATAGACGCGTAGGAGATTGATCCTTATAAACATTTCTCTCGTTTCCTTTGTAAACAATGCCTAAACCTTTGCCAGGCCGATAAGATCAATTCAATTTTAATCTCTTTACTCATTCTTGTAGTTTGTGGGGGTTGTGTTTATTTTATTTATTTAGGAAAAAGTATAAAAAAGCTTCATAAACTAACGTTCTTTTAAAAGAGTCTCATAATGTTCAAAATGTGCTAAAGTAACCAATTAAACTATCAAAGTGTGTAAAAAATGCCACATATTTTTTTATATTCTTATAATACACTTATTCTTTTGAAAACCTAAAAACAAAATTAATAAAATAAAAAAACAAAAAAAAAAATATTTGTTAAAAACAAAAAGAAAAAAAGAAAGAGGTGGCTCCCAGTTGAGTCAACCACATGATTTGATTTTATATTTATCCATATTTTTTATACCGCACGAGAGATTTATAATTTAAACCAACTATATCGACCAATTTTTTATTTATTCCAATATATATATATATTGCATTTACTCTCTCCTTGGGTAACACTTGTTTAAATGTAGTATTTTAAATAAATCAGTTAAGATATCTAGATTTTTTTTTTTCTTTTATGTAGATTTTATTTTGTTTATGCAAAAATTGTTACAAGATGAAAAAGAAAACGAAAGACAAAGTGAAAGGTAACAAATGAAGCAAAGAGATACAACAAAAATGGTCCTCTAATTCAATATTTGTACCAAATACCGCATCCTACACTATTACTTTGGAAAGCTTTAGAGCCCAAGGCCCAATAGCATGAGAACACCGTGATGAGATCACACACAAAATGCACTCACTCACCATGTCAATAACTACCACTATGATTTCATTTGGATCAAGAATGGGGAAGATACCCCTTTACCCTTTTCCTCATTTGTTTGAAAAAAGAAAAAAAGAAAAAAAAAAGAAAAAGAAAACTGCCACTATGATTCTCGGCACGAGGCAATAGGCATGAGGGAGTAGTGGGATGTGGGATATTTGCCTATAGGAAAAACTCCCAATAAGAAAGTGACACGTAATTATTCATATACTCAAAAACTAACATCTATTAAAGAGGGAGGATCGGAGGTGGGTTTTCAAAGTAAAATAAAATAAGATCATAATTTTATTAATTAGCATCAAAATACAAAAATACATATAACAGTGCATGCATACATTCAAGTTATATATCTAACATGGAAAATTGGTAAATTTTCAAGACAGCAAATGAAAAGGCATGGAATTTTGGTTCTTTCTTCATTTTGTTTCTGTACTAAATCACATGTTTTGGACCTTTTGGTGGACTTTTGCGGCACCTTTGCCATCTTGGGCAACCTCGCTGGTGATTATGAGCAGGCTTCTGTACACAACCATTAGATGCCTTGCATGGAGGAGCAGCGCCCTTTCGCAAGGCTCTTTTGCCGATTACGGTTGCATTTGTAACTTCAAACAAAAGCCCAAAAAGCATGATCATGCAAAGGAAAACCACCATTCCTTTTGCCATTGCCATTGTACTTGAATGAAAGCAAGCGACGTTATATAAACGACGATGAAAAAAATATATATAAAACTAATGACGTTTATTGGGGAATTTGCGCCGTTTGGTAAACGACACAAAAACCTGGTTATTTCTTTTTTTTTGTATATTGCTAAGGGAGATGTTGAAATTTATAAGAGAAGTTTGCCCTAGATAAAGGCATGAACGCATGAAAACTAGCCACATGATTCGATTATGTATATATGTGTGTGGTGAGGCATAAATGGAGGTTGTATTTGACTTTAATTAGGTGATCTCCCCGAAATTTAAGATATTACTTCACATTATTCAGGGTTTGAATTGCTACTTATTTTACTATCTTTAGCCTCTTGACTTTCTGTTTTAAGAAAGTGATAAACGATCCTCAGGATCTAATACAGATTCGAGAATTTAGTTTCCCTCTTATATAAGGCTCATATTTAATCATTCTTGTAGAAGTACTTTTAGAGGGGAAATATTGTAAAGATTTGATCATGGAGTTAATAATTTTATCAAATCACTCTCTAGCTAAGGTTTGAAATTGATCAAATCACACTTTAATGTATGTTCCGTTATCAAATCATTGATCCTTTCATAGACCTACTGTTAAGGCTTTTAATGAAAATTGTGACACAAATGTAAGACCACGTCATACACAATAAAGTAGCTTCATGTGTATAGAAATATTATCTCAGCTTGACACATGGTAAAAAAAAAAAAAAAAAAAAAATTAAAAGAAGAAACAAAAGAATGGGAAATTAGGTGTGTGGTGTACACCGGTAGGTGTAATATAACGGCCATGAGATTACTATATAGACTTGATTATATGGTTAAATATATGTGTGTTTATATGAGCTTTGGATCCAATTGTTGTTCGTGACCGATGCAGCCATATTTAATTGGCGGATTACTACATGACATACATCATTAGTAGTGTAAGCCACCCGAGGTCGGATTCAGTCGGGCTATTATTGCTATGGACGACAGCGTGCGATATCCGATGCATCAATATTGTATTACAAGTCCCTTGAAATAACACTAATCCTACTAAAAATGGATAATATCTTGGATAGACTATAACTGATAGCTATGACTTATTAAGTACATTATCTTCTTGCATTAAAATCATTGGTAATTGTCGCTGGAATTATGCCCCAGCCTATTTAAAACAAAATTGACATTTTTTGGTTTATTAAGAGAGACTTAACACATACTAAATTTATGAAAACTCATGTTTACTTTTCCGGTACATAACTTGGTAGCTCATTTTGTAATAAGTGGCTGCCCACCCCTATAAAAATCATGAAATAAAATTTTCATCGGTTGTTTTTGAATTTGTTTTACCCCTTTGCCCCTACTATCTTCCTCCTGCCTTCTTCATGCTCTCTTTTTTTTTTTTTTTTTTTTCACATTTTCCCATTATTTCTTTCTCCTCTCTAAAACTTTCTCTCTCTCAAACTCCCTCTCTCTCTGGAGTCTTGAGTAGAAGAGTCTCAAAGACCCACTTTCCTTCTATTTTTGGGGGTGAACCCACCACGTGGCAACTGGATGTTTGAACATTTCAGCAGTACTGTCCACTCTTAAATAAAAATCTTTTGTACATAATGCTTATTCGACCGCTCATTCTTGCTCTAAATTTTTTTAAGAGGACAATAAAGAATACTAAAATTTATTAGAAAATGTAGAATATATTCTCTAAATGTGAAGTTAAAATACTAACTTCCATTTCCCTCTTCCCTTATATTTGCTTAGATTTTTTTTAGAAAAAAATGTAACAAAACCCAACAAAATGCAACTTAAAGTAAAATGACTAATCATCCAGAATGCAACTTCAACTTCAAGTCCAGAATGCAACTTCAACTTTAAGTCACTAATCATCCTCAAGTAAAATGCTGATGTTCTTCAAAGTACTTTTACAAAGAATGAAAAAAAAAAATAAAAAATTACAATATCAATTTGAAACCGATAAATGAAATTTTTAAATAGCAAAATATATTAAGCAAACTAAAATGAATAAATGATGAAAAAACTTACCTGAATCGAGCTTATAACTTTTAGCATCATCAACCATATCTAAGTCAGAACTTAGGGGCTTTGATCTTAACTAATTTTGTGAACATATCAATGCTTCAACCGTACTCGGGGCCAATGAACTTCGAAAAGGATCCAACACATGTCCTCCGGTGCTAAAAGCTGATTCTGAAGCAACTGTTGTAATGGGAATAGCCAACACATCTTGTGCTATTTTGGCAATTATTGGGAATTTGGTTGAGTTCACCTTCCACCAATTTAAAATATCAAAATTCACATTCGCTTTTTCAACATCCTCCACCAAATATCGATCCATCTCCGATTTGTTTTCAATATCACTTTTAGAAGTTAGGTACTTATGAAACCTATTCATGAAGTAGATGTTAGCATTCTCACTTTCTTCTATTTTCATTGAGGAACCTTGAGGCAATTCACTACTATATAGAACTTGAGATGAACTCTCTTCGGAGTTGTAGTGATCATATAATTTGTTAAGGATTGACTTCAATTTTTTCTTCATTTCATTATATCTATCAACACCGAGAACATCTTTGAACCAATATTTTAACGACACCAATTTGGTTCGTGGATCAAGTATAACAGCAACAAACATCATCAAGTTAACCCTATCATTGTTCTCAAGTTCTCCCCATAGCACTCAATACATAATCACCATTATCAATATACTCTTGTAAATGCATTTGAATGCCACAAATTTCTTGAAGGTACATATTAGAAGTACAATACAAAGACCCCAAAATTCGAATTGTTGCATCATAAAAAAGTTTGAGAAACTTGAGAAAAATCTTAATACGGCTCCAATCAGCACAAGTAGGAGGTCCCAAACCATTTTTCTCATTCTTTTCCTCGGTCAATGTAAGCTTAAAGGTCTTGTCAAGCTCTTCCATAAGTTGGAAAGCAGCTCGACATTTTTCAGCACCTTCCAACATCAAAAATGTAGAGTTTCATCTAGTGGGAACATCAAGACACAACAAACCCTTGAAATCAAGTTGTTCTCTTTCAATACAAGCCTTAAACTTGTCAAATCTTGCAGGTGAAGACTTCACATACTTCATCGCACTTCTAACCCTCACAATGGAGTCATCAACCTCTTTCAAACCATCAATCACAATAAGATTTAGTATGTGTTCACAACACCTGATATGCATAAACTGATTCTCTAATATGGCGCCCTCCTTATTACTAGTTCTCCTCTTCACAAACTCCAAAGCAGCATCATTGGTAGAAATATTGTCAACTGTGATAGTGAAAATGTTACGAATACCCCACTCAAGCATACACGACAAAATCTTCTCCCCAATGGTATCAGCTTTGTGATTTAGAATTAAACAAAAGTTTAAAATTCTTTTGTGTAAGTTTCAATCACTATCAACAAAATGAGAGGTGATTACCATGTAATTAAGGTTTTGAACCGAAGTCCACGTATCAGTGGTAAGACAAACCCGAACCCCAGTTGTCATAAACATTGCCCTCAACTTTTCCTTCTCAGACAAGAAGAGCTTAACACAATCTTTCATCACAGTATAACGAAAATGAATTGAAAACCTAGGCTCAACTATATTCATAAAATCCCGAAACCCTTCACCTTCCACAAACCTAAATGGCAACTCATCCTTAATTATCATCTTAGCAATTACTTCTTTTATTTTCGCAGCATTGTATTTAGTAATCACCAAATTACCAACAGATCCTTTTCCCACTGCCATTTGGCCTTCCCTCTTACCCTCAAAACTTAACTTTGACTGTGACTTATCATCTTTATCAAACCTACCGGATAGTTTTTGCAAGTATTCCTCAAATGCCCAAGCATGGCATTTGTACCATGCTTTCTAGTGTGACAACTAAACAATTTGTTACAATACTTGCATTGTGATTTAGAATCCTTAGGATCACCCTCCTCTAATTTGGTAAAATGTTCCTACACCATTGATGTTTACTAAGATTTTATAGGTTTTGGTGGGAGAGCTGAACTAGGGTTAGGAATAGATGACACAGAACTAGAACCAACAGCACTACTTGAATGACCATCCATGAGTCTACAATAAGTGGGAAAAAAAAAAAAAAAAAATCAATACTGCATAATCAGACCCAACATAATCAGACCATAAATTATTAACAACTAACAAGAATCCTTAACAAAAATTGCTTATCAAAATACAACCCTAACAAGAAAATCAAACCCAACATAATCAGACCATAAATTATTAACAACTAACAAGAATCCTTAACAAAAATTGCTTATCAAAATAAAACCCTAACAAGAAAATCAAACCCAACATAATTAGACCTTTGCAGAACTTATTTCACAGCTCATATCAGAGTTTTCTAGCACAGAGAAGTCTCAATTAGTTATATCTTAATCAAAGCATTGACAAGGAAGAAGGGTGCATTTTACATGGAGCATTCTAGGATTGAAGAGGAAAACTTTTCTGCCACTACTACATTTCAATCACTTGGTTAAAGAGAGGTAATGGAATAAAGGAGACAACTTTTTCCAATATATATCCACTAATGTATATTACAAGTATTTACTGCATTTCTTATTGACATCTTATAGCATAAAAAGAGGAAAAAAAATGGTAATCAACTGTCAATGTTTTAGATGGCCTGCATAAACAGGCTTTAGGCATAATCATTTAAGGTTTCCTAGAGCAAAAGCGAAAAGCAAGTCATGAGCCTCAATGGACTAAAGTGCATGTTCACATTCATGAACCAATGGCCTTTGGGCCAATTGGCATCTCCTCTCCCCATAGAAAAGGGTGACGGTTGGTTAAGTCATGGGCTTGATGCTGTTTAGGTAAGTGACTTATAAATACTCGCAAATAAAAAAATATGCACGCCAAGCAGAGAGAGAGAGAGAGAGACCAATATGCAATGCACTCAATCAAAATTTGAACTAGCAGATACCATAATCCTGATTCAAGCACATGACATCAAACTGAACCACTCAATCACATGGTTTTAAAATAGGCATGCAGAAAATGCACACATGCATTTGCATATATGTATATTCAAGATATCTACATTGATAATCTGAAGAACTTTAATATTGGAGAGTCAAACCTATTAACCATAACTAAAATTTTGAGCTGGTGTAAACATTAATTAATTACTAAAAATATGACAGAAATACATATATGTAGTAAAAGTATGGGAGAAATATTACAAGAAGCAAATTCTTGAAAATCTAACCCTCATTTACTCCGACCAAAAAGAAAGAAAAGAAAAAAATATAAACAATTCTTTCTTCATATATTTTCTAGTACTACCCAGAAAAGGAAATCATTTGAGAATATTTCTTTCTTTCCTTCATTTCATTTTCACCTTTCCCAAGATCCAAACAGAAAAGAGAGAGAGACAGTGAGAGAGTACCCTTCTGACAAGATGAGGAGAATCAATAAGGCACTTGGCGCTCCAAAGAGGGTTGTTGAGGGCAGCCCCGTGTCGTTCGAGCTCTGTTGCAAAGCCGCCGTCAATGACAACGCAACCACCGCACTTCCGAATGAAGTCGGAAGATGAGAGATCGAAAGGCGAGAGTAGTCTGAGTAGAGCAGGCTGAGGCTGAGCAGCTGAGTGCTGGAATGAGAGATCGAGAGGCGAGACTCGAGAGTGAGATGGGTTCGATCCGATGGGAGATCGAGAGGTGCGGTCGTGCGGTGCGGCTGACGGCTGTGTTGAGGACTTGAGTGCTGGGTGAAAGGGAGAAAGGCCGAATGGGTCTCTTAAGTCTAGGGTTTTCTTTTTGTGTTTTAGGAGCAGGTAGGAGCGGGTTGAGGTGGGTACCTGCATAGGAAATATTAGTAAACCCGAAACCCACCCCGCACGGGTTGGATATTCCCAACCCGAACCTGTGAAAATAAACACTAAACCGCACATGTGGGGCCATGAAGTTCTGGTTGGGCGGGTTTTTGCCCAGCCCTAATTTTAAGCATGCTACTACTTTTTTATTTCTCCAAACCCTCGTACCATATCAAATGACCTTCTCGCATTTTTTTTTTAAGCCTTCGCATTCTTTATTTTTTTTAATTTTTTTAATTCCTACTACATTTTTTTTTTTTTTTTTACATATAAGAGTAATGCAATGGTGGATTGCCTGTGTCACATTATTAAAGTGAGATAACAATATAGTTTCTTACATTTCTCAGTATTTCACAATTATATGCTCGGCTGACGAAGTAGTGCCAATCAACTTTTAAACAAAAATTCAAAGTCTAATTAACACTGACATGTCAGCAGAATAAGATAGTAGTATGATAAATCATAACAGTGTGGGTTCTAGGCTTCTAGCATTACTCTATGTTTGTCAAAATATTTTGTTTTCTATTTTCAATTTTCAATTTGAATTTCTCACTCTTCTCAAATACATTAATAAACAACTCAAAATATAAATTACTTTTCAAAATACTAAAGAGAAATGTCATATATCACACCTTTATCACATTATGCAGGACATTGTCAATTTATCATTAATATTTTTTTCTTTTAACAAAAATTGATCTAAGAGTAGATCGACAATACCACATCAAAACAGTAGAATAGTGATAAAGACAGTAGTGTGGTATATAGTGTTGCTCAATACAAAAATTTCTCCATAAAACCTTTCACTAGAATCACTACTTCTTCTAAGATTATGAAGAAGAAATCTTTTGATAAAACATACTTAATTTTTGTAAAGCTATGAACTAATTTATCATTTTAATCTTAAAAAAAAAAAAAAAAAAAAAAAAAATTAGACTATGTGACCACTCTAAATGTAAGAGAGATAGTCCCACGGCCACCGTTTGTCCTACTTTTTTGGGTCAAATTAAGAACAGAAAAAAATCTCATGTAACACTCAAAGCTCACATAGGGGCCACAGAACATTCAACATATGTCCTATATATGAGAGTTAATACACACCAATGAGAAATGTGGCCAAAATTCTGCTTCACAATATTTTTGATGCTGTACTTTTCATATTTTCTATTGGTATTATTTATTTATTTATTTCCCTCAAACTGAAACTATGACTTTCAACCGCTCCAACGTTTTAGCCAAAGCAAATGGCCTCATTACCGTTCACAAAATCAGCAATTCCAAGAGGCAAAGATGAAGTGTATGTAGTGGCAGTACCTCTAAGGGCAACAAAAGGACCAGCCCAGGTGCTTATGTCTGCTGCTTACTCCCTCAATATCTGGGATTTGCAGCATTTTATGGTCCTAATCAAACCCTCCTCCCCACCTCCTTCCTGCCAGGTCCTCTTTCATCTAATTCCCATCCTGGGTTTTCCATTTTTTGTTCATAAGGTGGTAAAAGTAATGACTTTTTCTGGTTATCTTAGCGTTTCATTAGATGGGTCTCTTTGATATCAACTGCAATTTTTATCTTGCTTTAATGGATACACAGTTGTCAAAGTTCTTAGTTCCTTTTGGGGTATAGGAATTATGTGGCTCTGAGGCTTTCCTTTACAATCCCTGTATCGGTTTCTGATGTAGTTTTTCAGTTTTGATGTGTTTAGCATGATTTTTCTTGTGGTAACACCAACTTCAACTGTGACTGCATAATTTGAAGTATAAGATACTCTTAATCTTCCAAAATTGAATTTTTAGCTTCGGTATTTTTTTCTAACACTGAGGATTTTTTTTTTCCGTGGCATGATATCAATGTCATACTCAGTCCTGGAAATTCTTGTGAAGAGCTTATATTAAGTTACGCCACTCATTTGTTATAAGCACTCTTTTTCTTGATATATATGGGAAAATGCTGGCTTCATGCTGTATGAGTTGGATCTAGAGAGGCATAGACCCGGAGGATGACTTCTGGGTTTCTGTTCTAGATTCAAGTATCAGATTTTTGATAGAATCTGAGATTTTCTGTGTTAGGAATGGGAATGGAGACCTAGAGAAAGTATGACTTCTTGGTGTTCAATCTGTTTGCATTATTGCAATGTAGAAGTTCTAATCAGATTGATTCTCTATTTTCAGGCCTTGGTTTTTGATTTTCAACCTAAAGATCCTGAAAATTTATATGTGGCTCTTGATGTTATATCTGGTAGAGCAGTACCGGGTGAGCCTTATATCATACTAGCAAGTTCACTCCGAAGAGTTCTAATTACTGAATTTATATATGAATATTGAAACATCATCAGATTTCAAATTTTCATAGCTTTCATGACAAATTTTAATATCCATAAAGGTGAAGAACATGTTGTTACTATGAGGCCAGAGGCCTGTAGCTATGGTTTGGTCCTATTGGATGTGTCGTGTATACTACGTACTCCAAAACTAGGTTATTTGAAACCTCAATTCTTTTGTATTGTTGCCTCCAGTAATTTTTTTCAATCAAATTTGCCATTGCCTTGGAGAATTTGGAAGTTGTTGACTGCTGATAAACCTGATATGCTGATGGTGGACACGCCTAATCTGTGAACCTTGTAGACAGAGGAGATATCGCATTCGTAGTCCGGCAGGGGGCTGGACAGCTTTGTTTGTTCCAGCTTGGCTGCATACCCAAAAGGAGGTCTTGATTAAAAAAACAATCATTTGATTTTTGTTTGAACCTTTGTGGGCTGAAAGATGCTGCTTTCTACTTTTTGCAACTGATTTGTTCATAGTTAGGGTTACCCTGTTATATACTCTCCTTGATTCCATCTATCTCACTTCTCATGTCAACCAAGCTCCAAGGATTTAGTTGGGTTTTGATGAAAATTTTTGCTTGTTGGAATTCTTGATATTTCCTTTTTGGTAAATAAGGACTTTTGATATGGAATTAAGGAAAACTTCTGGCGGTTTTACCTTGTTGCTACATATGCGAAATACACTTTTTGTGTAAGCATACATTTTATCATGTCCCTTGCTGAAGTTTAAAACGAAATTAAAGAGAAGTCTGGAGATAGAGTCTGCAATTTGGCATTGGTATTTCAATTCCTGAATGCTAGAATTTAACATTTACCTTACTGTTAGGAGTTCTTCTTATGAGGGAGCTGAGAAAAGTACCAAGAAGCAAATGCTGGTATGTTGGATCTCCTGAAGTGGATGCTGTAGATATAGCATGTGAATTCAATAAAAGCTGGGAAACAGATTTGAGGGTTGGCCACCATGACTGTCGAGATTATACCAATGGTAATTATTACTTTGTGATTTTAATGTGCGTTTGTGTGTGTGTTACTTGTTTTCTTTTTAGGACCACCATGCTATATGCAATTGGGCTATCAGGAAGACTATAATGTCTGGATAATGAAGTGTCCACCATGCTACTTTTGATGCATATTAGAATGCCATCAACATATAAGTGGAGTTTAGATTCTTCATTGAGATCTTATCTCTTTGTATTCTTCAACCCTTCCATTTTATTTTTCATCATGCTAAATTACTTTTTGTCACTTGGAAGGCTTGGTTGAGTATCTCACTGGCCAAAAAGATGTGTTGGAGCACTTGAGAAGAAGCACTAGTGGTCTGGGGTAACCAACAACTTGCAAGGCTATCTGCCCATAAACAAAAATGTCCTATCATTTCTTCAAGGACCAATGCTATACCATGTTCCTTCAGAAGTTATATTCAGCCTCTCATTGCTAACTAATATTTATGTATATGTATGTGATGTTGTGGGGCCTGAACCACTACATGAGTTGATTCATTGTAAACTAAAAATTCATGTTTAAAATGTGAGGTATTAAATAGCAGCCAAAGGACTCTTAACCCCCATGGCGCCCCCAAAAAATGAGTTCTTCCCAGGCTGTGTAAACCTATTTTTTACTAGAATTTAATTTTATCCTGCAATATGGGGCATTCCTTGTCATAATTAAGAGTGTTGTTAGAGGTACTACAACTTTTACTATAAGCTTCCTTACAAATTGATTTGGCAGTTCGCAGTTGGTGAGATGATTAAGCAAACAAATTTGACTTAGCAATTTAATCAATTAGTGGCTGACTTGTCAACCGTACACTTTTAATTATTTTACTGATTATCAACTATCATGTCAGTTGCTAAGAGCATTGATGTACCCCCAAGCATTTGCCCATAATTGAAATCTATGTTGCTTAAGTATGCTGTACTGTGAGGGCAAGCATTTGCCTGAGGTTTTTTGGGATTACATTGCTTGATTGGGAGATGGTAGATGCTAGAGAACCCTAGCAAGAGAAACTATAACATGACCAGAGACATTTTTTGTTTTACAAATTTCATCCATGATAGGCCATCACATTCACTACATTCATCATAGAACCCCCACAAGTTGACAATTCATAATGAAAATATTTTAAATAGTTGACCATCTAATAAATAGGATTATTGAGCCCATAACATCTATTTGGTTCCTTTCTTTAGCATCCAAGCTTTTAGAAGAAACAAGAGAACCTCTCCTTCTTGTATGATTACAACATAATGTAGACAGTGATGTCAACAAGCAAGAAACTGTCTTTTCCCCAAGGCATTGCTGAGGAACTGCTTGGGAAGTTTTATTTCATTGGTCTTCTTCCTGTGTGGGTAATATGATTTGTTATATACCTAACACTTTCTTGTTCCAGCTTCCTCCAAATGGGAAGTGAAAAAAGTTAACAAAGGGCAAACTTCTATGCCCATCGTGTAGCAAAATGAGCCGCTTTCAGACAATTCTCTAGATGCAGTCTCATCCCCCAACTTTTCTCGCCCCATCCTATTGACAGGAAAATGTCCCCCATAGATCTTTGCCGTTGGCGCTTTTTTTTTTTTTTTTTTTTCCTGAATTACAACAGGGGAAGGGAGAAGGGAATGACAAAACAGGCTGGACAACCCAATAATAAGCTTCAATACAACCAATTCAGTGCAGAAAAAACATAAACTAAAAGGAAACGTGCCTAATGAATAACACGACCCTATAAACTTACGATTTTTTTCCTGGTATCTTGATTTTTTTTCACTATATCTTTCCGATGTTCATCATAGTCGCCAGGACAACTAAAATGGTCAACGGAAGAAAAGTTGGGTCGTGTGGTGAACAACTAGGAGAACAGGTTGTTTTGGGATTCAAAGAAGTACGCTTGCAATAGGTGAGAGAGACAAAGGGCTGTTGTGAAAAGATGTTTCGAGAGATGTCTAGTGGGAGAGAATCCTTTGTGGGGTTGGATGAGGTGGTCCTTGGGTCCTAGCCATTATTATATGTTTTGAATACTCTCAGATTTTCAAAATTGAATGTGATTTTGAACAAAAATTTCCCCAAGAAAGCTGTAGGGAGGGGGTGGCGCCGCGTGGCCACTGTTACTTAGTATGATGTAGCAAGTTGATTGTGCAATATGTTCACGGCCGTAATATTATTGAGTATGATGTGGCAATCCATACAAAAAAATTGACGGAAATAGTACAGAGGGAGTGATTTGATAACGGATTAAGCCTTAAGGTTAAGGATATGTTTGACTGATTTTAAATTTGAGGAAGTGATTCGATCAAAGCTTAAACCCAAAGGACATGAACGGTAATTTTCTTTTTTTTTTAAAAAAAAAAATGGTAAAAAGAAAAAAAGAAAAAGAAAGCTTAGAGATGACCACAAAATATGTCATCCAACAGTTTGAACCTATAAGCATCACCAACCATCTTTAAGCTCACAACTTGTCCTTACTTTACCTTTTGAACCTTTTGGCTGCCCCAAGTTATGAGAAATGTGTACTACTTTAGTTCTTTTTATTGGCTCACATCCACTTGATGTTTATCAATTTATTTCACTTGATGTCCTCAAATTTCTTACAATGTTTATCAACTTATTTTCACTTCCAATCTTTACTATTATATTATATTATTAATATTTTGGTGGTGGGGTGGGGGGAGACTTCTTTTATTGTATAATATATAGGTGGTGGTTTGAAACTCTTTGCATTGATCTTCCGGGACAAGTCTATTAGTTGATGTCATAATGAATACCCAAATGGAGCCTAGCCCAATAAAACTGAGTACTTAGACCGATTTCATCGTATAAATTGATAAACAAAAACTCAGAACTTGTGCCATAGATTTGGCTCGGGTTCAATTTTAGTTGAAACTTGATCTGTTGAGATTGAGACCCTATTTAAAGAAGATTAGCTTCGGTTCCCAATTCTCTCATTGGTGGATTAAGATGAAGATGTCAAGAGGAAGAGGATTAAATAAAGATCTCAAGATTGGGAGTGGGTAGGAAATCTGTAAAGTAGCATGCCAAGGTTCACTAAATTCTACCTGGTAAATAAGAAAAATATTGCAAGAACCAACACGCAATTAGAATATTCAAAAACAGGGCAATTTCATTGAAAAGGAAGTTCATTTCATTGAAGTTCATAGAAAGCATAGGTGACATACAACCTAACCTGATAGGCTTTGCACATAACCTAACCAAATTGGCTGCTTCTATCAATCTTTGTGGAAGGATTCCCATCGTACAAATCCCTCCCCCAATCCCCCTGATTTGTTGTTTTTTTGTATTTTCTATTTGCCCAGAAAAGGAAGAAGAAAAAAAACAAACAAAGAAAGCATGTGCCCATAATTACCTAACTTTAAATTACCCATTTATCCCAAAAGTTTAAGCTATTAATAAATTGTGATTTTAATCATTTAGTTAATAAGTAAGGCCCAAGATATTGAATATTCAATTGAAATGAGAGGTAAACTACAGAGATAAGGTTCGAATATCCTTAAAGTTTAAACCGATAAAAAATGTAAATTTAATCATTTAATTAAGTTCTTATGAAAATTATACAAAAGCAATTCGTCTTGTTTACTGAGCAATTGACATTGCTATATTTTGAGCAATAGCATTGCTTTTACTTCAATGTTTGCATGATATCATTCACAGGAAATGATAAACAAAATCTTGTTACCCTTCTTTGGCTGTAGCTTTTGCTTTGGGTTAAGGGGTGGAAGACTAGCTTCAATAGGATGACTCAATATAACTATATTCAATCTTGACAAAAAGCACAAGGAAAACATTTCAATTTCCAGTAACTTATGCCTTAATTTTACAATGTTGGAGCATCTGATGTCACATTCAGATGTTCACAATCACAGACCTTTGAGACATGCAAATAAACAGAAAACCATATGCTTGATTGAATTCAGTAAGCAAACTCACTGGGAAAGAAGCTCCCAACTTCAGGAATATTCAAGCATCAATGGAGGTGTCAATCCAGCTGAGGCTGCCCACATGAACAATTGCTTGAAACCACTTTGGTATTCCCTGAAACATGAGGTCTTTAAACTTTCCACTTTTTGGGTCATAGGAGACCAGCGCTCTGCTCTTGTACTCCAACAAGATCTCACCATTCTGCAAGAGGCATAGAACTCTAACAAATCTTCCTTTGGAAATGATCTTTGAAATCTTGAAGGATTGGTTCACATTTCTCTCAAATCCCCTAGGCACATAGGATCCTATGTTGAATTTCTTGATCCAAGACTCCTTCACACCATACTCTCTCATCACCCATATCTCCAATTTCCCAAAGTTGCTGTAAACTGCAGCAGCAAGACAACCTCCCAGAACCACCAGATGATACTTCCGCTTGTTTAAAGTATAGCAATCTGGTGTTGGGACCTCCTGGAATTGCTCGTCGGCTAGGTCAAACGAGATGATGCTGCGCCTTTTGTATCTTCGAGGCCAAGTTACCCAATGAAGTCTTCCCTTAACCAGGACTTGTGATGGCCCCTGAAGAAGATGGTGAGCTGCCTTTCCCATACTTCTCCAGGTGGAGCTTCCCAGAGTGAAAATTTGAACCTCTGAATTCATGTTTGTGATTCTGAAAGTGCGGCGGTAGCATCGATCGGAATTTTTGTAATAGATTATCTTAACCACCTTGTATTCCATGGTTGTGGGATGAAATCCGAATCCAAAAACCAGTTCTTGATGTAAATATTGCATGGACTTAGGCAGCTCTTGGTATTTCCTGGCAAAAGGGTTATATATGTATAGTGCATCATTATATAATGCATCAGATAAGCATAGTAAACCATTACATGAGCCTACCACATCAAACTCAGACATTGCAGACCAAAAAGGCACATCAAACATTTTCACCTTTTCCTTCTTGTCATTGCAGGCAGAGAGTTCTACAAAGTAGAGCTGGTTTCTGATGGGATAATCACAGTGGAATATGAGGCAAGGATTGCGCTCAGCCATGCGTGTGCTGTGCATGTTAACAAGATCAGGATCTCTTGCTAACATGCGCCAAGCCCTGCATACAGACTTGAACTGAACCAAAGATGATATGGGAAGCCCTGAAAGAATATCAAGGATGATTTCCCTTGGGAGGCTTTCCAGTCTGCTTTCTGGGTGTACTTCTTCATCTTCATCATCATCATCTAGCTTTCTCCTCTTTCTTTCACCCTCTTTCTCAAACTCCAATTCCATGAAAACTAACAAACGATATGCAGAAGAGGAAAGTGCCTCAAGGAATAAGGGGCCTGCAAGAGAAACCAAAGATTAAAAGCGGTAGACTTTGGTGTGATCAAATTAATAGTCAAAGAGACGGAAACCACAAGGCAATTGTCTAGTGTGAGAGAGAGCCAAAGTTGAATAATATTCTTTAAAAAAGGTTAAGCTTTCCCTTTCATTAGAGGAAAAATTAGACAAATCAAGCTCCATGTCAATGAAAGCTGGCCCTATTGACAGTGACTCACCAGTATACCAATGAACTCTCTTTAACCTCTACTTTCGCGAATATTGTATATAATGAGCATAGTTGGTTTCTTTCCACTAAAAAAATACATTTTTTCTTTTGTCTATATTCACCCAAGTGTTTCTTCAATGTGGTGGAGGAATCATCCTCTAGAAAAAAAAAAAAAAAAAAAAAAAAAAAAATTCTGGTAGTGCTTCTATAAATATATTCATCACCAAGAACGTGTCAAAGATAAAAGTTGGTACAGGCGGTACATGCAATGTACAAAGACACCAACATGATCGAGCAACTGACAAAACCAAACAAGAGCATCTCTTGCAGCAATAGCATACTTCAAATACAAAAAGAACCCACAAGGACCATCATGTCACCCCCCTCGTAATGATGCCTACCCAGTCATTTAATTAGGATGTTGGGCAATATGGGAAATTAAGGAAGCTAAAAAGACATATTAAGAGAGTATGCCGGGCCAAAACTCCAAAGATTCGCTCGTGAAGATCAGCTCGAATGGTTGTGAAATCCGTGTTGTTCGAATTCTCAGGAATGAGTCACGAAGAGGCTCTGTCTTGAATGAGTTTCAAGTCATTAAAAAAAAAATCCAAATAATTGAGAGATTTCAAAGTTATATACTACACGAATTTTCTCGTGCATTTGCCGAAAGGGTATGTTTGTTAATGTGTTTTGAAATGTATTTTTTTAAGTTTAGAGTTGTTTGTTAATGTATTTATAATAAGAAAAGAAAACAAAAGATGGAAAATAAAAGAGGGTACTTTTTATACTTCGTGGGGGCATGGCTGGCAGTTGATTGGTTGTGAAATTCCTTGGAAGTTATTTTGCTGAAAATAGGATTTGAAAAACTTTTACCTGATCAAAAAGGAAGCTGATACGCAACATGCATATAAAAGGAAAAAGAGATTCCCTGATCTGCATAAATTATAAAACCTGTTTGGATGTTTACACTTGCGGCATTGATTGGATTGTGTATACAGAAAAGGAAAAAATGGCCAATTGGATTAAGAGAGAGAAAGGTACATGTACCTCTCTATTTGTTAAAACTTTTTCTTTATTTTACGAGAAATGCTATGATTTTTTATGATGTTCTTCTGTCCTATTATGTGTATATTATTTTAAAAAAAAAACAGAAGAAAAAAAAAACTTAACCCATCGGTTCCTTAGAAAACATTATCAACTTAAGATTAAGAGAACACCAAAAAAAACTCATATCATTCATCTTCTTCTTTTTCTGTTTTCCAAACAAAATCATTAATAAATAACTCAAAATATAAAGCATGTTTTATGCTGCTTTTATTGAGAGCATCGTGTCTTTTTCTTTTTTCTTTTTTTTTTTACCTATTTTTTACTATTTACTTATTTTTTTATACTACACTTTTCTAATTTCTAAAAAAAAAAAAAGAAAAAACTCAAAATACAACGCATTTAAAAATTTTATACTGCCACGTCAGAATACTTTTTTAAAATAAAAATAAAAATAAAAATAAAATCCTGTAGAAGAACACATTAAAAAAAGGAAGCTTCAAGTAGTTTTCCCTTGTACATATTTTCCAAGGAACCCTATGAAAACGTACCATCTATATAATTAATAGGCCTTTACAGACTGTACACGACAATCGTCCTCTGTGTTTCCACCAAATTATAATGAGCAGCAGCTCATTAATATCAAAGTCAAAAGTGCCCTTCGTACTTTTTTGTATGACATCTTTCTTTTTTATATTGTATTATTGTTGTCACAGAATTAATAAATAAAATTATGCTTATGTTAATTAGCCTAATCTGCCTTGTGAGGGAGAATTCCACTTGATCATTTCATGTCAAAGACAAAAGAGATTGCAGTGCTTGTCAGTCTAAGAAATTTCTGCCAAGTTTCGCATTGGATTATGGTCTTGAATCTTGATGGGTATTGGTGGATTTTAGTGATAAGCTTAGTGGGTAATTACTCTCAATGAGATATTAATCATGAAATTAAATTGCTTAATTATTTAGATGAGGAAAGGGAGTTTTGGTAGAAGACTGACTATTTTGATAAAGTGAGAGAGTTTGTGGTAAATTATAATTAATTATGCAATTGGTCTGCTTGATAAATATATTGGGTACTGTAGATTTAACTACAATCCCTTGATGTGACACTCATATTTTATGAAAATGAGTTATACCCAATGGCAATTTATATTTTGATAGTTGACGTGATAAGTATAGCGTGAATTGTAATGGCAATTCATATTTTAGTAGTTGACATAATAAGTATTACGTATACTGTCACGTAAGGACAAATTAGTCTTGTCGAGTGGGGCCAAAGCATGAAGATAACAATGTTGTAGCTTAAGGACTCGCAGTGGTACTAAGCTTTTCTTTCTTTCTTTTTTCTTTCAATTTTTTCCTTCTCAATTCTTTCTTTTGGTTGATTCTCATTGATTCTCAGGAACTAAGAACTAATATAGATTATAAGATAACAATTAGAAAACATTGTAATATGCAATCAATTGACTTAGATCATTTACATTCGTCTCAACAAAAAATGCTTTTTTGCTAAGCCAAGTACCCAAAAACACATTTCATCTGGCTCAACAAAGAGGCCATCAAATTGTTGAGCAGTACAGTGCTCAGTAAGTTTGTTAAGCAATGTAACTCAACAATGTATATCATATATTAATAAAAAATGCCTTCTTTTATCTCTATTCTAATAAATAAACTTTGTTATCATCTCTCTCCTATAAAATGAAAAATCAACCTCCTTCTTCTCCCTCTCTCTTCCGGCATTATTTAAGAACCTTTATCGTTAATAACTTGCTATTGAATGCTTTATTTTAGAACAATATGATGGTTAATAAGAAACTTGGTATTAAATGCTTCATTTTTTTCTTAAATATGACAATTAGAAAAAAGAAAAATACAAAATTTTAAAAAATATGACCATTAGGAAAATAATTTTTTTTTTTTTAAAAAAAAAAAATAAGATCATTAAAAAAAGACAAATTTAAAAAATATGACCATTAGGAAATGACAAAGTTTTAAAAGTATGATTGTTAAAGAAATCATATTTAAATAGAATAGTGAAAGTGAATAGTTAAAATGTTGAGCCAGATGTAAGTAATTTTTAAAAGTTGATAGTTAAAATAGAAAGAAAAAAAAAAAGATATTTTGACTAAATTTAGCTAAAATTTTGCTAAGCCGAATGTAAACGCTCTTAAAAGCTCGACGCATCTGATAATGTATTTTCACATCATGGAATCATCGATCCACTTTAAAATCCCCTTTGATTTCCACATTAAACTTTTTCAAATTTAAAAAAAAAAAAAAAAAAACCTTTGGATGTAATGAGGCCAAAATTAGGTTTTTCTATGGGTTTTTATAAAGTTTAGGCTTCTATGATAGGGCCATGGGGTCGAGCCGATTGGGAACAAACTTAATATTTTGGTATATATATATATAAAATTCTTGTGTCTCCCATGTATCTCCGTGAAATTGACAATATAATAATGATATATCATAACAAATTTAATAGCAATTTTAAAAGCCGCGTTAATTTTGAGTGGATACAAAGAACTAAAGAAGACACAAAAATGATGTCTATCATTATATATACTAGCTTATTACAAGGGTATTTTTTCATGAAAAATGCTAGGTGTTCGCTCTCCAATCAATAGCTGCCGTCAAGAAATATAGAAATAAAAGTTGAATGTGAAAACTATGGGTTCGCTTAGGACGGCAGATACATATCAAAAGGCAAAAACCCATTAGGAAGGATTTGAAGAAATGGTATAAATATATAAAATATGCCCAAAATGCCTACATATCAAACACATGTATGCGAAGCTAATAACGTTGTTTAAAGTAAACTATTACATGCGATTTCCCTTTGGTTCCCTCTTGAGAAACAGAGCAAGAGTAAGAAGAATTGTACCCGGAGAAGGATTGCAATCAATGAAAGCTGTCAACTTTCAGTTAAAAAAAAACCCACCTTCAAAACCTCTATGCATCAAACACCTATTGAAACTTTTTTTTTGAGGACATATCTCGATGAGTAGATCCTATTGAGCACTATCAGGAATACATGGTTGCTTCCAAATAAACTAAAATTATATAACTCACATATAGAATCAAGCATATTTAATACTCATCCCAATTCCCATTAATCATTAGAAAAACAGAGTAATAGGCATATCCTAGGTTATACAAAGCCCTTTGTCCTACATCAATCTCATATGCCCTGACTATTCATTGATCTTGTCCTAAGATGAGTTTTCTCTGTTGTTGAATATTTTCTTTTGGCAGTAACTAATAACACGTGATTTAAGAATATGTGCTGTGAATTTAGGCAATCAGATAAAAAGTATTAATCAAACAGAATTAGGAAAATACAGAATACTTAATAATATATATTAATTAATACAGAATACAGAATCAGAATACTTGGGTGAGAGAATTAGGAGTATAGTGGCAGCAGAGAAGGAGGAACCTACCACAACATCAGTGTACAGAAAGGCTACCAGTATTAACTCTGATTTGGGCAATTTTGTACTGACAAAGTGATTAGAGGTTCAGTTTAAAAAGAAGAAATTGTGCTCTGCTGAGCTCGAGGGAGTTATAAGCAAGCATAAGAAAAATAAACTCTCAGTAATACAACACAAATTTAATATATACAACCATCTCCGAACACAATAAAATTTCATATATATATATATATATATATATATATATATTTCTCAGTAATCAAAGAAACGTAAAGATACAAAAGGTTGATATAACGTAAACATACAAAGAAACTAACCTGATACAGAGATCAAGAGACGGTGGAGAGTGGGAAAAAAAAACCCTATTTGCAGGTTGAGTTATATAGAGATTGAAGTCGGTGGAGAGAATCCTAGAGAGAGTCTGGGATTGATTAGAAATTGAGTCGGTGGAGAAAATCCTAGAGAGGCTTGGATTGGAATCGGTTAAACTTTAAAACAGAGAAATAGAAAGCCCTAAAAACAGAGAGATAGAAAAAGAGAGAGGAAAACGTTGGAAGAAGAGGAAAAAGAGAGATCAAAATCAAAAACCGAAAGAGAGAGCATGCCTTAGAGGAAGAGACGGCATTGTTTCCGTCGCTACAGTGAAGGAAGAGAATTCAAACTGAACCGGTTCACTTTTTAAACCAGTTCAGTTTTTAAAATAATGTATTAAAAATCCGGTTTTGACTTAAAAATAAAAAAATCTGCCACATGTCACAATTTTAAGGCTTTACTATCACAGAATCAGCTCTATGTGCAGGATTCTTCTTTATAATTTAATTTTAAAATTTAAACGCATCTCCATCTTACTTTTTATGTGAAAAAATCTATCATGCTCATTTTAACGAAAAGATATCCTAAAGGTTATAAAACTCATATACTTCTAAACATTCGAAGAAGAAAAAAAAAGAAAAAAACACAGAGAAAAAGAAACAAAATATTTCTTTATGAATAAAAAATAATACAAAATTTTTTACTCAACATTTAATGCAGTCAAAATTATCAAATAAAGCTTCTCACATCAGATTCAATGCTTAATTATCTATTTCGTGTTTCCAAAAAATGAATTTTTTTTTTTTTTTTGCACAGTAATCAAATAAAGTTTTGCTTTCTTTTGCCTGGAAATTTGAGTATAACACACAAAAAAAAAAATCTCATAAAACATTCAAATGAATTACAACATATTTGTAAAAAAGATAAAATATTTGTTTTCATGAGAGTAGTATAAAATGAAAATAATGGCAAGAAGAAATCATGTGGATTTTGATTATCAAAGCATTGGTTTTTAATATTGTTGGTCTGCTATCTATCATATTTCAATGAAAATTAAAATTTATATAATTCTAAACATTCTAAAAAAATACAAATCAAACTAAACAAAATACTTTTTTAAGAATTAAAAAATAAAACAAAATCTTTCACTAAACCTTTAATACAATCAAATCAATCCTCACATAAGGTGCAATGCTAATATCTCTTTGGTGTTTCAAAAGTATTTAAGTTCAATTTATGCTTATTAATCAAATAAATGTTTGCCTTGTTTTGCTTTCAAAAGCATAAAAACACTTTAAAAAATAGTCGAAAATCGACTAAATCACATAAACAAAACAAAAAATCAAGTAAAAAATAAGAGCTTTTATTTTAGTTTAATTCGTATACATTAAAATATGTTTAAATTTTTGTTCATATAAGTATATATGATTTAAAATGAAAAGTATAAAAATAAAAATAAAAAAGCAAGAAGAATACATGAATTATAATATTAAAAAATTAGTAGGAATATTTAATATTTTTAGTGTGATATCTATTGAAAAAAAAAAAACAAAAAACATATAAGCACTTTGGTAATTCGTTTCCAATTTCCTAGCACCAAATCTTTTATATTGTTAAAAAAATTAAAAAAAAATCTTATATATGGTTTTTTAGAGCAAAATTCATATATATATATATATATATATATATAAAGATTATTTTTTTAAAAAAAAATAGCAAGAAGAATACATGGATTATAATATAGAAAATTAGCATAAATATTTAATATTTTTAGTGTGGCATCTATAATATTTCAATACAAATCAAACGCATATAATTTTGAACATTTGAAAAAAAAATACAAAGGAAAAAAAACATTTTTTTTTTTAATAAAAAATTGTTCCTATAGATATACATGGTTAAAATGAAAAGTATATAAAATAAAAATAAAAAAATAAAAAATAGCCTTTTAAAAAAATGGGCTATATGACCGATTTATTTTTATTTTTATTTTATGACTTATATGGCCGATTATGAGTAATTAATTAATGTAGTATGTTTTTAAATTCTAAATGTTGTCTTTATATAGTTTTGGAAAGTAATAAATTCTGAGAAAATAATATCGTACATTAAAATTTTGAACTTAATGAAATCAAATATAAGGAAAATTATTGAAATATAATTAAATATTCTTAATTAAGCTAATCTAATGACGAGTACACTCTTAAAAAACAGGTTTAGCTTTTAAAAAAAATGGGTTCACGCCCACATGTCCCAATTTTAAGGCACTTCTGGGAGGAGTTTCGGCTTATATATATATATATAAAATTGGTCCATATGGTTGGCCTAAATTATAAATCACTATTTGTGATATAACAGATAATTTATAGGTCCATGTAGTTGGCCTAAATTACAAATTAATCTATGTTGTATAAAAAAATAACTTTAAGGTCTTCATGGTAGGCCAAAATAATAGTTTACTCTATAAAATCAATTTTCGTTAAGTAACTTAACAGAATCCGTTACTTTGTCATGTCATACTACTACAGAAAATTAACCTAATCTCTTCTATCTAAAAAATTTTAGTCAGTGCGTAACTCTCTCTCGTTTTCATATTTCTCGCCACAATATGGGAGCATTTTGCGTAACCCTCCCTCGTTTTCATATTCTTCACCACAATTTGGGAGCATTTTGCAAGAATTTGACGATCGTATTTTGTGAAGTGACTGAGGAAGATGAAGATGAGGGAAAGTTATGCACGGGGTAAAATTTCAGGAAAATAAGAGATTAGGTTAATTTATTGTAGTAATATGACGTGGAGTGAGGGCTGATGTGTAATCTTAGCTGTCAAAGTGATAGATTTTGTTAATTCCTTAGCAGAAATTGATTTTAATGAGTAAACTTTTATTTTCGCATATCTTTAGGATTTATAAATTATTTTTTATATCACAGGGAGTGATTAGTAATTTAGGCCAACTATATAGATCTATAAATTATTTTTTTATACCATATGGAATGATTTGTAATTTAGGACAATCACAATGACCAATTTTATATTTATCCCTATATATTATAAAAATTTTCAAAAGGGGCAATGGCCACAATAGGCCCCACTTATGGTCAAGAGTTTAAAAACATTGTAAATTTACATGCCGTTTATATTTATTTTTAATGGCTGACGCGTGATAAATATACTGATACCCATAGTTTTTAAGGGATTCTCAAAAGTGTCTAATCCATGCACACGAGATGAAAGGAGAGGAAACACAATGTTGAACTTGAACCCCACGCCCAAATGTTAAGTGATTATCAACGAAAAAGGGAAAGGAAATAACGGGATTTAATTTTCCTGATAGAATGAGGAAATCTATTTCCTCACGAACTTCTTATTTGTTCAAATACACCGACTATAGAACTACTTTTCCAATTCATATTAGAAATCCTAAAATACAACAAATAACAAAAATTTGAACTACTTTTCCCAAATCTTGAAGACTTATATGTATATATATACAGGGCACTACAGATTTACGTTGTCTTCCCAAAACAAAACACAGAAACAACGTTATCTATTAGAGACAGCAGAGGAAGAGACAACAATGGAGTACAAAGGTAGCAACACAGACAACCGTCTTGCTACTTTGTTCACCACTGAAGAGATTGAGCTCTCCCAAGTCTTGCTTCAACTCGCTTATCCAGTCTCCTACTCGGATTATAGACACAATGTATTGAATGTCAACTGGGGAAGAACTAGAAATAGAACAATCCAACCTTCAGAGCCCATCAACGGCGCCTCTGCCTCAGCCACCGCCACAAGTCCTCCTCCTGCAGCTGCCCCGGTTTGTTGCCGGCCACCGCCGCCCCGCAAGAAACGAAGACCAAGAAGCAGAGAGCATTGGGAGGCAATGATCAAGGAGTTGACTGAACGTAGGGAGTTGCTGAAGAAGAAGATAGGGAAAGTCGAGGCTTATTATGAGAAGTTGAAGGCCATCAACTCCAAGTAAGGAAACAATCCACCCTTTGAAAAAAAAAAAAAAAAACAAAAACAATAAGAACAGAGTTCATGCATGGTGCAATAACCGACGTCGATCATGGATATTCCGGCGGATGTTGAATTTTTTATTTTTTTATTTTTTTTACTCCTTCCATTGTTTCTATTTGTTTATTATTCACATTGTACTGGAATAGGTATATTGGATTTGTGCAAAATAGGTATCTGTTTGAACACCAAATACTGATTCTGCAGATACGCCCTGGACGTGTTAGGAATAGATTTGAGTTTTTATCAGTTTTAATTTAATAGTTAGGTTTTCAATTTCAAAAATTAAGTTTTTAGAATTTTTTTTAAAAATTTTTTAATTTTTTTTTAATTTTTATTTTAATTTCAAATAGGTCAATGGATGTGATAAATAAGTGTGAAAAAAACATTACTATGAAGATAACATTACTATTGCACAGAAATATCTCAAGTCTAATATCTTATACAAGAGAGGTTTTGGATATGTTGCAAAGCTGGCAAGTTTGTAATATCAGAAGAAGAGAGGCTAATTTTGCAGCACATGAACTACTAAAGCAGCAATTAAATAGGTCATGAATAAAGTTTAGATAGAATAAATTCTTAATTGTATCTGTGAAGTAATTTTATCTATTTGAAATTGAATAAAGTATGAATTAATATATATATATATATATATATATATATATATTCTATTTCTTTATTCCTTTTGTACTGGTATAGGGTATCTAAATTGTGAAACAGAGAACTTCTAGATTGAGATCTTGAGATCTGTCCTCTATGGTTGTATGTTTTAAGATTTTGTTAAGTACCTCATAAGTGATGGAAAGGCTCGTTATCACACAAAGACGAGTAATGTTAGAAGGAAGATTCATGTCTTTTTTGTGTCCTTCTAAAATTGATATGTCTTTTAAAACTATCATTGGATAAAAAAGCCAATAATCATCTATCACAAATGTAATGGTGATTTTAAAAAGCACATCAATTTTTAGAAGACTTAAAGAGGACACGAGTCTTCCTTCTAGGACTATTCCACAATGACATAAACACATTAATGGAAGACAATGAAACCCCAAAATAGTTTGTTTCAATGATTAGACAACTCAAGGAGTGTACATAGTTTTAACTCAAATCAGGAAGCCATTGAAACCAACATAAACATAAACAGCCTGTTAAGGCACAAGTTAGAACACAAAATATTGATTCTGCAGCTACACCAAGCAAAGCTTAAAACAAAACAGACTCACACCTTTACTACTTCATGCACCACAGTCAAAAATGTTTTCCTAAAAAACCATCAGTTTCCAGGTGTTCATATCAGCATTACAATCACAGTAGCAGTTTATATTCCCCAAGGCATTACGAACGAATGTGCAACACAAATCATTTTCCAATGAATATGCAGATGCAAACTGGTTTCCTCTGGTTCATAACAAAGAGGAGATGAAGGATAAAACTAGAATTTTCTATAGTAAGATTCACAACTGTCATAGAGATCAAACAGAGGATGACTCATAAAAAAGGACCAATTGCTGGGTGGCAAGCTTTACTTATCCGAATCCTTGCAAATGACTGCAAAAATTGAATAAAACAGAGCAGTAAGAAAATCTAATAACAACAAGAAAATCCACTGGATTCATGATCCAACAGATCTCAGTTTTTCTTGTTTCTTTAAGTGGGACATCCTACCTGGTTGCTAAATTTCAGACTTAAGCAAGAGCAGAATACAAATAATCATCAATTGCCACATAAGAATAAATCAACAGCCCATCTTCAATACATGAAAATAGTTGTTTCTGCAAGTGTCAACAAAAGTAATGCACGTTTTGGTCACAGTCACAGATAATGGTAGATTATCAATTTCAACTTCCAGCAATATTTCAAAGATCCTAGAAGCCAGAACCATATACTGTTATGGACAACATAGCACAGTAAACAATATCCTTGAGAACAGCAAAATAGATAGGCTGCTCTAGTCATTTTGCATATTCTGTTCCATTCATAAGGTGTCATTGGCAAATAGGTGAAGCTTAGAGTTATACATGTTAATATGGATATGAAATCAAATATATTCAATTTGCTCTCTTCGAAACAAGTTAAACAAAAGTGACAATCTAAAAAATTGGTTCAGACTCTAATCGCGCCACAATGGTTCAGTAACAATGAAAGCCTTCTAATCTAAAAATATAGATTACAAAACCTCCTCATTAAATTATATAAAGACTTCCCTAAACGAACCCAACTATGATATGTCAAATCATTTAATTTTCCCACATTTTCAAAGCAACCAAACAATTCCAAAAATCAGATACGGATATACCCCAACTAGAAGTCAAAATTTTGGCTGCCAAACAAAAAAAATAAAAGGAACCCAGTTCTTATATCTCAAATCCTTTCATTTTCCCGTATTTTCTCAGCAACAAAACAGTTGCACGCAATCAAAATCCGGACTTTGAGGCTGCCCAGCAAAGTAAAACAGAAGAAGATGCAAATAGCAACCATGCCTCAAGCCCATGACTAAGATTCCAAGTTCAAATATTTTTCAAGTTCCTTCTTTTCCCACATTCCCTCACAGCAACCAAGCAGAAAATAATAGAAGATATTGACAAAACTTGAAAGAAGGAAAGTTAAAAAAGAAAAAAAAAAATCCTTGATCTATCGCCCCCGCCGATCACAACCTTCCCTCTCCGATTCCACCTTCAACACACAGCGTCCGGATCGTTCTGAGGGGTAGACTACGCCATTTTGTTAAACGTTTTATCATCCACGCGTACGAGCGCGCCTTTTCATTTCGGCAACAAGGATTTGAGGCGACACTTCTTACAACGTCAAGCTACCACGTGGCTCTCAATTGACATGTCACATGTTAAATATGGCATGTGGCAAAGTGGGGCCATGCTGGCCATCTACCTTTTTTTAAATTAAAAAAAAAAAACATTGATGTTAATTTTTCATTTAAAGTATATCCTATAATTTAAAGTAATAGTGTTCTTTCATACTTACGATTGGCAAATACCATGGTGTCAAATAAGAATCATTTGGTATTAATTGATTGATTTTACATAACATATCGTTAATTAATTAGACATTAAGTTAAAGAAGAGACTATTCAAACCATATAAAAACGTAAGGACTTAATTGTCAAAATTAAAATCACATGAAAAACTTGGAACTAAATTTAGTTTTTAATTTTTTTTTCCGATATTGTTTTTCAATGACAAGACAACTCAAAAGGAGTGTACATAGTTTTAGCTCAAATCAGGAAGATTTTTCCAATGAAACCCACAGGGCCACAGTAAAGATAGATAGCCTGTTAGGCACAATTTAGAACACAAATATTGATTCTGCAGCCTGTTAGGCCAAGGCTGCCAATCACGATATAACAAGAAGTCTTACACCTTCTTTACTGCTCCATGCACCACAGCATAAGGTTCCACGGCAAGTCTCCATAAAAGTGCTTCATGCATCAACATAGGCTTTTCCCTGCTGTAAAAGGGCTATTGTTGTCTTGACCCCAAACTCACAAGATTTATATCTCGAGGAATGTGGTCTTTGATGAAGCACTATTTACAGCCAAGGATACTCCACTCTCACAAGGCTTCTGCAACATCATAGCAACTCCACATAACTCCTTAGTCATGATTGTTGAGAAAATTGATAATTAATTGACAACTAATTTTTTACTAGCCATTTATGCGAAAGATAAGTTTCAAAAGAAAACACACGAGAGCACACACTAATCACACATGTACACAAAGAGTTTACGGGGTTCAGCAATATGCCTACGTCCACGGGGTGTGATCTGGTCTCCTTCTTTACTATTGAGAAATATAAGTATAATGGTACAAACTTGAACAGCTCAAGTTTAATATTCCAAACCCAAGCCCTTAACCCCTTGTACACCCCACTCAACTGTCCCTCTCAAATATCCAGTAAATAAAAACTCTCTACACTTTGTAAATGCCATAAAGTGCTCTCACCAATTTGAATTTTCCGGATAATCTCAACCGAGGACTACATATCTTTTTATAGAGGCTTAATCACGAAAAATAGGAGAACAACTTTAATCCAATTGCTGCTGGGAAAACGAAATCATCATGAATATAAAGTCTTTTCCATGATAAAGATAAGCATTGCAGCCCACATGTTTATCCACACACGTTTTCTCCAAAAAATCCAATTCGAGTTGTTCTTGGACTCCTTTTAAAACTAACATTATCTTCTTATAGATAAATAGGACTTGAGCCCACCAACTTAAATATTGATATTTTCCTACAATTATCTTCACATTTGTTGACAATTTGAGCCATTATCAATAATCTCCACCTTGGCGAAAATTTGGCAACCTCCACCAGAGACCTCAAGTCCGCATCTTGACCGATGTCCATCCCCACACCCTAGGATGTCGTTCAAAACACTCTCTACACCAACAGTAATAATTCTACAAGAATTATCATGCTCCACCATAAAGAGCACATGCACTTAGAATTAAACCATTCCAAGAATTTTCATTTTTTGGCACATGTCGAAAAAATCCTGCTGAAAAATATGGTGCAACTTTCATGTTTGGTTCCCCCGAAAGTTCATCAGCCATTGACACCCTTTTTCACCACATACCCGGCATAAAAATAAAAAATTAAATAAATAAATAAATAACCAAACCAAACCAATGTCTCGTATGCAAATGTGGACCCACTAATAGAACATATCCATTATCCTGACATTTTTAGCGGTCATGTCAGAAGATATACATGCCCTTCTCAAAGAGCATCATCATAATCATCTCTCATTGCAGCGAGAGAAACACTATTAGTGTTTTTGGCGCAATCTGTCGAATCTGCTCCTTTCAACGTTTTGTGTAGCCCAGATTAGATTAGGATGTCCTTGACTTGTATTTGCCACAAGCCAAAGTTCATTCTTCCGTTGAACCTTTCAATCCCAAACTTCAAGGACTGCATTTCTTCTTAATGAGTAGAAATCCGCAACCAAGCTCTAATATCAATTGTTGGGAAAATTGATAATTAATTGGCAACCAATTTCCCACCAGCCCTTTATGGGAAAGACAAGTTTGGAAAGAAAACACACGAAAACACATACCAATCACACACGTACACAAAGAGTTTACGTGATTTGGCAATATGCCTACGTCCACGGGACATGATCCAGTCTCCTTCTTTACTAGGGCTGGGCAAAAACCCGCCCAACCCGATCGCCCCGCCCCGATCTGCCCAAACCCGCTGGTTTTAGTGTATTTTTTGTGAATACGGGTTGGAAAATGTCCAACCTGTGCTGGTCGGGTCAGTCAGCAGATACAAATTTTTAGAAGAGGTGGGTACCCGACCCGACCCCGACCCGCCCATATACTTAAAAGTTAAAACCCTAGATTTCCTAATGTTCTTCCTCACCTTTCCTCTTATTTTTTCACACAGACACAGCCGTGACTCTCCACTCTCCAGACTAAGCGGCCAGCGCCTCTCTCACCCTCACTATCTCTCAGTTTCCTCTCCCGGCGCCACTCCTCTCTCACTCTTGCCGGCGGAGAATCTCTTGAACGATTGAACCATACCGCTCCTCTCTCTCTCTCTCTCATAGTCGTGCCGATCTCAAGGTTTCTCTCTCATCTCTCTCTCTCTCTCTAGGAAGTGAACTAACGTGCTTTCTTTCTATCCCTCTCAGCTCTCATAGATTTGATTCACACAAAAAAAATTCAACAATATATTTTATGAAAATTGTAAACAATACAAAACAATGAATTCCTAATGGGTTTTAGTCCAAATCCAGTTTTTTTTTTTTTTAAATTACAAAAAACCAGTTTTTTAAAAAAATTACCAAAAACCAGGATTTAAATTTGAAATTGATGCCCATTAAAAATACACGACCCGCCCGACCAACCCGACCCACACAACCCGCCCTGTCCTACCCGAAACCCGGCGATTTTAGTGCCTTTAATCCGGGTAACGGGTATGGATTTACCAAACCCAATGGGCATGGGTCGGGTGGCAAAAAAAGCCAAACCCGCCCCGAACCGACCCATGCCTAGCCCTATTTGTATTCTTTACTATTGAGAAATATTGAATATAATGGTACAAGCCTGAATCGCTCAAATTTCATATTCCAAACTGAAGCCCTTAACCCCTTGTACACCCCACTCAACTGTCCCTCTCAAATACCCAATAAAGAAAAACTTTCTACACTTTGTAAATGCCAAAAAGTCCTCTCACCAATTTGGATTTTTCGGATAATCTCAACCAAGGACTACATATCTTTTTATAGATGCTTAATCACAAAAAATAGGAGAACAATTTTAATCCAATTGCTGCTGGGAAAACAAAACCATCGTGAATACAAAGTCTTTTTCATGATGAAGATAAGCATTGCAGCTCACTTGTTTATCCACACACGTTTTCTCCAAAAAATCCAATTCCAATTGTTCTTGGACTCCTTTTAAAACTAACATTATCTTCTTATAGGACTTGAGCTCACCAACTTGAATATTGATATTTTCCAGCAATTATCTTCACACTTGTTAACAATTTGAGTCATTATCAACAATGATACCTTCTCATTTTCCCATTGAGTAGCTTACTTTAGTCACACATTACCCCCAGCACCACCACCTTTCTTCCTTACACAATCTACATCAAACGCCACTACTGAACCCCTCAATCTAGACCAGCTTGATCCACCACCAGACATTGGACCATCTGATATAGCCTGTTCCCTCTCTCCTGCATCACCTGCTCATACCTCTTCACAAACCAACCTACCAAATCCCCTCCTGCCTGCAGCACTCTCCAACCGCATCATCACCAGATCCCAAACTGGGCATCTAAAGCCGAAGGAATTCCCTAGGTTCAAACTCTTTCACACCACTAAACATCCCATCTTAGCCTTCCAAGCTGTTCATCTCCCAGCAACACCCTCCACCTTCAAGCAAGCTGTTATCCAACCTAAGTGGATGCGTGCAATGACAACTGAGCACAATGCCCTCCTCTCTAACCAAACTTGGTCTCTCTGCCCCAGGCCCCTCAACCACAATGTGGTGAGAAACAAATGGGTGTTCAAAATCAAACAGAAGCCAGGTGGCAGTGTGGACAGGTTCAAAGCAAGACTAGTTGCCAAATGATTTGATTACCTCAGTGGTGTGAACTACTATGAGACCTTCAGCCCTGTCTCAAGCCTCGTACAATTCATTTGGCTTTACCTCTGGTAGTCCAATTTGATTAGGATATCAAACAATTAGATGTGTCCAATACCTTCCTTCATGGTATCCTAGATGAGGAAGTCTATATGGAACAATCTCAAGGATTTGTTCATCCATCTTACCTCGATCATGTCTACATGTTACATAAGTCCCTCTATAGACTGAAACAGACTCCAAGGGCCTGGTTTACACGCTTGTCTCAAGTACTGTTGGATGTTGGCTTCTCTAGCTCTCAATTGGACCTTTCCCTCTTCACCTACCACATTGCACAAACTCATATATTCCTTTTGGTTTATGTTGATGACATAATCCTTATTGGAAATCATCCCCCCACCATTCTGTGGATCATCAGCAAGCTGCAACTTGATTTTGCTCTAAAGGACCTTGGCTCTCTCAGCTACTTCCTTGGAATTCAATCCACAAGAGATTCTGCAGGCCTTCATCTTAGGCAATCCACATCCTCGATCTCTTGGATTGCACTCAAATGATAGAATCCAAACCATATCCAGCTCCCTCCCTCACTGGTTCAAAAAGGTCCAAATTTGATGGAGTACCCCTACAGAACCCTATTGTCTACAGACACATTGTCGGCGCACTTCAGTATGTTACCCTTACTAGACCAGACATTGCATACTCAGTCAATCAACTTTGCCAGCACATGCATACGCCCACTTCCACTCATCTCACAGCAGCCAAAAGGGTCTTATATCTCAAGGGTTCTCTCGATCATGGTCTCCAATACAGCAAAGGTCCCCTTGCCATCACCACATTCTGTGATTTAGATTGGGCAGGTAACCCAGATGACAGACAATCCACCACTGGCTTTGGTATCTACTTTAGCTCCAATTTGATCTTTTGGTCTGCTAAGAAACAACATATTGTCTGTAGATCGAGTACAAAAGCGGAATATCGAGCCTTGTCCCTAGCTACTAGTGAAATGTATTGGCTCATAATGCTCCTCAAGGAACTCCAAATCTTCCTCCCCGCTTTACCTATCATCAGGTGTGATAACTCAGGAGTGCTTGCCCTAGCCTATAATCTAGTGCACCATGCCCGTACAAAACATATTGAAGTTGACATCCATTTTGTTAGAGAAAAGGTGACCAAACGGGACATTGAACTCAAATATTTATCTACTCTTGACCAAGTGGCTGATATCTTCACCAAAGGTCACACCGCTGCGCGTTTCTGCTTTCTCCAGGATAAACTCATGGTCATTCCTCCCATGAGTTTGCAGGGGGTGTTAAGCATAAAAGCAAGCCCGGTCAGGTGTAGGCACACCCGGGTAGCCCAGACAAAAGCAAGTTGCCTGAATGTAGACACGCGGGCAACCAACACCTGCGCAACCCACAAGCAGCCCGAGTGTAGGCACACCCTGGCAACCCACACCCGTGTGTTATGAGCTGCAAAATCACCCAGGTAACAACCTATACTCGGGTGACTGTCCCGAGTCTGAAACTGCTCGTTGAGAGGAAATTGACACGAAAGACATTCAGAAAGGACCCACAGTTTTAATGAAGATTGTACAATCTCTGCAGCACTCACTTCTCATTAATTCATGGAACCTCTTCATGCTCGATGTTTCACAGCGGCTTACCTTATGCTAATATGCACATCACATCTGCACAACGTCATGCTCCCAATTCTTTTCATTTATTGCTGTCTTAATTACCTTGTACTGTTTATTGTTCTCTTTAGAAGTTCCTATAATTTCTTACTGCATCATTGGCCATACATACAAGAAGTTTCACTGCTTATTAAAATTTTCACCCTTATTAAAATTTTCAACCACCACCTTCCTCTCCGTTTCCACCCTTAACACACAAAAACACTCATAGCATCGAGGTCGTTCTGAGGGGTAGCCTACGTCGTTTTGCCAGATGTTCTATCATCTCATCTATTCGTACGAGTACAAGTGCACCTTTTCATTTCCAACGACACAGCCATATTAGGGCCTGTCTTGGAGGGATTCGGCTACTATGCAGTAGTTAGCTGCGTAGTTCAAAACTGCACCATTTAATTGTGAGCCCCACCCATTCATTAGGTTTTTTAAAAAACATAATAAACAAATCATTAAAAAATAACAATTAAAAAAAAATCAATAATTAAAAAACAAACAATATTAAAAAAGTAAAACAAAAAAGTAGAGCAAATAAAAAAACCAAAAGGGTGACTCCGGCTACCTCGCCTACATGGCCATTGGGGTGGTTCGGCCACCCCAAAAGGATAAAAGAAAAAGAAAAAATTGGTTTAGTTTTTGGGGTGGCCGGCCCACCCTTGGGGGCCATGGGGTGGTTCAGCCACCCCATATCGGCCGTAGGGTGGCCAAAACCACCCTAGGCCAAACGGCTAAGGGGACACCCCTTTTTGCTTTCTCTGATTCCATCCTCTCCCTAATTTCCCTTGAAGGCATGGATTGTATGGATTTGATGGAGACTTTTGGGTACATGGATCTGGTTGAAAAAAACAATTTCTTTGATCCATCATGTATCTTTTAGCAAAATCATGAAAACCCGCTAGAGGATAATTATCAACACCAAGAGCAAGAACATGCACTGAATCTATAAGAACATCATGAGTAGCTGCTGTTACAGAGTAACAACAGCAACAACAACAACGAAGAGATCATCATCCATGAAGAGACGAAGGATCACCCAGATGACATGGCGTCAGTGTTCTTGGAGTTTCTTTTGGCCATTTTGGGGTGGCTGGACCACCCCAAAGGCCATGGAAGGCGAGGTTAACATTTAAAAATCAATTTGAATAAAAAAAAAAACTTTATTTAAAATGGTCAAAACGTACTTTTGATAAAAACTTTATTTTAAAGCTTTTGTTAAAAAATACTTTTTTGACTCTCAAACACAATCTCAGACAGACTCTAGATCTTATAACGTTTGCTAGAAAATTTTAGAGAGGTGGAAAGTCTAGGGGTGTACAAACGGGGCAACGCCGTTTTGGTGTTAAACACTAAAATGGCGTCTTTTTAAATACGAGTTAGGGACCAACGGGGTTTTATCATATTCATTGATTTTTGAAACACTTTGACCCAAAACTATTCAAAAATATAACAAAATATAGGCACACTGAAGGCCCAAAATACCTAAAAGAACCAAAAAACTTATACAGTTATAAAATTACAGGTTATTAGTTTGAATAACTATTAAGTGTCTATTATAAAATAACAGCTAACCGCCTAATCAGAGCGGTTGTGATTATTAAAATTCAATAACCGCTAACCAGGACTCATTCTTCATCCTACCGGCGCCTTTCAGGCTTTTACGGCGGAAAGCTCTTCGTTATGATATACAGATCAAAAGACGCACGCAGGCTGAAAAGTCTGAGGAGTTGGGACACGTGGCAACCATTCACGCAATTTTGGAACTCTCCAAAATGTTTCTTTCTCCCATGTCTTCGCCTCAGATTTACCTCCAGATAGTGCGCATAACATTCTCTTTTCTCTCACGAAGATCGCAGCAGCTAGAAGGGCCAGGAGGGCATTGTGCTGAGTAGAAAACTTTCCCAGGAGATTGAGATTAGCGAAATACGCGGCAGCCGGAGAAGAAAAAGGATAGCGATGTCGGATTATCTCCCGGACGATGTGGTGGTCGACATCCTCCAGAGACTCCCCGTGAAATCCCTACTCCGATTCAGGTGCGTTTGCCGATCATGGAACTCTCTTATCAAAACCCCTTCCTTCATCCATTCCCATCTCAATCAATCGATTGAAAACCACGACGGCAACCGTTTCCCACATCCTCCTGTAATCGTCAGGTACTGTGCTTCTAAACCCAATGTAGAGCACTACAAATTGTTCCGTGATAATGAATCATTCGAGGAGGATACGGAATTGGATTTCTCAATAGAAAGCTGTCGGCTTAACCATTTTAGGTTAATTGGTTCTGAGAACGGTTTGATGTGCTTTTTAGAACAAGAGCGCTTTATTCTTTGGAACCCGTCCATTAGGAAATTCGTGAATCTTCCAAAACCTTGCATTACGCTCAAGACCCACGGCCGCATTACATGTAATCAAGCTTTCGGATTTGATCCGCGGACCAACGATTATAAAGTGGTGAGAATTGCATTTCCTCATGTAAGCAATGCGGTGCTGAAGGAAACTCTGGTTGAGGTTTACTCTCTTAGCACAGGCTGCTGGAAAATTAGTAGTGCATCTTTTCCGTATGCGGATACTCATAAACATTCATTCAAACCCAAAGCTTGCTTAAATGGCTGTGTCCATTTTATCGCACTTGCTGGCCAGAATAGGACTAGTAAAATTGTATTGGCGTTTGATCTGCGTGATGAGGTGTTTCGCGAGATGATCTTGCCGGAAAATATGATCGGCTCGGAAGCTGAGATGGTTACTTGTGTATTTAAGGGATCTCTTGCTTTGTTATGTTATGATCGTTGGAAGCGTTGTTTGATATGGGTGATGAAGGAGTATGGTGTGGTTGATTCTTGGATGAAACAGTTCACCATTGATATAGCCGGTGGAGTTGAGAATGTGCTAGGCTTCAGGAAGAATGGTCAAATAATATTGGAGACCCGAAAACTCGGTTATTGGGAGCTGTCTTCGTATGACCCCGAGAGCCAACGAGCTACGAAATTGGGAATACATGGGAGGGCACACTATTTCTGTTTTGATACTTACAGGGAGAACCTTGTCTTACTCAACCAAGCAAACGATGCACTTTCCAGAAGTAGAGTGACCAAGAAGAGGAAATATAGGTAAAAGCGTTATTCATCTCAAAGTTTTCGCATCTAATGCTCTCAGTCAATTCTATCTTATTCATGCTATATACTAGATGATGTTTGTAGCTGCATGTGAACAAGTTCCATACCTAATTATACTGCTCTTGAATGTTAATCTCTCCATCAGTGGCTATGACCAAGTAGCAAATAGTGGAAAATAGTTGAAAGACTGGGTATCTTATCTTGTTTGCTCTAGGCTATAGTTAATTTGGTACTATTTGTAGTGGAAAAGAAAAAGAATACTTCCTTTAAGGGTAAAATGGTTCTATACTTAATTTGGTGCTATTTAATGGAGAATTGGATTAGGGTTGGTAGAGAAGGAATTAACAGATTTATGGGTTTAGAATATATTTTTCTGGCTGTTATAAGATCTTAATTGCTTTAGATTTTAGATAAGATTTGTGATTAAAGTAGAAGAAGAAGAAGAAGAATACTCCCATAAGGGTAAATTGGTTCTATAGTTAATATAGGTGCTCTTTAGCAGAGAATCAGATTAGGGTTGGTGGAAAAGGATTAACAGTTTGATGGGTTTAAAATTTATTTTCCAAGTTGTTTTAGGATCTTGTTTGCTCTAGACTGCAGATAAGATCTGTGATTATGGTGGGGAAGAAGAGGAAGACAAAGACAACCTCAGGGTGAAGGCACCTCCACCCCATATAGCAAAGGGTGGCAGGAGAGGTCATGGGTTCATGTTCCAAAGCCAACCCTTGGGGGTTTTCCTTGCCTCTTTCAAGTCTTCAATAGCTACTTCCTGCAATTTTCTGAGTTATAATTTGTATATGCTTCTTAATAATCTTTCAATGATATAAAATTTAAAGTAACTTTTAGTGTGTAATTGTCCTTGGTCTCACTTATTTTTGAAACATCAAAGACAATATTTGCTAAGTTGAAATTTACAATACACACATTTCAAATCTATTGATACCAAAATACTTATATTAAAAAAAAAAAAAAAAAAAAAAAATTCTATTGATAACAAAACAGGATATGTGAACAGAGTTTACATGGTTTGATAAGTTTACCTTCTGCTTTATCTATAGCTGTTTTATTTCTCTAGTTCAGTTTCCATCTATTCTAAAACCACAACAAATGCTAGTTCCTCATTGTTTCCTTGGGTGGCTAAAATCAGTTATATTTTGTTGGGTCATTTTATATGTATGCATAGAGATATTCTGTTAATTTAGATGTACATTTGTTCTAGCTAGAGGTCGGTAATTTGTACTTCATGTAAGACCGACCTCTAATTCGGAGATTAGGGTTTCACGTGATCGATATAGGTGGGCCAAAAGGCTTTAGATTTTAAGGTTATTCTTTTTGGTTTTGAAGACTAGTGTGAGGGTTAAGGATGATTTGGATTCAAAGTAACATGAGAAAACAAAGAATCAAACATGCGACCAAGGGACTGTGTACAGGAGTCTCACCTATAAATAGTTTAGAGCACTGATTGGCAGCACGCGGGGGCGTGGCACGCCCAGTGCAAAATTTTTTTTTTTTTTTTTTTTAAGATCAACAGCACGGGCGTGCAATGCACGCCGCGTGCTGTTGATCTTTACCCAATAGTTTAATGGAGTATCACAGTTAAAAGAGAGAAACTTATTCTGAAATTTTATTAATCAAGTTCTCTCTAATTGTTTACAAGTTCACAAGGTTTGCTTGGTGACATACATAGCAGTGAAGCCCTAAGATAATATGGAAAAGCTAAAACTTCAAGTTAGAGAAGGAAAAAATTTCTCAATAACCGAAGATTACTCAGACCAACCCCAAGCAAATAAGCTACACATTCCTTGAATTACCAAAATAACCAAAGAACTTCTAATATAAATACCGTTGCAGTTCTGTAAAATTACTAAGCTACCCTTAAATTTAGAATATTCTAATATATAGGACTTTTTTGGAATATATTTGTAAATATAATATCTCTGTGAATCTTTGAGGTTACCTTCCACATAAGTGCCGCTCACTCTTTGTTTCCCTGAGGTAGTAGGGGGCCATTGATAAGGGGAAAAAGGGGGAAAATAGTGTTATTGATGTGAATAACCCTGAATCCTTTACAAAAGTAATATTTTTCAGAGCAAAAAGACTATTTTATGATTCCTTGAGCTTATCCATGTATTATCTCATCAAATTTCTCCTTCTAATGATTTGTGAATTTATATATATGTATTGTTTATTAGCACCACTAGTTTTGAGATGTTTTATAGGTGGCAGGAGTTCCTTTATACACATTCTTATTGCCATTATACTATCAGCGACAGCGGTTTGAGCTTTGTGTTGTAGTAGATATATTGCTTCTGATAAAGCACATTTGTGGATTCTTGTGGTTACATATCGTCAATTAGAAGTATTCAGACTTTAGTATGTTATATTCTTATGAGCCAAATGGTTGAATCATTTCATACTGATATGTCAACTCTTTGCTTGTTCTTTCCTTGTATAAGTGTACATGTTGTTTTTGTGGAATAAATTTTGTTAGCGTTAACTTCAACGGATAGTTCAATCAGCTGGAGCCTACTCCTTATGATGTGGATGTTACTAATTTAAATCTCCCTTCCCCTTCTCATTGGGGCCAACTACTTATTAAAAAAAATCATTAGCATCTTTCTGAATCATTTCTACTTTAAGTTACAATGTTGTACATGCTTGAATCTACGTAGATATATACTCTATAGTTGTTTATTTTTAAGGAAATGCTAGGTGTTCTCCTGGTGTCTTTCCAACTGTGATGTGGCTTTTAAAATCACCGTTGAATTTGAGATTATCATTATTGACTTTTAATATGCTGGTGATTTTAAAAGTCACATCACAGTTGGGAGGACACTAGGAGAACACTAGAAGAACACTTAGCATTTCCCTTATTTTTATGGGTAGTGCATAATTTGAAAATGAAGGCGGGCGCCTATAAATTATTATAGTAGCCCTTGGGGAAATACTACCTAGTTGCGGTTAGCTTTTGATAGTGAAGTACTCGAAACAACACTAGCACAGCATGAAAATGGTACAAACTAGAATGGCAAGACATTGTCACACTGTTTCCAATTTTTTTTGTGTTAAAACTTATAGTTGAATTCGAGGTAGTACAACATAGGATTCCAAGATCTTATATAGAAAGAGTTAAGGTCAGAATTAGGGGAGTTCTGGTTTTTAAGTGGATAACGGAGAGGGTAAGGTTTAGAGGAGAAAAAAAAGAAAAAGTCATGTTTGGGCTACTGTTATGAGGCTTTGAACTATACCCTGGGATTAGTTATTTAGACTTTTTAGGAAATTTTGGATGCTTATTGATGGAAGGATGATTTATGGTTTTAGTTTTAGGTATCTTAGGGTTTGAAGATAGATAACATTGTTGGAAATTGAAGAGAAAAATGTAGGAAGAAAAAAGATAACCTAATTATCGTGTCTATTCTTAAGCAGGAAAGGAATCAATGATTGTTGGAAGATGGGCTCGGGTCTACATATTTATTTTCTTAAATTCTTATTTGAGTGGATCTCTGCAAACACCCTTCTCCATGTCTCTAGCTTTGTAGATTTTTGTACTCTTTTATCTTGCTCTTCATTTATTGGGTGTTGCTTTCTTGTATATTTCTCATGTATTTGGGTTGTACCCCCAGTGCTTTTAATGAACTTTGTTTACTTTATCAAAAACAATTCTAGAGCATTAAATGGCTCTAGAACAAAACTGAGTGTTAGCTATATGATAATATCTGCAATGAAACAAATCCCATGTCATTGCTAATGGTAAACAAATAAGAATTTGGATTAGCAAAAACTGACATTTCTTTGCCAAGGTTATGTTAGCTATGACATATACCATGTGGTTTAGCCACGTGCACTTCTGCCTTTTGCTATAGGTTCTGGTTTTCAAATAGCTCCCAATATGTATTGGCAACACATAAGTCAATATTTGCTAGTCTCTCTTTCTTTTCTTTTTTTTCAATCCATCAAATACTTATCTAGAGTAGCACAAAGTTACTTGTTAATAATGTTTTCATTTTTTGTTTGTATCAATCGTAGTTGCTTTCAAATATAACATAAATCTATAAAAAAAAATACTTACTCTTTTAATTTTTGTTGTTATTTCATTATCATCAATCAATCAGGGCGAGCGAGCTCAGCCGCAAGATGGAGGAGATTCAAAGAAAGACTAAACAGTTAAAGGAAAAAGTGGAATATAAAGTAAGACGGTTTCAAATGGAAATGGACTCCCCGCAAAGACAGTTGGGGGAAAACAGGGTATCTGAAGTGAGAGAGCTATCTGAAGTCAGAGAGCTTCAGGCAGAACTCAAAGCAATAGAACAAGAATTTCAAGAGTTCCAGGAGTTCCAAGAGCAGATCGTTCGTCGTAGGGCATAGTTCCACCATCATAGGAACAAGGATACATTTGTTTCTGACCATTTTTCATTTTAGATGCATCTTTTTTCTTATAGAAATTGAAGTGCACATTAACTATAATGAATACAATTTCTCTTATAATGAGTGGTGTTGTGAGTGCAATTCTGAGTGTTGAGACCCACATTAAGAAAATATAAAAGAAAAGAGTAGTTAATATATACCTAAGTGGACCTTAGCTCATTAGCTTGGGCTTTTGGACTAAAGTTGTGTTCAACTATGTATATTAATGTACTCTTGATAAAAACTTCATAATCACAGGTCAATGTGAAGAGACTTACAAGTGGGATAGAGATTTAATATACCTAAGTGGACTGTAGCCTATTAGCTTAGGCTTTTAAGTTAAAGTTGTGTTCAATTATGTATATTAATGTACTTTTGGTAAAAACTCTATAACCGCTTTATCTCCTAATAAGTGGCAATCTTCATAGTGTATTAGTGTGGAAGATAGTTCTATCTAGTGTCTTTGAAGGAAAAGAAATGATATAAGTTTTTGTGAGAGAAACTCTTTTCTTTTTCTTTTTTTCAATAGTACATTTACCACTAGATAGGGATTAACATCTTCTAGAATTTTCTTTAAATTTGAGATTTTTAAATTTAAAAATTTTAGTCATTTATTTTATCTAAGTGTCTAAAATAAGTTACGTTTTAGAATTTAATGAGGAAGTTGCTATACCTATTTTTCCCTCTCAAAATTCACATTTTTGGGATACCGAGAAATTTGCTACGCTAGTTTTCCTCCCAAAAAAAAAATAAATAAATAATGTACGACCCTTCTTCTTCCTCTGCCGTCCTCTTCTTCACGTTTGATAAAAAATCATAATCCTTGCTTTAGACTTTTACTGAATGCTCCCTTAAGTTAAAGGCTTCTTTTCTTTCAGGGAGGACCTGTTTTGGAAAAAAGTGTAACATTCGGAGAAAATCGACTTTCTTCCTCTTCTGGAGAATGCCAAAGTCTTTGCATAAGAATTTCTGAGAAAAAAAAAAAAAAGAGAACTAACCTTTTCTTTAAAAAAAAGGTACTTAATTTGTCTTTGGTGTAATCTGGTTGCATTCGTCTTGTTGACAGGAAAAAGATGTAGAAATATTTTCTAAATTAATAGTTATTAATTATTTTATGTCTTGAAAATCTTTTAAAATTGAAATTTTTAAAGATCATTAATGAAAAGAGTCCTAGATTGAAAAGATAAAAAAGGAAAACTGAAGTTGGTATTTATAAGACTCAACAAACTTTAAACTATTAAAAAAGCTTGAGTATACACTAGTAGATAATTGAGTGTTAGTTTAATTTTGAAATTATCCGAGTAGTTGAGTGGATAATTATTTCCGATTATTCAATTATTTTAAAACTCTTCTCTAAATTTATTTTAACATTATCAGAGTCTTTGTAAAAAATATGAGGGTATTTTTGGGTTTGATTTCATTTTGTGCAAATAATTTCATAAGAAAAATGACATTATAACACACCTTATGAACAATTTTTGTTTTTCAGTCTCTAAAAAGTAGTTTAATCAACTGAAAATTACACCTCGTTAAGTAGAATTCACTAATTTGAAATTCCCACTTTGCATGAACAAAGGTTTTCCGTATTTTCCCTATTTCTTTTACAGAAGATTGATTAGGATCTCAAATTGCCTTCGTCTTTTTGTGAATTTTTTTTTTTTCGGTGATGGCTTGTGTATTTATTGATAATTCTGTTACACGTAAATGAAGATGATAAGCTATATATTCAAATACAAGATAAATATTGAGACTAAAGAATATCTTCTGGATTTATCCTTAGCCAATTCGATCTTCTTCTTGGTTGATGAGTGTTGATCATTATCTTCAAGACTTCAACAGATTCCTTGGTATCACTTGTTGGTGTTTGTTGAGTGATACAAAGGCCGGCGGATGGGATTTGGCGCTTTCAACTTCCATTGTCACCCACAGCAGCCAAGAGATTGAGATCCGCCAAAGCCGCGGCCGCCGGAGAAGAAGAAGAAGGATGGCAATGTCGTACTATCTCCCAGATGAAATGGTGCTCGACATCCTCCAGAGACTCCCCGTGAAATCCCTAGTCCGATTCAGATGCGTTTCCAAATCATGGAACTCTCTCATCACAAGCCCTGCCTTCATCCATTCACATCTCAATCGATCGATTCCAAACACTCCCCCACACACAATCTTCATAGTAAGGCACTGCGTTTCTAATCCCCATAGAGAGCTCGAGAGAGAGCCCTACAAATTGTTCGCATTCGACGAGTGTGGCGAATTGGATTTGCCCATAAAAAGCCGCAGTCTTAAAAATTTTAGGTTAATTGGTTCTGAAAACGGTCTGATGTGCTTTGTAGGAGATAAGCAATTTATTCTTTGGAACCCATCCATTCGAAAAGTCGTGAATCTTCCAGAACCTTGCATTACGACCGAAAGGTATGGCAGGATGCCGTGTAACGAAGCCTTCGGATTTGATTTGCGGACCAACGATTATAAGATAGTGAGAATTGCATTTCCTTATTCGTACAGTGCGATGCTGGGGGGACCTTTGGTTGAAGTTTACTCTGTTAGCACAGGCTCGTGGAGAATAAGCAGTGCCACGTTTCCTTATTCGGTTACTGTTACTGATTGGTTCAACCCCAAAGCTTGCTTAAAAGGCTCTATCCATTTTGCAGGACATATTCGAGGGTATGCGACTGTATTTTCATTTGATCTGCGTGATGAACTGTTTCGCGAAATGATCTTGCCAAAGAGTATGGTCCCCTTGAACACTGATATTGATGTTGGTATTGTTACTCGTGTATTTAAGGGATCTCTTGCTCTGTTATGTTATCATAAGCAAGCAACGAGAAGGGGTTGTTGTTCCATATGGGTGATGAAGGAGTATGGCGTGGTTGATTCTTGGGTGCAACAATTCACTATTGATATAGCCGGAGGAATTGAGAATGTTCTAGGTTTCTCGAAGAATGGTCATATAATATTGGAGGCCCGAAAAATTGGTTGGCCTGGTTATTGGGAGCACTTTTCCTACGACCCTGAAAGCCAAGAAGCTACAAATTTGGGAATGCATGACCACACATTTTGGGTTGACACTTACAAGGAGAACCTTGTCTTACTCAACCAAGCAAACGATCTAGTTTCTGAAAGTAGCGTGACCAAGAAGAGGAAGAATAGGTAAAAGCGTGATTCACCAGTTTTAGCATCTAATGCTCGCAGTCAATTCTATCTTATTCATGCTATATACTACACGATGTGTGTGTGTGTGTGTTTTTTAAATGCTTCTGATTTATTTTAATCTAATAAGTCTTATTGAGTGTGGGATTCAACTGATAATGGTAACAACTTTTGGTAAAAGAAATTGCCTTCATTTAGTTGAGCTCTTATTATCATAATAATATCTTTATTTTTGGCACTACTTTCAATTTACTTGGTTGTGTTTTGATGTAATTTTTTTTTTTTTTAGAAAAAAATAGAAACGTTTTATTTATGGTTTGTGTTAAGTTATAATGGTGAAAAGTGAGCAAAACATGTTTTAAATGGATTTTGCTAGTGGGAAAAGGTATATGGTTTGGTATTGAAACAAGGAAAAAATCTTGAGTTTGGGTTGCTTTTCTGGGGCTGTGAAGAAAACTCCTATAATGGTAAATTGGTCCTATAGTTAATTTAGGTGCTATTTAGTGGAGAATTTGTGATAGAATTGGTGGAAATGGATTAAATATGGGTTTAGTATAATTTCCCAGTTGTTATTAGGTCTTGTTTTCTCTAGGCTGCAGATAAGATCTGTGATTATAGTGGGAAAGAAGAAGACAAAGACAAACCTTAGGGTTGATGGCACCTCCACCCCATATAACAAAAGGGTGACAGGAGAGGTCATCGGAAATGAACCGATGCCAAACTTTGGGTTTTCCATGCCTTTTTCAAGTGTTGAATGGCTGCTTCCTGCAACATTCTGAGTTGTAATATGTATATGCGTCTTAAGAATCTTTTAATGATATAAAATTTAAAGAAACTTTTTGGTTGTAATTGTCCTTGGTCTCACTTGTTCTTGAAACATCAAAAACATTATTTGTTAAGTTGAAATTTAGAATACACTCATTTTAAATTTATTGATAACAAAACAAGATACATGAACAAAGTTTACATGGTTTGATATGTTTTCCCTTTTGCTTGAGCTCTAGCTGTTTTAGTTTTGTAATTCAGTTTCTATCTTTTTCTAAACCCATGGCAAATGCTAGTTCCTCATTGATTCCTTGGGTGGCTAAAATCAATTATATTTGTTGAATCATTCTCTGTGTAAGCATAGAGATCTTCTGTTAATTCAGATGGACATTTTTGTTCTAGCTAGAGGTCGGTAATTTGTACTTGATGTAGGACAGACCTTTAATTTAGAGATTAGGGTTTCTTGTGATCAATATAGGTGGGCCAAAAGGCTTTATATTTGAAAGTTTTTTTTGGTTTTGAAGACTAGTCTAAGCATTATGGAGGATATGGAGTCAAAATAATATGAGAAAACAAGGAATCAAACGTGCGGCCAAAGAGCTGTGAACAAGAGTCCCACCTTTTCTAATTTTAATCGAGTATCACAATTAAAATAGAGCAAAATTTATGCTGAATTAGTCAAGTTCTCTCTAACATTTACAAGTTCACAAGTTTTGCTTGGTTAGCTGTGAAGTCCTTAGATAATATGGAAAAACTAAAACTTCCTAGTTAGAGAAGGAACAAATTTCTTAATTACAAAAGATTACTCAGACTAACCCCCAACAAGAATAAAATATGCTACACAGTCCTTGATCTACTAAAATATCCAACTAACTTCTAATTTTAATACTGTTGCAGATCTGTAAAATTGCTAAACCACCCTAAAATTGGAACTTTCTAGTATGTAGGACTTTTTTGTTGGAATATATTTGTAAAGATAATGTTGGCTTTGCCTATCTTTGAAGTTAGCCTCCACATCAGTGCTCACTCTTTGTTGCAGTGTAGTGGGGTTCATTGATAAACTTACAGGGGAAGAAAAAGGTTGAAATAGTGTTATTGTCTGAATAAGCCTGACTCCTTTACAAAAGTAATATTTTTCAGAGCAAAAAGACAAGCTTATGATTCCATGAGCTTATCCATGTATTATCTCATCAAAATTATCCTTCGAATGATTTGTGAATTTATTTATGCATTGTTTATTAGCGCCACTACTTTTGAGATGTTTTGTTGGTGGCAGAAGTTCCTTTATACACATCTTTATTGCCATTATACTATCATGGACAGCAGTATGAGCTTTGTGTTCTAGTAGAGAAAATGCTTCTGATAAAGCATATTTGTGGTTGCTTGTGGTTACGTATTGTCTATTTGAAGTGTTCAGACTTTAGTATTATATTCTTATGAGACCAAATGGTTGATTGATGTCATAGTGATACATCTACTCTTTGCTTGTTCTTTCCCTGTATAAGTGTCTACATCTTATTTTTGTGGTATTAATTTTATCAGCGCCTTTCTAAGCCATTTATACTTTATGATATGCATTGTACATGCTTGAATCTAGTTAGGTATATATACTACCCAGTTGTCGGTTAGCCTTTTGATGGTAATGTGTTCGAAAGAAGACTTTCAAATTTTTGTTGTGTTAAAACTTCATAGCTGAATTAGAGGTTGTACAGCATAGTGCTGGACCAGATCTTATGTAGGAGTTTTTGGAGAACAAGTTTTTTGTAGGGTTTAATACGAGTTAAGGTCAGTGCTTGTGGTGTTTAAGGTATGTAAGAATTTGGGGATTTAGGGTTTCTAAGAGGATAGCGGAGAGGGTAAGGTTTAGAGGGGAAACAAAAAGGAAAAGTCATGTTTGGGGTAACGTTATTGGGCTTTGAACTATACCCTGGTTATAGTTAGACGTGTAAGGAAATTTTGGATGCTTATTGATGGAAGGATGATTTATGGTTTTTCAGTTTTAGGAATCTCAGGGTTTGAAGAGAGATGTTGTCATTGTTGGAAATTAAAGAGAAAAGGTTGGAAGAAAAATAGATAACCTAGTTATCCTATCTAATTTGCTTAAGCTTTAAAAGGAAAGCTCGTAGATTTGATGATTGCAAGAAGACGAGCTTAGATATATAAATTTGTTTTCTTAAATCCTGATTTGAGTGTATCTCTGTTAACGCCCTTGTCCATGTCTTTAGCTTTGTAGATTTTTGCACTCTTTTTTCTCCCTCTTGATTTGTTGGATTTTTTGTCTTATATACTTTCTTTGTTCTGTGTACTTGAGTTGTACCTTTTGTATTTTTAACGAACTTCATTTACTTAACAAGGAAAATTTTCTTAAGCATTAAAAGGCACTACAAAAAAAATTTAAGTTTTAGTTATGATAATATTTGTAATGAAGCAAATCTCATGTCATTGCTAATGGTTAAAAAACAGCCCACTTTTTGTAACAAAAAATACATGTTGTCACTAATTTTTTTCTTTCTTTCTTTGTGCTCAATATTTGCCAAGTCTTTTTCTTTTTGTCAATCCATCAAATACCTATCTAGACTCTTTAGTAGCACATCATGTAAGTTAATTGCTATTAATGTTTTCATTTTCTGTTTGTATTAATCATAATTGCATTCAAATAAAATAAACCTATAAAATATACTAACTCTTTCAGTTTTTTTGTGATCTTCATTATCATCAATCTGGGTTAGCAAGCTCAACTGTGCGTTAGAGGAGATGATATGACATGAACAAGTTGTGGAAGGAAAAATTGGACCGTACGTTGGAGGATATGAAACGGCAAGATCAGTTGCTTAAGGAAAAATTGGAGGATGTGAAACGGAAATCAGAGGAGGTTCAAAGAAAGATTTCCAGGCAGAAAAATTTGAAGAAAAAAGTGGAGTCTCTAGCAAGACAGTTTCAAGTGGAAATAGATTTCCTGGAAAGACAGCTGAAGGAAAAAATGGAATATGAAGTCAGAGAGCTTGAGGAAAAAATAAAACAAGAGTTACAAGAGCTTAAACAAGAGTTACAAGAGCTTAGGAGAACATTTGTGACATAGTTCCAGCATCATAGTAACTAAGATTACATTTATTTCTAAACATTTTTAAAGAGAAAGGAATGATAGAAGTTTTGAAGACCAGGAGAGGAAGTGAAACTAAAGTCTTTTGTTAATACTCTTTACCATTGGATAGTTGCATTACACTATCTTAATTTGCTTCTTTCTTCATTCTTTTTATTTTTTTATTTTTTATTTTTTAATTTTTCTTCTGTGTTTTGGTTCTAGTTCTATATCTTGTATACTTTTTGTATACTTGATTTGCATCTTTGTGCTCTTTTAATAATATTTTAATTATTTATTGTTGTAATCTCTGCGTCGTGATGGACTATTAGCAATAGGATAAAGTTTTCCTTCAAACTGGATTGGAAGAATTTTTTTCAACCTACTTTATAAAAGTGACATGTGTCTATTTTTTAAATAACATGTGAGATGAGCATGAGTTTTTAATAAAATTTATTTCAACTTTGTCCCTGCTAGTTAAAAAAACATGTGTATTTCACATGTTCAATGGATATATATCATTTTTATAGATTAGGTTGAAAGAAATTTTTTCAACACAGTTTGGAGAAAAATTTTGTCCTTAGCAATAACACGAGGCAAAATAATTTGGCCGTTGAATTTTTTTAGTGACAATATTTGTTCTTGCCCGTTGCCAAGTCTTTTGTTGTGAGGATTTTCTCTACATTACATCTTAAAATTTGAAGTAATATTAAAAGTCTTTCTTGTATCACTTTAAGAATGATATGATTCTTAAAATTACATTAGGTTTATAATTAATTATTATTAAAGTTACCTCAATCTTAGAGTGACACAAAACCAACTTCTATAATTATTCGATTATATGTTTTGCGGTTTTTGAGGAGCTTCTACATTTTCCTTATATCCCTTTATTTTCCTTGATAACACAGATCGATAAGCTACATTAAAACTTTCAGAACACAACAACTTTTATGTTTTATTGGTTTCTTTTGTTTAACATAAGAGAAAATATATTTTCCTTATTTCCCTAGCGAAAAAAGATAAAAGTTTAGTTTATAATGTGTCCATTGTTGTAAATGTGTAAGCCCGCGGCACAACAAAAAGTTGATAGAGTTTTCATTCGAATTAGGTAGATGGAACCTTTTTCGATCTAATCTATAAAAATAATATATGTTTATTTTTTTTAATAACATATAAAATGTACATAAATTCTAATATTATTTATTTTAATATTGTTTTTATTATTAAAAAAATAAGTATATTTTGGATGTTTAAATGACACGTATAATTTTTATATATCGAGTTAAAAGGAAATTTCTGTAGGAAACTCAATCCAAAAACAAATATAGAGAGTGAAAATTGAAAAACAAAGGCCGGCGGATCGGAATTGGGGCTTTCAACTTCCATTGTCACCCACAGCTGCCAAGAGACTGAGATTCGCCAAAGCCGCGGCCGCCGGAGAACAAGGATAGCTGCAATGTCGGAGTATCTTCCAGACGAAGTGGTGCTCGACATCCTCCAGAGACTACCAGTGAAATCCATAGTCCGATTCAGGTGCGTTTCCAAATCATGGAACTCTCTCATCACAAGCCCTGCCTTCATCCATTCACATCTCAATCGATCGATTCCAAACAACAGCAACACTCTCCCACACCCAATCTTCATAGTAAGGTACTGCGTTTCTAATCCCCATAAAGAGCTCGAGAGAGAGCGCTACAAATTGTTTCGCGATAATGAAGCATTCGAGGAGTGTGGCGAATTCGATTTGCCAATAAAAAGCCGCCGTCTTAAAAATTTTAGGTTAATTGGTTCTGAAAACGGTATGATGTGCCTTGTAGAAGATGAGCAATTTATTCTTTGGAATCCATCCATTCGAAAAGTCGTGAATCTTCCAGAACCTTGCATTACGGCCAAAACGTGTGGCAGGATGCCGTGTAACGAAGCCTTCGGATTTGATTTGCGGACCAACGATTATAAGATAGTGAGAATTTCATTTCCTTATTCGTGCAATGCGATACGGATGGAACCTTTGGTTGAAGTTTATTCTGTTAGCACAGGCTCGTGGAGAATAAGCAGTGCCACTTTTCCTCCATCGGCTACTCTTATTGATTGGTTCAACCCCAAAGCTTGCTTAAACGGCTCTGTCCATTTTGCAGGACATGCTCAAGGGAATGCGACTATATTTTCATTTGATCTGCGTGATGAACTGTTTCGCAAGATGATCTTGCCAGAGAGTATGGTCCCCTTGGACACTGATATTGTTACTTGTGTATTTAAGGAATCGCTTGCTTTGTTATGTTATCATAAGCAAGCAACGAGAAGGGGTTGTTGTTCCATATGGGTGATGAACGAGTATGGTGTGGTTGATTCTTGGGAGCAACAATTCACTATTGGTATAGCAGGAGGAATTGAGAATGTGCTAGGTTTCAGGAAGAATGGTCATATAATATTGGAGACCCGAAAAATTGGTTGGCCTGGTTATTGGGAGCTCTTTTCATATGACCCTGAAAGCCAAGAAGCTACAAATTTGGGAATGCATGACCACACATTTTGGGTTGACACTTACAAGGAGAACCTTGTCTTACTCAACCAAGCAAATGATCAAGCAAATGATCAAGCAAACGATCTAGTTTCCGAAAGTAGAGTGACCAAGAAGAGGAAGAATAGGTAAAAGCGTGATTCACCTCAAATTTTTAGCATCTAATGCTCTCAGTCAATGATATCTTATTCATGCTATATACTACACGATGTGTTTTTTTTTTTTTTTTTTTAAATGGTTCTGATTGATTTAAATCTAATAAGTCTTATTGAGTGTGGGATTCAACTGATAACAGAAACAACTTTTGGTAAAAGAAATTGCCTTCATTTAGCTGAGCTCTTATGATCTTAATATCTTTATTTTTGGCACTACTTTCAATTTACTTGGTTGTGTTTTGATATATATATATAAAATAGAAACGTTTTATTTATGGTTTGTGTTAAGTTGTAATGGTGAAAAGTGAGCAAAACATGTTTTAAATGGATTTAGCTAGTGGGAAAAGGTATATGGTTTGGTATTGAAACAAGGAAAAAATCTTGAGTTTGGGTTGCTTTTCTGGGGCTGTGAAGAAAACTCCTATAATGGTAAATTGGTCCTATAGTTAATTTTGCTATTTAGTGGAGAATTTGTGATTAGAATTGGTGGAAATGGATTAAATGTGGGTTTAGTATAATTTCCCAGTTGTTATTAGGTCTTGTTTTCTCTAGGCTGCAGATAAGATCTGTGATTATAGTGGGAAAGAAGAAGACAAAGACAACCTTAGGGTTGATGGCACCTCCACCCCATATAACAAAAGGGTGACAGGAGAGGTTGTCGGAAATGAACCGATGCCAAACTTTGGGTTTTCCATGCCTTTTTCAAGTGTTCAATGGCTGCTTCCTGCAACATTCTGAGTTGTAATATGTATATACGTCTTAAGAATCTTTTTTTTTGATATACGTCTTAAGAATCTTTTAATGATATAAAATTTAAAGAAACTTTAGGTTGTAATTATCCTTGGTCTCACTTGTTCTTGAAACGTCAAAAACATTATTTGTTAAGTTGAAATTTACAATACACTCATTTCAAATTTATTGATAACAAAACAAGATACATGAACAAAGTTTACATGGTTTGATATGTTTTCGCTTTTGCTTGAACTCTAGCTGTTTTAGTTTTGTAATTCAGTTTCTATCTTTTTCAAAACCCATGGCAAATGCTAGTTCCTCATTGTTTCCTTGGGTGGCTAAAATCAATTATATTTGTTGAATCATTCTCTGTGTAAGCATAGAGATCTTCTGTTAATTCAGATGGACATTTTTGTTCTAGCTAGCGGTCGGTAATTTGTACTTGATGTAGGACAGACCTTTAATTTAGAGATTAGGGTTTCTTGTGATCAATATAGGTGGGCCAAAAGGCTTTATATTTGAAAGCTTTTTTGGTTTTGAAGACTAGTCTAAGCATTATGGAGGATATGGAGTCAAAATAATATGAGAAAACAAGGAATCAAGCATGCGGTCCAAGAGCTGTGAACAAGGGTCTCACCTTGTCTAATTTTAATCGAGTATCACAATTAAAATAGAGCAAAAATTATGCTGAATTAGTCAAGTTCTCTCTAATATTTACAAGTTCACAAGTTTTGCTTGGTTACATACATGGCAGTGAAGTCCTTAGATAATATGGAAAAACTAAAACTTCCTAGTTAGAGAAGGAACAAATTTCTTAATTACAAAAGATTACTCAGACTAACCCCAAACAAGAATAAAATAAGCTACACAGTCCTTGATCTACTAAAATAACCAAATAACATCTAATTTTAATACTGTTGCAGATCTGTAAAATTACTAAACCAACCTAAAATTGGAATTTTCTAGTATGTAGGACTTTTTTGTTGGAATATATTTGTAAAGATAATGTTGGCTTTGCGTATCTTTGAAGTTAGCCTCCACATCAGTGCTCACTCTTTGTTGCAGTGTAGTGGGTTCATTGATAAACTTAAAGGGGAAGAAAAAGGTTGAAATAGTGTTATTGTCTGAATTAGCCTGACTCTACAAAAGTAATATTTTTCAGAGCAAAAAGACAAGCTTATGATTCCATGAGCTTATCCATGTATTATCTTATCAAAATTCTCCTTTCAATGATCTGCGAATTTATTTATGCATTGTTTATTAGCGCCACTACTTTTGAGATGTTTTGTTGGTGTCAGAAGTTTCTTTATACACATCTTTATTGCCATTATACTATCATTGACAGCAGTATGAGCTTTGTGTTCTAGTAGATAAATTGCTGCTGATTGTGGTTGCTTATTGTCTATTTGAAGTGTTCAGACTTTAGTATGTTATATTCTTATGAGACCAGATGGTTGTTTGATTTCATAGGGATTCATTTACTCTTTGCTTGTTCTTTCCCTGTATGAGTGTCTACATCTTATTTTTGTGGTATTAATTTTATCGGTGCCCTTCTACTTATCAAAAAATTTTTTATCAGTGCCCTTCTAAACCTTTTATACTTTATGATACATGTTGTTCATGCTCGAATCTAGTTAGGTGTATATACTACCCAGTTGTGGGTTAGCCTTTTGATAGTAATGTTTTCAAAAGAAAAGAATGTCGTACTTTCAAATTTTTGTTGTGTTAAAACTTCATAGTTGATTTAGAGGTTGTACAACATAGGGTTGTACCAGATCTTATGTAAGAGTTTTTGGAGAACAAGTTTTTTGTAGGGTTTAAGAAGAGTTAAAGGTCAGTGCTTGTGGTGTTTAAGGTATGTAAGAATTTGAGGCTTTTGGGTTTCTAAGAGGATAACGGAGAGGATAAGGTTTAGAGGAGAAATAAAAAGGAAAGAGTCATGTTTGGGCTACTTTTATGAGGCTTTGAACTATACCCTAGGATTAGTAAGTTAGACTTTTAAGGAAATTTTGGATGCTTATTGATGGAATGATGATTTATGGTTCTTTAGTTTTTGGAATGTCAGGGGTTCGAAGAGAGATGTTGGCATTGTTGGAAATTTAAGAGAAAAGTAAGAAGAAAAAACGATAACCTAGTTATCGTGTCTAATTTGCTTATGCATTAAAAGGAAAGCTCGAAGGTTCAATTGTTGTGAGAAGTCGAGCTCGGATCTATAGATTTGTTTTCTAAATCCCAATGTGTGTATCTCTATTAATGCCTTCTCCATGTCTTTAGCCTTGTAGCTTTTTGCACTCTTTTTTCTCCCTCTTGATTTGTTGGATGTTTGTCTTATATACTTTGTGTTCTGCGTACTTGAGTTGTTCCCTTTGCTTTTTTAACGAACTTTGTTTACTTATCAAAGGAAAAATTTCTTAATCATTAAGAGGCACTACAAAAAATTATAAGTTTTAGCTATGATAAAATTTGCAATGAAGCAAATCTGAAGTCATTGCTAATGGTTGAAAAACAACCCAATTTTGTAACAAAAAGTACATGTTGTCACTATTCTTTTTTTTCCTTTGTGCTCAATATAGCACGTCTTTTTCTTTTTGTGAATGCATCAAATACACATCATGTAAGTTAATTGCTATATATATATATATATTTTTTGTAGTAATCATAATTGCTTTCAAATAATATAAATCTATAAAATATACTAATTCTTTTTAGTTTTTGTTGATCTTCATTTATCATCCATCTGGGTGACTGAGCTCAGCTGCGACTTGGAGGAGATGAAATGGAAATGCGAGTCGGAGGAGGCTCGGCAAAAACAGTTGTTGAAGGATAAATTGGACCGCGAGTTGGAGGATATGAAACGGAAAAATATGAGAAGGTTCAAAGAAAGATTGCCAGGCAGAAAAATTTGAAGGAAAAAGTGGAATCTATAGCAAGACAGTTTCAAATGGAAATGGATTCCCCATAAAGACAGCTGAAGGAAAATATGGAATATGAAGTTAAGAGAGCTTGAGGAAGAAATGAAATAAGAGTTAAAAGAGCTTATGGAGAAAACGACTTATGACAGTGTTCCAACATCATAGGAACTAAGATTACATTTGTTTCTAAACATTTTTAATTTTTAGATTAATCCATTTCTTATAAAAACCGAACAACGTACATGCGCATTAAATGTAATGAATATAATTTCTTATGTTGAGTGGCGGTCTTAATAGTGTGGAACATGATCCTCTTCAGTAGTGTGAAAGATGGTTTGGTCCCATATGCCGTGTTGTGTTGTCTTTAAAGGAAAAGAAACAATAGAAGTTTTGAAGATAAAGAGAGGATGGTGGTGAAATTAGATTATCTATTTATTAAGGTCTTGTTTGTTAAACCCTACCCCATCCCCACATTTTCCCACATTCCACTACACTCTTTACCACTTGCCTTGATAGTTGCTTTACACTATCTTAATTTACACTATCTTATTGGAGTTAGCCTAGACACTATTTATCACCATTTTTCAAAAAAATTAACATCAAAATATTCTAATTTTTTCACTTTTTATATCAAATCAGTAATTTTTTATTATTATTCAAATAAAAAAATCACTAAAAAATAAAATTTTTCACTTTTTCATACCACTTTTTCATTTTTTTTATACCAAACATTCTTATTTTTTTCACATCAATTTACATCAACTGTAGTGTTTAGGCCAACCCATTTACCAAACACCACCTTAATTTTTATGAATTATTTATTTATTTATCTTCTTTTCTCTTTTTGGTCGTATGTTTTATTGATATTTTAATTACTTATCGTTTCAAAGAATCTTTTGAATTCCATCGATGGAGTAAAGTAGTTATGGGTTTTTATTTTCTAAATTGATTGGTTCAAGGTTGACAAGACAAGCGGTGTGTCAAAGTCTGAGGAGTTGCGACACGTGGCAACCATTCACACTGTTTGGGAACTCTCCGTTTCTCTCTCTTCTCGATTCAAATTACCCTAAAATTTCCCTTCTAGACATTCCCGCGCATAACATTCTCTTTCTCTCACAAAGGGGGTAATGGGGTTTTGACTTCCAGAGTCACTCACAGCACAGCAGTAGCAATGTCGGAGTATCTCCCGGACGAAGGGGTGACCGACATCCTCCAGAGACTCCCCGTGAAATCTCTACTCCGATTCAGGTGCGTTTCCAAATCGTGGAACTCTCTCATCACATCCCCTGCCTTCATCGATTCCCATCTCAATCAATCAATTCCGAACAACACTCCCCCACACCCACTCTTAATTGTAAGGAGCTGCGTTTCTTATCCCAATTCAAAGCTCAATAAAGAGCACTACAAATTGTTCCCCGATAATGAAGCATTCGAGCAGTGTGCGGAAGTGGATTTTCCCGTCAAAAGCCGTCGTCGTCACCATTTTACGTTAATTGGTTATGTGAACGGTTTGATGTGCCTTTTCGAACACGATCGCTTTATTCTTTGGAACCCGTCGATTCGAAAAGTTTTGAATCTTCCAAAACCTTGCATTACGCTCAAGACGCACGGCCGCACTACGTGTCATGAAGCCTTCGGATTTGATCCGCGGACCAACGATTATAAAGTCGTGAGAATTGCAATTCCTTGGCGGACCACTGCGATAGTGAAGGAAACTTTGGTTGAAGTTTACTCTGTTAGCACAGGCTCCTGGAGAATAAGCAGCACCACTTTTCCGCCTTTGACTACTGTTTTTGATACGAGGCTACCCAAACCTTGCGTAGAAGGCTCTGTCCATTTTACAGCACGGAATAGGTCGTATACAAATATTATATTGTCGTTTGATCTGCGTGATGAAGTGTTTCGTGAGATGATCTTTCCATATAATATTGGCTACAGAACTTATATCGCTACTTGTAGAGTTAGCGGATCGCTTACTTTGTTATCTTATCATACGGAAAGGAGTTGGTCCGTATGGGTGATGAAGGAATATGGTGCGGTCGATTCTTGGGTGCAAGTGCAACAGACCACTATTGATATAGCTGAAGAAATTGAGAATGTGCTAGGTTTCAAGAAGAATGGTCATGTACTATTGCAGACCCGAAAAAAACATGGTCATTGCGATCTCTTGTCGTACGACCCTGAAAGCCAACAAACTACAAAATTGGAAATACCTAAGGAGATGCACACGTTTTTTGTTGACACTTACAGGGAGAACCTTGTCTTACTCAACCAAGAAGCGAATGATGTAGTTTCCAGAAGTAGAGTGACCAAGAAGAGGAAGAACAGGTAAAACCGTAAAAACACAATTCACCTCAAAGTTTTAGCATCTAATGCTCTTAGTCAGTTCTATCTTATTCAAGCTATATACTAGATGATGTGTGTGTATTTTTAATGGGTTTTGATTGATTAAATCTAATATGTAATAAATCTTGAGTTTGGGTTGCTTTTCTAGGGGTGTGAAGAATACTCCTATCAGGGTAAATTGGTCCTATAGTTCATTTAGGTGCTATTTATTAGAGAGTTTATGGTTAGGATTGGTGGAAATGGATGGTCTTGTTTGCTCTAGGCTGCAGATAATATCTCTGATTATAGTAAGGAAGAAGAAGACAAAGACAACCTTAGGGTTGATAGCTCCTCCACCCCATATAACAACAGGTGGCAGGAGAGGTCACTGGTTCATGTCCAATGCCAACCTTTGGGTTTTCCTTGCCTTTTTCAAGTCTTCAATGGTTGCTTCCTGCAACATTCTGAGTTTTTATATGTATATGCTTCTTAAGAATCTTTTCAGTGATCTAAAATTTAAAGTAACTTTTAGGTTGTAATTGTCCTTGGTCTCACTTGTTCCCCAAACATCAAAAACATTATTTGTTAAGTTGAAATTTACAATACACTCATTTCAAATCTATGGATACAAAGTAGGATACATCATACATGGACAAGTTTACATGGTTTGATATGTTTTCCATCTGCTCGAGCTCTAGCTGTTTTATTTATGTACTTCAGTTTCTATCTGTTTCTAAACCTACGGCAAATGCTAGTTCCTCATTGTTTCTTTGGGTGGCTAAAATCAGTTGCATTGGGTGAATCATTCTATATGTAAGCATAGAGATCTTCTGTTAATTTAGATGTATAGTTTGTTCTAGCTAGAGGTATGTAATTTGTACTTGATGTAGGATAGACCTTTAAGTATGAGATTAGGGTTTTTTGTGATCGATATAGGTGGGCCAAAAGGCTTTAGATTTGAAGACTAGTGCAAGGATTATGTAGGATTTGGAGTGAAAATAACAATAGAAAACAGGGAATCAAATGTGCAGCCTAGGGGCTGTATATAGGAGTCTCACCTAGAAGAATTTTAATTGAGCATCGGAATTAAAAGAGAGCAAATTTTGCTGAAATTTTATTGATCAAGTTCTCTCTAAGAGAATAACTTCTATAGGGTCTTGGCACAAACCAAAGCCTTTGTGCCCTCCAATAAGAAGGCGACACATCAGCGTGGAACACTATAACAAAAATATAGTGTTCCACCTAATCTTTTTTCTAGAATACCTTAAACAAAACACCTTCTAGAGTAACATTTTCATATTTTTCTCTAAAACCACCCCAGCCACCAACTTGCCGCCAGAGACGACGCCAGCCGGTACAGAGAAAGCCAGAGATGACGGATACTTCCTTTACAGAAAACGCTGGGTAAGAACCAAGCTCCTCCTCCCTCTTTCTAGCGCCCCTCTCTCTCACCGGCGGCAATAAAGAAAATTTTTTTTCTTTGCTACCAGTGGTCCCTCTCCCTGATCTCCCTCTCTCTCTCTCACACACATACTAGCAGCAGAGAAAAAATTTCTTTGTTGCCGGTGCTCCCTCTCCCTCTCCCTCTCTCTCTCACACACATTGGCAGCAGCGAAAAAATTTCTCTGCTGCCGGTGCTCTCTCTCTCTCCCTCCTCAGATTAGAAATTTCTCTATATTTCTCTTGCATTGTTAAATAAGAATAAAACTCAGATTGCCATTGAATAAAACCCAAATTGCCATTGAAATTTCAGCTTCTTCGGTATTAACATTGAATGGCAAATAAAGAAAAGTCTGGTCGATATTTGAGTTGTATTGGTAGGGTAGGATCTATGGCTAATGTACGGTTGGTTTGGTTTGGTTTGGTTTGGTTTGGTTTGGTTTTTTTTTTTTTTTTTTTTTTTTACGTTGTAAAGGCACTAGTTTTGGTTGAAGAAGGTTATATTTATGTTTAGAGATTTTAGTATTTATGATTAAAGAATATTGCTATCTTCTTGCAGGATCTCTAAGATGAGTATTAATGTTGAAGAACTAGCTAAAAGTTCATGTTGTGATGATTTCTTCTTGTATTTTTACTGCCCATTGTGAATGATTTTTGTATCTTGATCTTTTATCATTTCTTTGTCAACATTCCCATATTCAATAAAATCATCACAACATGAACTTTTAGCAAGTTCTTCAACATTAATACTCATCTTAGAGATCCTGCAAAAGATGGCAATATTCTTTAATCATAAATACTAAAATCTCTAAACATAAATATAACCTTCTTCAACCAAAACTAGTGCCTTTACAAAGTTCATGTTATTAGGCTTTGAACTGTACCCTGGGATTAGTAAGTTAGATTTTAAGGAAATTTTGGATGCTTATTGATGGAAGAATGATTGTGTTTTGGATTTTGGAATCTCAGTGTTTGAAGAGAGATGACATTGTTGGAGTTCTGTTATGTGAAAGATGGTGCTGTCTTGTGGGATGTGGTGCGGCTGGTGCCTATGAGGGGAAATAAATGACATAAGTCTTGAAGGCAGTTGTTTTTGTTTCTCCTTTGGTGATAACTAATTATGATTTTCTTGTTTATTTTTTATTCTCTCCCTTTAGTTAGATGTTTTCTCTTGCATATTTCATGTGTCTTAGCGGCGCTTTACAGTTTTAATAATATCTCGATTACTTATAAAAAAATTCTTAAGCATTCAAAGGAACGCTTGAAGATTTGATGATTGCGAGATCTTAAATCCCGATTTTAGTGGATCTTTGTTAATGCCCTTCTCCATGTCTCTAGCTTTGTAGATTTGTGTACTCATTTTTCTCCATCCTGATTTGTTGGATGTTTTTATCTTGTATACTTTTTGTGTACTTGGGTTGTATCTTGTGCGCTTTTAATGAAGTTCGTTTACTTTTAGTAACAAAAAATACATTTTGTCGCGAAAAATCTTTTTTATTTGGTCGATATTGGTGATGACATGTCGTCGTAATATATATTTTTCCCTTTTTGCTCAATATTTGCTAGTCTTTTTCTTTTTCTGAATGCATCAAATACCTATCTAAGTTAATTGCTATTATTATTTTGTTTGTATTAATCGTAATTGCCTTTAAATAATATAAATCTATAAAATACTAAACTCTCAATTTTTGTGGTCATTGTCATTAATAGTATCATCAATCCTGTGAGAGAGCTCGGCTGTGTGTTGGATGAGATGAAACGGAAATGCGAGGACGCTGCCGAAGAGGCTAAAAGAAAGCTTTTCAGGGCGGAACAGTTGCAGGAAAAAGTTCAAAGAATGGTTTTCAGGCAGAACCAGTTGATGGAAAAAGTGGAACTTGTAGCAAGACAGTTGCAAATGGAAGTGGATTGCCCGCAAATACAGCTTGAGGAAGAAATGGGATCTGAAGTCAGAGAGCTTCAGGAGAAGATGAGAGCAATAAAGCAAGAGTTACAAGAGCTGCAGCAGGAAACGAAGCAATAAAACAAGAGCAGACACGTCTTCTGACATAGTTCCAACATCATAGGAACCAAGATTACAGTTGTTTCCAAACAACTTTTAATTTTAGATGAATCTATTTCTTATAAAAACCAAACAATGTGCGCAATTAAATATAATGAATTACATTTCCTTATAATGGACCTGCAGTTTTTAGAGTGCAATAGTGTGGAAGATGGTTCGGTCTTACATAATGCGGTGCATTTTGAGGGAGAGAAATATCAGAAGTTTTGAAGATCACGAAAGGACAGTGGTGGCTCTTTGTTCTTTTTGTATGTTTTTTTTTTTGTTTGGTGTACTTGCGTTGTGCTTGTGTGCTTTTTTAATGATATTTCGACTACTTATAATTTTTTTGTAAATATATTTATTTTATAGTAATTTGTCCGTATTAAATTTTATTTTTAAAATTTCAAATTTCATTTAAAATATTTTAAAATTATAAAACCCAATTAGAAAAAAGTAACAAATCAACGTTAGGTTTATTTTATGAAACCTAAATTAGAAACGTTTCTATTATTTAAGGATTATAAATCTATATCGTCAAAAAAAAAAAAAAAACCACATTTAGAAAAATCAGTTTCTAAATAATTAAAATAAAATTGAATCCAAATTCAATTAGGCCTATGAGTCTATATTAGACTTAGACGCCGTGACATCCTTCTTCTAGTCAAATCCTTCTTCTAGTCAAATTTGACTAGAAGAAGGATGTCACGGCGGCTAAGTCTAATATAGACTCATAGACCTAATTGAATTTGGATTCAATTTTATTTTAATTATTTAGAAACTTTTTTTTCTAAATGTGGTTTATTTTTTTTGACGATATAGATTTATAATCCTTAAATAATAGAAACGTTTCTAATTTAGGTTTCATAAAATAAACCTAACGTTGATTTGTTACTTTTTTCTAATTGGGTTTTATAATTTTTAAATATTTTAAATGAAATTTGAAATTTTAAAAATAAAATTTAATATGGACAAATTAATATATATATATATATATATATATATATGTGTGTGTGTGTGTGTGTGTGTGTTTGTGTGTGTGTGTGATCGGTCGATCCAATACAAATAGAAAATAGAAAAGACGGCAGCAATGTTAAGGAACACTTATCAGATACGAATTTATCTTTATAATTGTATTTAAGTTATAATATCTCTCTTTGTATTAAGTCTCAAAGTTATATTAGTCTATTTGTACAAGTTTGGATTTGTTAAACTTGATTACAATTATAACTCTTTGCCTATATATACAATAAGAACGAAGCTAAGACTTCATTATGCCAAAAACAAGTTTTTGGTTCATGCCCTCTCAATAAGATCCTAGATTCTTCACCCTTCCCAATTTTTTTTTTTGGTTCTCTACTTACTCTCCTCTCCTTCGGCAGAATCAGCCTTCTCCCTTGGCATTGATAGCAAGTCTCCTTCCGTTTTGGCGTCAACAGCAAGCCTTCCTTGCAATCCGCAGCAAGGTCTCCTTCACTTTGGCGTCAACAGCAGCCCCTTTCCCTTTGGGCGTTGACAGCAGGCTTTCCTTCCCCCTTTTTTTTTGGCGTCAACAGCAAGCCTTCCTTCATTCTGCAGAGACGCGTCAACAGCAGCCCCTTCCCCTTAGGCGTCAGCAGCAGCCCCTTCCCCTTAGGCGTTGACAGCAGCCTCCTTCCCCCTTGGCATTGACAGCAGCCCCTTCACTTTGGCGTTGACAGCAGCCCTTTCCTCGGCAGAAAAACAGCCTCTCTTTCTTCAACAGTAACAGCCCCTTCCTCGGCAGAAACAGCCTCTTCCTCTTCGGCAAAAACAGCCCCTACCTCGGCAGAAACAGCCGCTCTTTCTTCGGCAATAATAATGGAGATGGAGGAAAGCAGAGAGAAGCTAACAATGGCTGCCTTTGATCGGTTCTCAGACATGCCAGAGCACATTGTTCATCATATCATGTCGTTTCTTCCGACCACATCTGCAACTCGGGTGAGCGCCTTGTCCAAGAACTTCAACTCTGCATGGCTCTCCTTCCCAGTATTTGATTTTGATGAAGCTTTATATGAAGGGGTTATTGGTCCTTCCGGCGACCGGACGGAGTTCTTGGATTTCGTGCTTGCTTCTCTTAAGAAGCGATGCCCATCAGATATTTATATACAAAGATTCAGTCTTCGTGTTTGGGCCCCTGAAATATCAGACAATCGGATTCAAAATTCAATTCGTTTGGCCGTTGACCGTAATGTCAACGAGCTGGTTGTTGAAATTCAAACATTCCAAAACAACTACTGTCGTTTGCCACGAACAGCTTTACAAAACGCTAGATTACTTAGCGTGTTGAAGCTCTCAGGATTCAGTTTTGAGTTTGAGGATTTGATTCCATGCCTCAATTTGGTTGAGGATTTGAGCCTCGACAGCTGCAGCGTGTCAGCAAATTTCATGCTTTCAAGCGCCAAGCTTAAAGATTTGAAGCTTGGATTTTGCAGAGGATTAGAGAAGATTGAGATTGATGCATTAAATCTGCAATTCTTTTCATATTCTGCATATCACGAAGAGCAGCACCCTTGTGAAATCAATCTTTCCCATTGCAAGAATTTGAGGAGCTTGACATTAGAGGAATCAACCATTTCAGATGATTGGGTTGAAGATCATGTTTCCCAGCTTGTTCTGCTTAGAAATCTGAAACTGATTGCCTGCAGAAACCTGCACAAGATTAAGATATCTAATCGACAGCTTGTGAGCTTTGAGTTGCTTGGATGTGAGAAACTTTTGAAGGCAAAGATCGAGGCTCCAAATCTAATCTCATTTGATTATTCAGGCAACATTCCTGACACCACTTCTCCTCCCAAGATTATTTTGTTATGTTGCACTCTGGCTCATGCAAAGCTGTATTTGACAACAAGAAAGCTCACAATCTACTCCTTCTTCAATTTGAGAAATTTTCTAACTCGTTTTGGTCATTGCAAAACGTTGTCGCTTTCGTTGGGGTCTGATCAGGTATTTCATCTCTACATCATATAATCAATATTTTTAATATTTGTGCTTTCAAGTTTTTCATTAATAAGAAAAGCATATGAATAACAATTTTTTATACGACTATTGAATCTGACACAAACCCAATACGAAATTAGCCGGATTAGAGTTTACTTATATAATCTTATCCTTATGCCTCGACACCACGTGCATCTTAAATATATATATTTCTTGCAAATAATCTCCTTCACTGTTTGCAATTTCTCTAGGCATTGATTTTCCCTAAGGAGATGAGAGAGTACTTGGTTCATCCGCTGCTGGATCTCAGGCATATGAGGGTTGAGTTACATTCATTATCAAGCTTGACAGGGTTGGTGGATGGCTTGCTTTGGCTTGCACCTAATTTGGAAACCATGTTTATTTCTGTCAAAGCTGCACTAAAATCCTTGATGGTAAAGTAGTTCTTTTCATCACATGATTTACATCAATTAATTGGCAAATATATATTTAAATTTACATATATAGTTAACTGCACTAACATATTTGCCCCTTCTTATGCAGTTGAATTTGCAGTTCTATAAGTGGAGTCCTCGTAGTGAAGATCATATGATAAAAAAAGTGAAATTTGTCAAATATGAAGGCAATAATGATGAGAAAATGTCCATGCTGAACTTCTTCCATGAGAAAGCCATAAGAGTGGAAGCAAATTCTGACCACTAAGAACTAACTCATGAAATAATATTAGAGATATTCAACGGCAGTTTCAATTCTTTCAAAGTTGGACTGCTTCAAAGACTTTCAACAGCTCTAATTGCAGATTGCACCAACTTGTTAAATGAGTCGCCTTTCTTAGAATTTCTAGGGGTGGTCGAACCACCCCCAGGGCCCAAGGGGGTGGTTCGGCCACCCCCAAGGCCAGATCCTCAAATAAAATTTGAGGGTTTGGCCATGGGGGTGGCCGAACAACCCCCAGACAACCGGCCTGGGGATGACCGAATTTGTTTAATCTAATGTCAATTACTTAATTTGATATTATATGAATTACATTATCATTGTACATTAATAGTATGATTAACTTGAATAAAATATTTGAATTGTCATTGAATCATATGAATAAGTATTGATCTTATACATTTAATACTCAAATTGTGATTTAATTATCTAAAAAAAAAATGTGTGATTTAATGATCAAAATGATTATGTTATATGTATAAATATTATTATAATTATAAAAATATATCATATAGAAAGACGGTTAGCGGTTACGGTTGGTAAATCCAATAGCGGTTAGCGGTTATAGCAATTAGCGAGCAGTTAGAAACTGTCTACATTGACACCCCTAGGCCGAACTACCCCAAGCTTAACTTTTTGGTTTTTTTTTTTTTTTGGATTCTTTTTTACCCCTTGGCCTAAGGGGGTGGTTCGGCCACCCTTATACTGGCTGTCTGGGTTTGGCCAAACCACCTTCAGGGCCCCAAGGGGGTTGCTCGAGGGGGTGGCCGAACCACCCTAGGCCAAACGAGGCGGCTGGCCACCCCCTATGGGGTATCAAATATGTTTATTGGCTTACCACATGTATCATTTGCGATATTTTTGAAAATCCATGTAACTATTTTATTTTGGTGCAAACCATAGGTACTGAAATAGTATTTAACCCTTCTTCTTTTAATGGTAGTTTAGTTTTTAGTTCTTTCTTTATAATAGCCGCATCACTATTTTTTTCGTAGTGCATCACTATTTTTTTCGTAGTGGTTGTGATACAAAAACTGCATAGTAAAATTACAGATATATTGTTAGTGAATGGATCACTACAGTAACTTTATGCCGCTTTTTAAGGAGGAGCTTCACCTCCAAGGGAGATAGAAAACGTTAGAAGCCCGCTGGCCCTAGAGGACCGAAGGGACTCTGATGTCCAATATATATATAGTCCAATGACTATAACCTCCAACTAAGAGGAATCCTTAAAAGGATATTAAAAAATAAAATAAAATAAAACAACAACAACTTTGAGGGAAGGTTACGAGGAGAAAATTAAGCAACCAAAAAGGAGCATAGAGGGCTTGTTGGTTAAGCCTGGATGACTCTTTATCAATTACTCTTTTATAATACCAAAAAAATATTTTACAGGTCCATGAGGTACCATAATTTGTAAAATGACTCCTTCTCATTTCCACTGTATATATTTTATTAAGGAAAATGCTAGTTATTCTCCTAATGTCCTCTTAGTCCTATGTAAATATTATTTTATAAATACCAAGTAAGAGATATAAGAGCGATTTTTTTTTTTGTTTTTTTTTTAATGTTATCCACCTAAATCTAGGAGAACACTAGAAGAACACCATCTTTATTCTGTTTAATTTGCATAAAATTCCTAACAGTGTAGCCACATCAATAATATGGTATGAAGGCCATGTTGATTTTAATGGTAGTTTATTTTTTTGCTCTTTCTCATACGATCCTAATAATTAGAGATATTATCTAGAGAACTGTAGATAATGGTAGGAATTATCCATAAGAGTCCTCTCTATATGATATGACGAGATGAATGAGATATGAAGTTGAATATTTGTATTATAATTCAGTATCTATATTTTGAGATAATTGTCCCCGGGAGAATATCTAATTAATTATTTAGAGGAGTATTTTTATTCCATCAAAAAGTAAAATTACAAAAATACTCATCAAATATAAAACTAGACTCTATGATTCATTTGAACTGGAGAGGATCTTGTTTCACTTTAGGAGTTATCGGCTCACTCGAAGCAGCTAATTGAAAATTATAACTCCCTCGAACGAGCCTATCTATCATTTTCCTGCATTTTGTACTAATTTGTTCGCACCACTTTCTTTATAGTAGCCCCATCGCATTCATTTGTCATATTGGGTTGTGATACAATAACTCTTGTAGTAAAATTTTATATATATATATATATATATTATTTGAGGTGAGGTTAGAGGAGGAAAGCAACCAAAAAGGAGCATAAAAGCTGCCCAACCGGGCAGCAGGTGGGCTTGTTGGCTAAGCCTTTGAGGGACAAACTGGATGGTCCAGCTCGAGTTCCTATCTAAACACTAAGCAGGCGCCAGCTTATTTGATTAATCTTTTTATTATAGGGAAAAAAAAAAAAAAAATTCAGGTTCAATATTTTGTAAAATCAGGTTTAAATTTTGTTAACTTATTTTTTATTAAATAGATTATTCTATTTATCTTGTGTAAAATTCTTAATGGTGAGTGTTACCACACACATCATACTCAATTAATAGGAGGAGCATGTTCTCTTTAGTTTAAAAAAATATTAAAAAAAAATTATGGGTGACTGTGTGCCGACAACCCCTAGAGGTGGGGGTGGTCCGAGCGGCCACCTCCACGGCCACCCTTAATTTTTTTAATTTTTAAATCAAACAAGGGAAAGGAAAAATGGGTACCGATGGAAGTTAAACACTGTGGTTGTGGACTTAGAAATGTAGTCTCTGGGCCCAAAGAAGGGTTGATCTACATGACCTAAAACAGCAGCTCACAATATTTGATTCCCTTTTGATTTAGAATTCCAATAGTTAGCAGCTCATTGGGCTCTCTTCTGTTTGAGTCCATTCTACCAATGTCTTGGCATTCAAAAATGGAAATGGAGATCAAGAAAGAAAGAAACAAAGAACCCTCTCAAGTTTTTAACTTGGACCCAGATGATTGAGATTATGAACTTAGGCCCCCTCCTCCTATGGGCTTCACCTAACCAAATTAGGCTTAAGATCCTTAGCCATTTACACGTGCTTTTCACATTCTCTAAAGACAAATGTTAATTTAAAAGACTGGAATAGATAAATTTTCTCCAACCTAATTTGGACACCTTTGATATATATTAAGTTGTATCACTTACAAATTTGATATGTTTGGGCATATTTGCACAATTCAAGAATTGAGATTCCAGCAGTAATTTGCTTGAATCGCTAGCATTAATTCGGACAGGTAATTGCGAGAGGACTCTCATAAGATTTAGTTGTTTGTATAAGCGTTTGAACAGCCCAAAACTTATTCAAATAGATAAACTCTAGACTATTATTATTATTTTTATTTTTTATTTTTTTTCGCAACTACCTACCCGAATTGCAGAAAGATAATTGTGGGACATGATTGAATGGTATAATAAAAATAGTGACATGATCACTTAGAGAGCAACTAAACGCGTCTAGAGCAATACACAAATAATCAAAGGCAACTATATCCATTTATGGGTGCTTAAAAAGTTGTGGCCCAAGCAATAGTCTCATGCGTGTCTGCAAATCAGGCTAATTTTCCAAATGGAATATTCCACCCTCTTTTATAATTTAATCAACCTCTCCCCAATAGTGGTATTTGACTTCAATTCAAAGAATGTTGACTTTGACCACTGCAAAGGGGCATTTTGAAAATATAATAATGATATTTTGAGGAGATAATACACTAATTAAACTTTTGTTTTTAATTATTACTGTAATCATGTGGTCTCTGGTGCTGCACTAACGATTCTAGTGTATTCCTATGAGCAACAGATAATACAAGAGCATGATGAAGATAATGAAGATAATGGTCCACAAGATAATATAGACAACCAACTAAGCAATTAAGGTCAAAATCCCTAAAAATTAAGGGGGCCCATTAATTAAAGTTATTAAGGGGGGCCCTTATTTTATATATATACCATGATCCCTCCTGACCTTCTAAATGTGGATAGCCATGAGAAACTTATCGCATTTACATATTAATTATATGATAGTCTATGTGGAACTTATTACGTCAGTTACTAAAATGCAAGTTGTCATGTCTATGTGACACTTATCATGTTTACAAATTATCGTGGCAATTCATACGACACTTATTATGTTAGCTACAAAAATGTGGACAACCATGTGTCACTTACCATGTTTACATGACGTGATAGTAATCTAAGTGATATTTACAACGTCAACCACTAAAATGCGGATTGTCACGTCCATATAACACTTATTATGTTTGCAAATCGCCATGACACTTATCACAAGCATACACTACTGGATCCAAATAATAGAAAACGATGTTAATTAAAAGAAGTAGCACTGGTTAACATGAGCCAAATTTTGTTTTGTTCCATGAGAGTGGGGTAAACTGTGGACTAGCTCAAAACCAGACAGTGGCAAATGTAATAATGGGCTGGCGTTGACGATTTCCTCAACGATGAGGATGATGATGATTATCATCTCTACCCCAGCCGGCCAACCCTGTTTATGCAAATGCTGCACGTGTTTCAGCTGCACGTGTTTCAGCATATATATATATATATATATATATATATATATATATATGCAAGTTGATATATGAAACAAAATTTGGTGAGACGAAGTGGGAGCAATAGTGCAGTAGTACTACTCATGATATATATATATACCATGTCCATCCATGGGTCCCTATCACAATATATTACAACACTCATGGTATCGATTCCAGCTCCTACATGTTCCAAATTGGCTCCACAACTTCGCATCATCCTAGTACATTAGTATATATCTACACATTCGACAAACATGTGTAGATAAAGACCAGACATCAGGTGGCTATGATTCTCGATCACAAATTACTCAATTTTACCAATCAACATGTCCGGTTTGATAATATCTTCACCCATTCTTTTTTTCTCTCATTTGCTTGTATGGGTTTGGTTTGTGCCGTTTGTCTGCTCACACACGGCATAAGTTAGGGTGCCACGCATTTTTAATTTTGATGTGGTATTGTTAGTGTTGATAATTTTTTACTTGACACGAGCTCAACACGAAATTAGTTGATTAAGATTAAAAAATTTAATCTATTTGATTACATAGGTTGGATTAGGATTGATTAGGGCAAGTTTTGATGTGATTGCATGATAATTAACTAGGGTCCGTGAATATTTTGAACTCTTATATATTGATAGCAAACTAGTTTGCTTGTGCGCGCTGATAACTGTTTTTCAAGTGTTGGGTTCATATGCATTTTTGTGTGATACAATTGTCTTCTAATTCTAGCTAATAGCTAGCGTATTTGGAAAAAGAGTTTTATTTGTTAATGTGTTTTCAAAAAATTATTTTTTTAATTTATTTTGGAAGTCTAACCCATTTAATTAAAAATAGTAAGGTTATAATAATTGATCTATATAATCTTATACTTATGCGTCTACAAAACCCAAACCTAATACGTACATACACAACATTTATGGTCGTTAATTTTTGACACGACTTGTAAATTTGGCACGATCCAACACAAAATTAACAGTTTAAGATTGAAGGGTCCGACCTTTTAATTAAATGGGTTGGGTTATAATTTGCCTATATGTATAGTTTTATACTCATACCTCAACACAACTCAAATTTAATACACAAATAAAATTTACTTATTTTTAGCTTATATTAGAACACATGACGCAAGCCTGAGCTCCCTGAGCTTATATATATATATATATATATATATATATGTATGTATGTATGTATGTATGTATGTGTGTGTGTGTGTGTGGGTGGGACCTTTTAGTTAATTTGTATTCAAATGAAATTTTAAAGATACTTAAAAAAACTTCTCACTTGTATTGGCTGAATTTGGTGATGATATAATTGATAGATTCAAAAATCAGAAACATGATGGAAAGATTTGTTTATAATTAGGCAGATTTGTCGGCATGTTAAGCTTTGAAAGACCCCACAAAGTAATGTAAAAAAAAAAAAAAAATAGACACACACAAGTGAAGGTCCTTAAAAGGCACCCATCAACCTTTGTGATAAACACTAGCACTAGCAACACCACCACCACCAAAATGCCATTAACAAAAGCCACATAGAAAAGTTTTCCTTCCAAACTTCCCAACCCCCTTCTCTATCTATCTCCACCTCAACCCAAATTCCGTCGAAGATCCATGTGGCATATGCTGGCTGCAGTCACCCGAAACCTCCAAAACATGAAGAAGAGTCCACGAGTAGCCGACGAGAGCATGTTCGGCGCCAGCGGAAATGGAGCTGACATGGAAAGAAGACGGCACGGGTGGCACGGGTTTTCGTTTATCTGCACCGTTCTGCGTGCTCCGATCTCGATTCTCTCCTGCTTCTCTCACCCGCATGTTAATGGCGCTGATGGGGTGTGGGTTTCCGGCGAGTTTGCTCAGCTTTCAGAGATGAATCATCTCATGGTAAGCGACAGCATGCGCTATGCAATATTAATGTAAAAAAATTACAGCGGCCATTATTGCTTTCTGGGTGCTCTTGAAAAGGACTTGGGATTTCTTCTTCTTTATAGTACACAAGTGCTTGCATGGATATATATATATATATATATATATATATTGGCAGAAATAACCTAGTATATATATGGTGATCATGATCCATGTTAAAAAATATATATATATATATATATATATATGTATATTTTTTTTGTGTGCCAATAATATATATATAGAGTTGATACGAAGTGCATGCATGCTTTCAACATCCATATATATATATATATATATATGAATATTGGAGACCTTCGATTTGTGAATATGGCTTTTTGATCATCAATTGGCTCTCTTGGGTGGCTTCTGCTTTAGTTCGGTGATGGTACTATATATATATATATATATTCAAATAGGTTTCAAGAATTTTATGATCCAAAGTTGAGAGAGTGATTTTTTATTTAATTGGGTTTTAAATTAATTAAAAATTAATAATGTTTGCACACAAATGGGTCACTAATTATTATAGTAGTCATGTACTTTATAAGATTACGTTTAATAATGGATAGTTGCAACTTAAAGTTTGGTCTGTTTTATTGGGGGAGAGAATGAAATCTGTCTCCTTGACATAGTGAACCTTTTGTCATGTGGGGGAGGAGTTTGGCTTAGTTCCGGCCAGTGAAAAACATTATTGGAAATTCTCGTGTTTTTAAATTTTTAATGATTCTTTCACTGAAGATAAGCCAGAAGAATATATAAGGTTGAAGGATGAAACCTTTGTGCAGTGTATAAGGAAGTTTTGAGGTCACAATAAACACTACGAGCTCCGTTTGTTAAAACTTTTGTTTTCTGTCTTTTGTTTTCATATTTATGTCAAATCAGAACCTTTTATTTTATTTTTTCAAACCAATTAACACAAAAGAAGTCCCTAAAATGCATTAACTCATGGTAGAATTTTTTAAAATACGATTTATTTATTTAAGAAAGAAATGTTTAACAAAAGTTTTTTTCTTTTTGTGACTTCTTTCGAAACTTTAATTCGGTTATAGTTATATATATATATATATATATTGGCAGAAATAACCTAGTATATATATGGTGATCATGATCCATGTTAAAAAAAAAAAAAAAAAAAAAATTATATATATGTATATTTTTTTTGTGTGCCAATAATATATATATAGAGTTGATACGAAGTGCATGCATGCTTTCAACATCCATATATATATATATATATATGAATATTGGAGACCTTCGATTTGTGAATATGGCTTTTTGATCATCAATTGGCTCTCTTGGGTGGCTTCTGCTTTAGTTCGGTGATGGTACTATATATATATATATATATATATTCAAATAGGTTTCAAGAATTTTATGATCCAAAGTTGAGAGAGTGATTTTTTATTTAATTGGGTTTTAAATTAATTAAAAATTAATAATGTTTGCACACAAATGGGTCACTAATTATTATAGTAGTCATGTACTTTATAAGATTACGTTTAATAATGGATAGTTGCAACTTAAAGTTTGGTCTGTTTTATTGGGGGAGAGAATGAAATCTGTCTCCTTGACATAGTGAACCTTTTGTCATGTGGGGGAGGAGTTTGGCTTAGTTCCGGCCAGTGAAAAACATTATTGGAAATTCTCGTGTTTTTAAATTTTTAATGATTCTTTCACTGAAGATAAGCCAGAAGAATATATAAGGTTGAAGGATGAAACCTTTGTGCAGTGTATAAGGAAGTTTTGAGGTCACAATAAACACTACGAGCTCCGTTTGTTAAAACTTTTGTTTTCTGTCTTTTGTTTTCATATTTATGTCAAATCAGAACCTTTTATTTTATTTTTTCAAACCAATTAACACAAAAGAAGTCCCTAAAATGCATTAACTCATGGTAGAATTTTTTAAAATACGATTTATTTATTTAAGAAAGAAATGTTTAACAAAAGTTTTTTTCTTTTTGTGATTTCTTTCGAAACTTTAATTACTCATGAACTCATACACAATGAAGAATTTGAAAAGTTGAAGCTCCTTAACCGGCCAGCTGCTTCTGCTGCAATTTTTTTGCCTTGGTATTATGGTGCAATTTACTCTCTCAATTAATCACTTTGCATGTATACCCTTCCATTATAATATGAAACGTTTGAGTGTGTGCTCCATTTTACAAGTTTTGTAAGCCACCTCATTGAGCATACTTTGATAATCCTTAATGCTAGGTAAATTAAAGCATGATACTCATGAAGGGCCCTTTGTTTTTTTTTTTTTTTTTGAAAATATTTTATAATTCCCCTATACTTTAGCAGATTTTATCTTTTTAGACTTCAGTTTTCAATTTGGTCAATTTAAGATCCGGTTCATGAAGATTTTAAGTCTAAAATTTTTGTTAATTTTGTTTCAAATTAATAAATAAACATTAACGTGAAAGTACTATTATATGACTATTATTATTTAAAAAAACAGATTGGATAGGTATGAGCCCACCCTTTCTACTGGGGTGGAATATTTTGTTTTTTAATCAAAGTTATGGGAATAAATTCGCAGTTTTATCGAGAAGCCTCTACTTAATTTGTCAGAAACTAGATATGATCTGTTGCCTACCAATTATACCATATCATCAATTCTAGGAAAGCAAGCTCATTAATTTGCCATTTTTAAAAGTTTTTTTTTTAGATCCCTTACTTTTCTTTTTCTTTTTTCTTTTGGGTGCAGTAGCTACTAATTAGGAACTAATTGTTCCATATTTATTTCCAATAAAAAAATAAATAAATGTTTTGGTAGTCGCTAGCTAGAGGGGGATAAATAAATGAATGTTTGAAGAATTCAAAATAGTTAGTGGGGAGCCTAAAAGAAGAGCAATAATGTGGTTGAATTTATGTCCATAATAAGTGGGAAACAAGCAAACAGTCAACTGGTCCAACTATGGGAACTTCATTGGTGGTGATCGAGTAGCTACCAACCCTACAAGATTTAATGGTATAAGATTTTTCTCTCCAAAACATCAGCCATTTCTATTCACAAGCTTAATCCATTTGATGATGATTATCGAGGGATACTATTCCTTCAAATTTTCTGCCCAAATTACGTGCAATTTTAAATAGAGAGAAACACAAAAAATAAGTTTAGGGCTTACTTGCCTCGGACAATAACGATACAATTTGATGTGAAAATTTTATAGGTCTTAACGTAAGTTTTTCGAATTCAATTTGGTTATAGAGCCATCAAAGGAAGATGTTAGCCAAAAGGATAGAATTTGATGTGGCTATGTTTCCAAATAGAATATGCTATATATATATATATGGTAACATTTATCTTTCCATTAAAATGAAAAATAAAGAAAAATGCTTAATTATGAGGTACTACAATTGTTATTAAGTATAATTTTTTATAAACTGATGAGTCAGTTTACATGATAGTCATGTTAATTACGATTAAAATTAATTAATTATTTTACAAAGATTAATGTAGTACTTTGAGTGGCCAGCGCTCACGTGATCAGCAGCAAACAATAATAAATTAATAATGAATATGTTGTCGGTATAACCGTATAATTAAGGAGTTAATTAATATTTAATACTTGTTAAATTGGAAAAGTTTCATAGCGTTAACACTGAGCAGACATCACTAATTAATCCCATCGGTGGGCATCACATCAACGGCAAATCCCGGGGGAAATTAAACAATTACTTTGGGAGTGTTAAAACTCTGAAAATAAAATACACAAATTCACCATTCTCCTCTTTTCCTCAACCTTCACACAATTTATTTAAATAAGCCGATGACACTACTTAACCCGTATGATTCTTTTAGTAAACATGTTACTTTGAGATGACTTAACCCTTTTGACTGTCTGGTTTGACATTTTTGACTGATAGAAGGAAAGTTTTATACACAAAATAATAGTTCATGAGGTCGAGAGTATGATTCTTTTAGTAAACATGTTGCTTTGAGATGACTTAACCCTTTTGACTGTCTGATTTGACATTTTTGACTGATAGAAGGAAAGTTTTAAACACAAAATAATAGTTCATGAGGTCGAGCAGTAGGGTTGATAGTTTATGGAGGCAAAATGAAAATGCATTGTAGTTCGTGGGGGGAAAAAAACGTAATTACCCTTTCTTAATTATTGAACATAAAAAACAATTACACTATCGAAGTTATATTCTTACAGCTAGGAATGAGATTGAGGGCAATTTTTTGCCTTAAAATTTAAGGTAAAGATGGTAAAAATAGGGGAAAAAATTGTTTTCGTTTATATGTACAAGTTATGTGGTTCACCTGTAGGTTAAACATATCGACTCGAAATTGACCTGTTTATTAAACAGGTCTAATTAGGGTGACCCAACTTGACATGAGTCCTACTTTATTAAACCCTAATTTGTTAACTTCATATCAAATTTCCAAATCGTATTAAAAATTATTACCCTTAACAATCATTGCTATGATTGGCAGAGTTGTCCTTTTTCCTTTTCTTTTCTCAATATTGGATTGATTTCTTGATATATTCTGATGAATTGTAGGATTAGAACGACACAATTGTGAATTAGGATATACTAATTTTTTTTTTTTTTTTTTTTTTTTGAGTTTTTTCAAACATCTTTATTCTTCATCTTATGATTATTAATTATCATAATAAAAGTGAACAAAAGTATGGAAGCAACATATCTAGAGTCATGATTTAAAAGAATGACATGGAAAACTTAAAGTAGCTTTGGAAGTGCTTTTATCTTATCTTTTGCTTAATCAACACGGTTTCATATGCCAAGCTCCTATACCCTCCATATTTCTTTTCACTTTTCTATAAGGGCTGAAAATGACAAGGGGGGGAATAAAGTAGATTATCAAGTACCGATGGAAATAATTGAGACTTGATAGTGACTAAGATACTCTTGATGAAGAGTACATAAAATATCAAAATTTATATATATGGGGAATCAAGTAGACAGACCATCAAATTTGAATTTATTTATATCAAAAATGCTATCGGGGGTGGGGCATGATTTTCTTCATGGATTATAATTGTAAGCCTGCCTTGCCTGCCGGCTCTGTCAACGAGTAGGATCATCTCTTGGCGAACATTCACGAGGATTCGGCTTTCATCCTATAAATCAAAAGAATCGGACACTTTTAGGTAAAAGGATTGAGGGTCTAGATTTGTTTAAAGCAAACCACATCGTGGAACAGAGGATATCAGCTTCAAGCAGGGATGGATCCAATTTTCAATTTGGGGAGGGACCAAGGGCCAAAAATTTTTTGGGGAGGGACCAATTGGCAAAAAATATCTTAATTTTCTTTTTTACCTAATTTTTTTTTTTCTACCTTAAATTTTTTTTTTTTTTTTTTCTTGTAATTTGGGGGGACCAGGGCCACTCCCAATCCCTCCATAGATTCGTCTTTGGCTTCAAGTGAAATGATATTGTCCGTTCTAGGCTTATGCATGTTTTTTATATTGGGTTTATTCCAAAAAGCCTCGTACTATTTAGAGAGAGCATATTCCATATAAAATACATTCGGAAAAACTACCTTTTTGCCCCCATGAACTACAACGCCTTGACACTTTCCCCCCATGAACTACCAACTGTGACACTCGACCCCCATGAACTACCATTTTGTATCTAAAACCCCCCTTCCGTCAGTCAAAAACGTTAACTCAGATAGTTTACCTGTCACTTTGCCCTCATGAACTACAATTCATTGTCACTTTGCTCCCATGAACTACAACGTATTGTCATTTTGCCCCCATAAACTATAACGAGTTGTCACTTTGACTAACGGAAGGGGCCTTGTACCGACGGAAGGGGGGTTTTTGAGCATAAAATGGTAGTTCATGGGTCGGGTGTCACAGTTGATAGTTCATAGGAATAAAGTGAAAATGTGTTGTAATTCATGAGGGCAAAAGATAGTTTCCCCAATACATTCTTTTTTCACACCTAAACAACGTGTGAAGTCACAATATTATTGTACTGAATTTTAGCAAAAAAATTTATTTTGAAGTGTCTACTGGATGAGAAAAATAGCCCATAATAAATATAAATGGTACTTTAAAAGGTTTAGGATCATAAAAGAAAGCTAATATATTTATGGCTTACAAGAATAGCTAAAAAAAAAAAAAAAAAAAAAAATTTGACTGAAGAACTTGTGAATTGCTTCAACGAACGAATAGGAAAGAGGGACTGTGGTGGTGGCGGAAGCCAGAAGAAAAATCTGGTGTTTTTGACGATGAGTTGATGAAAAATATGGTATTTTGGACTTTATCATGTTAGGTGTTCACTTGGTTTATGCAAAGTCTTTATAAAAAGTAATTTTGTTTTAAAAATACTTACACCCATTGGAAGAATAAACGATGTTGATCCATTGTTTATTAAGCTTTCTCAAGAGAGCTTCAGGTGTCTTCAAAAGGGCTAGCTAGTGTTAACGAAACACAGAAATCTTTAGGAAAAATAATTAACCAACTTTAAGAGTGGAAATTGTAGTTATTCCTATATTTTATGTTTAATTTTGTTTTTTTTTTTTAGAAAAAAAAGAAAAATATTACTTGACTTGAGTAAAATAAAATAAGATAATTGTTGAGTAAAAAAGGCTAAGAGGCCCATTATTGTTATTATTATTTTTAATTTTTTTTTAAAGTATTCTTCCATCATATTGATATACGCTAGCAAGTTGTAAAAGAGTTATAAGAGTTATAGACTAGTTGTAAGTTTAACATAACTCTTTCTTGGAGATAAATCAAGCGAAATTTATTAGTGAATCAACTTAAACACACCGCTCTACAGAGATGATATTAGAGATAGTATGAGAGAGACGTTGGCAACCTTGTCAGCACCAAAAGACTATGTCACCGAGCCTACTATTGCAGAAGCCATAGAAATTCATAATGTGTAAGCGAACACTACAAGAATGAATCAATTAAAAAAAAAAAATTGATCATTAAATTAAAATAAGATTGTATCATATAGAATGCCTATTAAGAATTCTTGTGTATACATTATACAGATGGAATTATATATGATAGAAAAGGACCAACAATTGTTAATTGGTTCAATTCTTTTGTTAGAATCAATTTGTCACCAGAGAAAAATTAACGACAACGGCTACGAAGATTGTATTTTCTAGTAGGTGAAGAGGTAACAAAATAATTCTCTCCAATGCCCTCTTCTTTTGGTGGCATGTAGTCAGGATCTTGGAAATTGTCTACCCCATCTGCTACCTCAGGGTCAATCCATTGAGTCCAATCTTCATCACCATCTGTATCCCAAGACTTCACCTTGTTCATCAGATCTTGTAGCATCTCAAAATTCAACCTCTCAAAGTCCCTGCAAGTTGTAAAAAGTCCATCATCACGTGAAAAGTCGAGATTTGAATTCAGAATAACTTATCTCAAAAGCTTTAAGCTGATACCTGTATGTGAAAATGGCATGTAGAAACTGAAAGACAGCAAGACCTGCAAAGAGGGATCTAGCTAGATTGATCATCCACGTTTGTTGCTCAATACCATTTGTCACATATCGAAGTATAGCAACCTCAATCAAGAATGTAGCACCTAGACCTGTGAGAAAAAGAAAATCATTAACATTCCACAAGTTTAAGTTGATTGGAAATGGTTGATTTAAACGTTTAATTAAGATTCTAACAAATACGCTTACCAATATTAAGCCGGGGTCTCACACTATATGTTGACTTTGTACTGGTGAACATGTAGATGACAAATATTGATATGGTGTAAACAAAGGCGGCTTTGATCAATCGTGCCTCAAGCACTAACGTATTGTGCAAGGCAAACAGCTTATCTAAAGCTAGAAACATTGCTGCTAGCTTCTGTTCAAAAGCTTCCTGCATAATACAAAAAATGGACTTTATGGATTAGAAACCAATTTGAGAACTTGCACGCATGGCTGCATTGCTTGAGATTTGAGAAGATGCAAGCATAATTAAAAGCTAACCTGAGCTTCTAAGATTGATTTTGAGTTTTCAACCAGATGGTCATTAGCTTGTTGAAGCTGCACATGTCGCCGAAGGAGCTCTTCTTGCTGCTCGCGCCCTAATTTAGCTAGCTGTTGCAAGATAACACTGCAAATATTGAAGAAAATTAACAACTGATTAGATAAAGCATACAATATGAATTTAAGTACATGGCTCCATTGCCTTTATTACCTGCTCTCTTCTAGTGCTTGAGACTGAAATTTGGCCAGGGACTGAAGCCCCTGAAGCGCTTCAGATTGTCCCTGTATAAGTTGCTTTTGCTTATCTAAGGAGATTCCAGCTATGTTCCCAATATCATCAGCTTTGCTTTGGAGCTTACTCATCTTTGTATACATTGTATCTCCCACTTTGCTTATCTTGTTCTCTATTTCAACAGCCTCATTTTGTAAATTGTCAATTTCCTTTCCAAGGTTATTGTAGGACTCATGAATTACTGTCATCCCTTCTTCAAATTTAATCTTCATCTTTTCTTGCCCTTTCTGCAATTCTGATTGAGAAGCTGTAATCTTCTCAGATTGCTCAAAAACTGCCTCTGACTGCTTCAATACACCTTTGATCTGATTTTTAACATTCTCAGAAGTTTGAGCCACTTGTTGGGTTTGTTGATCAATTTTAGTCAAAGAATCATGGATATCTTTTGAGCCCTGCAACAAATGCTCTGCTTTCTCTTCAATGGTTTCTAGTTTTTCTTCTGCATGGTCAGCTGATTTTACCAAAAGATTCACCAGTTTCTCTGTGTGAAGCCTGAAATAAGAAGACCTGTAAACAAAACAAAATCAAAATTCAAATCCAAATCAGATTTTTGGTATTTTCTTCTAGATATTTCAAGAAAAAGGGAAGAAATTAAATTGAGAGAAGCTAATATATACTCAACTGTAACTGATTGCAAATAGAATTGGTTTCTATGAAGAATTGGCGATAAGTATGAATGGCATTGTTATCAAGTTTTTCAAGGCATGATTTCATTGGAGAGCCAGCACGGCATGGAGGAAAAGAGGATCTTCCAGAATCCTTCTGAAAGCAATTGCTAAGATCCCAAGCAAATCTCTTCCTCCCTTCATTGTCATCAGCAGTAATGTCAGAGCACTTGGCAAAAAGCCCTTGATAAGCATCATACCAACAGGATTTTAAGCCAGTCAGTTTTCTTCTAGCATTGTTCAACCTTTCCATTCCCTTTTCATCATTGAGAGCATCCATCGAGAAATCAGCCACAACATCCCCAGAGATTCTTAGAGTTTCATGAGCGTCCTCACTGGATTGTTTGTTGCCTGGAAACCAAGACCATGACGTGCCAGATTTTGATATTGAAAGTAAGACCAACAGAAAAAGAAGAAACTTGTATTGCCCCATGATCTGGATTTCTTTCCTGGCCTGGCCTGATTGTTCCTCTTCTTCTTTGATTGATCACCTGAATTATATATCCAACTAAGTAAATCATAAAGGCATAGAGCTGTATGTATATTTCTAAAAAGATTTCGAGTGCTAGAAAAGGAAGCACAAGTGATGCCTACATGATTGACAGAGCTGGGAGAAAACAAAATGATTAATAAATTGCTTAATCAGGAGCCGGCCCTTTAGAGAATATATGCTTATTCATCAGCAGTTCAATACAAGATCCATTACAATCAAATTCCAGGCAGAGAATTAAATAAAATAAAAAATACCCTCTTAAGATTTCAGTCTTAATTTGAAACATATTATTCCAACTGCATGAAATTTCCGGGTTGTCCTTAACCTTCTCAAATCACTTCACCTAATTGTATGATATTTCAGATATTTTTCTGAAGTTAAAACTTATTTTATTCCCCCCTAAACTGAATATTTCTTTAAGACTTGTAAACCATTGATGAATGATCCCCTGAAATTTTGAAAATAAATTGACTCCCCCATCGAACAAGTTCACATTCTCGATTCATCTATTTGATGCAAAAGTTTGACATGGTTGCTGAGTTCGATGCACATGCAGGTAACCAATATATATATATATATATCGTTATCAATCCCTGAACATATCATGGGTTTTAAAAGGTGCTTCTTTTCAATGGGATTGTTCGTATTTGGAAGAGAAACCAAGCACTCAGAATACCATACGCACTACCATACAAAGAAAATAGATAATTACAAGGAAACAAATTTAGGAAAGAAAAGAAAAAAGAAAAAAAAGAAGGAAATTGTGAGAGAGATACCTTGGTTGAGATTGTATTAAACTGGCTGTTGATGTTGTGTAAGAGCCAATTCTGCAGAAAGCTTGTCGTTTTGGGTGCATGCAAGAGTAATAGCCAATAAGCTCTTCTTCTTCCTTTTATCTGTCTTTCTGGCTTCCGGCCAACTCAACTGTGGCAGGAAGTATAACACAACTCGCTTGAAGCAAGACAAATATATAGATAGGTTGGGAAATAAACCGACAATAAAAACAAAACCTTTCCAAGGAAGGAAACGAAAACAAAAACAAAAACGGTGACGTTTTTTTTTCTTTAAGAGAACCACCGACTTGACTCTGTTTCTTTGCCTACTTACAACCCACAACAAGTAATCAAATCTAAAAGCAAAAATTAAAAGAAAAAAGGAACACCCAATTGTAATTTGGCACATTTGGTAGATTATTTAGACTTAGTCCATCCCACCTTGACCTGGTGTAATGAGCCATGAACTGTACGTTTGGTCAATTTCATGTTTGGTAAACTGTAAAATCAGGATTGGAAAATTAAAATTTGTATTATGATACAATGTTAAATTATTAATTATTTCAATTACAGTAGTACCATCATGAATAGCCCCTCCACATGGATTTTATTACATGTATAAATATAGCACAATAAAAATATACAATATGAGGATAAATGGACAAGCAAGGATGTAAATAGTGAAATTTTCATCCATTCACCTTATCAGTATTAAAATATTAATTAAATAATTAAATATATTATTTTTTATTAATTTAAATATTTTTAGATAAATAGATATTTAACATAATACTAGTAGGATTTAGCTTATATGTCGTAGTTTAAACTATGGAATATTTGCCGTACTTTCTTTTAGATGGCCCAGATTTTGTTAGGACCTTTTTAACTCAAAAAACTAACGGTGTTTACTAAACAAAGTAGATGACCTTTAAGACTTAAGAGTGTATTTTGAGAAGGCGTTCTTTGATTTTCTCAACCGATGTTAGTTTTTCACATTATATATGATTTTTTTCTTCAAGGTTCAGAAAGGACAGCCATGGGATGGGGTTCTTTATAATGGACCGTCTGATTCTTTAAGCTCCACCACCAGGGGTTTGAAACTTCGAGTCCAAATAAATAAACAAATGAAACTTCTATTTTATTTTAGGGAAAAATATAAAAAAACTTCTCAAACTATCAGTCGTTTTCGATTTAGCCCCTTAATATTTCAAAAGTGATAAAGTAGCCCCTCAAATTACCAAACTATTGCATTTTGGCCATTCCGTTAATCAAAACCGTCAGTTTGGACGGAAACTTCAACACGACGTCGTTTTGTTGGGGGGCTACTTTATCACTTTCTGGACATTAGGGGGACTAAAATGAAAACGGCTGGTAGTTCGGGAGGCTTTTTTATATTTTTTCCAATTTTTTTTTTTTTTTTTTTTAATTTTTTTTTTTTTTTTTTTTAATTTTTTTTTTTTTTTAATTTTTTCATAAAAAGGCATTGTAGTAACTTACCCATATCAAACCGACGTCGTTTTGCAGTTTCTGTCCAAACTGACGGTTTTGATTAACGGAGTGGCCAAAATGTAATAGTTTGATAGTTTGGGAGGCTACTTTATCACTTTTGGAATATTAGGGGGCTAAATCGAAAACGGCTGGTAGTTTGGGGAGTTTTTTTTAATATTTTTTCCTTTATTTTATTATCAAAATTCTATAGGAGTCAGATCAAAACACAGAGTTCCATGCTAATGAGATTTTCTCAAAGATTAATTGGGTTAAAAACCCATGCATGTGTCAACGAGACACTAATGTGAGGATAGAAAGACGGGGGCAGCGAGTCAAGTAGGCTAGCCATGGCTCTCAAAGAAGCGCTAATATATACGAGGGGTATCACTATCACGGATCTAGCTAGGCTCGTCGCCACTGCTGCCTAGAGGTGGTGGTGGACACACACCGGCGTGGTGTGCATCCTGCGATCTTGGTCGTGGCAAGACGCGCCACCTCCCATCCTGCCAGTGGCGGAGAGAAGAGGGGGCTACCTGGGGGCGGTCGCCCCTGGTAAAAAAAAAAAAAAAAAAAAAAAATTTAAGTATTTTTCTGGCCGAATTGTCTACTGCCCCAAGTAACAAAATTTTGTTTTGTTTTTTTTTAAAAAAAAAAAAGTAAAAAAAGGTAAAAAACTCCTCCAGCTATTTCGGTTTCTTGGTTTCACATTTTTAAAAAAAAAAAAAAAAGTGTCAAGAAATTTAATGTTTATTTATCAATATTTGGCACTTTCTTGTCATAATCCAAGTACCCAACCAAGTAAGTTGAGAGTAAAGTTTATAATTAAAGCCATTAACGCTTTAATTTGTTTGGTTATGACGGCGCCCTTAATTTGTCTTGGTTATAATTTAAACTTTGTAATTGAGATATATCTCTCATTTTCATCATTTTGTTTATCTTATTTTAAAACAATATTGTTATTTATTATTATTTTTTTTTTTGTGTGTTTTATATAGTACTTCGGAATTTTGTCAAGCATCAACGAGTTTCAGAAGATTATTGCCAATCTTAGATTTGTTCTTTTTATTAATTCATTTTAGGCTAATAGCTATCGGAATATGCTAATAATTTTATTATAATATCATTAGAGTATGAGAAGTAAACAATTATTAAAACAATACTTCGTAACAAAATGGAAGATGAATTTCTTAAAGATAATGTACTTGTCTATATTGAAAGGGGAATTGCTGAAAGCTTCGATTCAGATTTAATACTTGATGATTTTGTTTCTCTAAGACCGCATAGAATGCAATTTTAGGCACTTTGTATTTTGTATTTTCCTTTACTTTTGTACTAGTGTCTACATGGTAACTAATATATCAATTTAACATATAAATATGCTTTTTGTGATACATATATTGTGGTATAATTTTTTTTATTATTGTATTTACCATATTATGATAAAAAAAAAAATAGTATATAAAGAGAAAAAAAAAAATTATTTATCATTATATTTGATTATTTTATTGACGCCCCCGGTAGAATGAACTCCTGGATCCGCCACTGCATCCTGCGGCTTAATGGCAGACGTAAAACGGGATATTTCGGCAGTGGATCTGCTGCGTGCATCGGGGGACGAGGGGCTTCTTTTTGTGGTCTGGTTTTTGGCTTGAAGGCAGTGGATCTTAACTTGAAACCCAGGCTTGACTTGCTATGTAGCGGAAAAAAAATAGACGGAAAACATGCTTGGTCTTGTGGTTTAGTAAACACGGTACGTTAGTTTTTGCATTAAAAAGGTCCTAGCAAAATCTGGACCATCTAAAAAAAGTACAGCAACTACCGCATATATAGAAGCCAAGTCCGGGGATGTATTAGAGTAAATGTCATGAGTTTGAACATTATCTTTATCCAATATTTTAATTAAATATCTCATGTGTTGACCTCCTTTATTGATTAAATTTACTGTTTTCCATCCCCTTAACTTTTGATGAATAAACAGTGATTTAATCATTAATTAGCTAAAAATATAATAAATAAACCCAAAACACAAACCATTGCTCAACACGTAGACAATAATTGTTTTCATATTCTATGTCATATAGAACACTTGTCAAAGCATATCCCCTATAACACACAATTTATTAATTTATTACATTTCTAATTTTCCGTTCTACTACAAGCTAGGAAAAGTAGTAAATTAAATAGGTTACATCTGCATGTCTCTTTTCAAAAAGGCCAAATTTCCAAGCATAATTCCTCTAGTTTCTCTTGGGGGAGAATAAAATTAAGATTGAAACTCAAGCATTTCATAATTTCGTAAAGAAAAACAAATTGCTGGTTCGGTGGTATACTTAAACTAGCTTAGCTAGCAAGCAACTAATTAGGGTTTCTTCTCAAGTGTGTTGTGGGTGCAAGGAGGAGGATTCTGGAAGCCACTAATAATGGGATCGACATTAATACATCGGGATATAGCTGTAGAGCCATCTATTCCTTTGTGTTTGAGGTCTATGTCACGAAGCTTCACTTTCTGACACGGTTGTGTACTACTGCAAATAATCTGCACAGCCGCTTTTGTCCGAGAACTTCCTGTTATGTTCGTGAAGGTAACATCGCTGATCTTGACATTAGAAGGAAGCTAAAAGAAAACCCAGAAAAAGATCACCAAAATTATGGTATTAGTGACATTCCTTTACCCTGAAAATGAAGCTATATATAATTACGGACTTTTGACATAACTCATGATTAATAAATTATAGCGTGTTACGGTTGAAGGGTCTGACTCATTTAATTAAATTGGTCAATTTAAGTTGACTTATATAGTTTGATACCCATAAGCAATTTTCAACACGACCCATGAATCCAACATAAACCCAATAGAAAATTAGTAGGTTTAGATTGATGGTTTGACCAGTATAATCAAAAAGATCGAGTAAGGGTTGGCCTATATAGTCTTAACTCATACATCGATAAGATCTGAACCCACATGTGAACACGAATTGTCACTCCTAGCTATAATAACATGAAACCTGATCAATGTGATGATATATATGTACCAGTAAAGAAAAAAAAAAAAAAAAAGAAAAAAAAAAAGGTACCTGTGATTTGCATTGATGCCATGGGCAGTACCCTTGGTCTATGAGAATAGGATTGTCGACGTTTTTCATGACAATATTCTCAAAATGCATATCAGAGGCAGCACCAGGATAAGAATCTGGCCATGTTTTGATTCTCACGCCAGTCTGTGTGTTTGTAAGAGTGCAGCTAATAACTCTTATCCCAATCACAGGCTCCTCATTATGGTACTTACCAAGACTTCCTATGCTGATACCATGGCCAGGTCCACACATGACTCCCTCGATAAGTATATTACGGGAACCGTCACCGAGGGAGACACAATCATCACCAGTTGAAATCTTTGAATTAATCACCTTAATATTGGTTGAACGTCCGATGTGAATTCCATCTGTGTTGGGGCTGTTTTGAGGTGCTTTGATGGTAACATGGTCGAATGTAAGATTTTGGCACCCAAAGACATTGATGTGGAATTGTTTGCTGTTAGTTGATGTTATGTCTCGAACTATTGAATTGATGACATAGTCGAACCGTAGGCTCTGTAGATTTAGGAAAGCATAAGCACCATAAAATTGTCATTCCTTTTAGGTAATGCTTAAAAAAATAGTGGCAATTGTACACTAATAATGTTTGCCTTCAAACTGGGTTGAACAAAATTTCTTTGACCTAATCTATTAATAGACCATGTGATCTTTAATTAAAACATATCGCATATATCCTTCAACTTGATTTAAAGGAAAACTTTATTTATTGTACATAGATAAGGTAGAATTACACTTACAATGGGAAGATGGACACAATAGCTATTTTTGGAACAGCCACTTCTACCCCAAGCAGTTCCTCCTTGGCCATCAAAATCTCCGTTGCCTGACACTGTTAAGTGCTCGATATGTACAAAACTAATCCAACTATCCCCCTTGAAGTATTTGGGGTCTCCTGGGGAATGTATGCTGCCTAGAACATTAAACTCTATAGGACCCTTGCATGGGCCAAGAAAATTTACTGTGCCCACCCTGTATGTTTCTGCTGGAACTACAACTTTACTCGAGCCTGAATATGCACATGCATCATTCCAAGCTTTTGTCACAGCCTAAACACATAATGAATGATGAAGAAAGTGATTTTTAGCAAGCAGTTATGACAAAATATTTGGGAAAACTTTACTTAATCCCTAATATTGTTTCGTTACTTTTGTAATAACATTTTTAAATATTAAAAACTCTCAATGTTGGGTATCCAAGTTTAAAAAATTTGCAATGTCACTCCTTCATTTATATTTGATTTAAAGGAAGACATGAAAATTCTCAAAATACTCCTTTTTTTCCTTTTTTTTTTTTTTTTTAGAAGTTAAAAATTAACATATGCTTTACTTGACCCACAACAAAGCTTTGCCGTGGGTCAAGACACGTCAAGATTTTTTTTTTTTTTAAATAATAATTTATAATTATCAATTAGGGTAATTTTGTAATTTTTAATTTTTTACATAGGTACATATACAGGATATTTCATTCATTTACTGTTTTAATTCCAAATCTTAATGATATGGGTGACATTGCAAACTTTTTAAACTTAGATACACGACATCGAGAGTTTTGAAACTTTAAAAATATAATTGCAAAAGCAATGAAACATTATAGAGTAAATGAAGTTTCTCTGACATATAATTACATGATTATAAGGAGAAAATGGCATTGTGCATGAATACCTGGGTGATATCTCTATTAGGTTTTGCTCCATAACTTTTCACATCAAAGACATGAGCGGCGGTTTTGGTAGGAGCGGCTTTGCCAGGAGTGGCGGCTTTTCCAGTGGCGGCATTGGCAGTGGATGCTAATAGCAATAGCAATGATATTGTAGCAACATTCAATTCTAAACTCATATTTACACTTCTTTTCTTCTTAATTTGCTTCGGTTAAATATTTGGTTTAGAAAAATGGTGAATATCCCGTTTTGTTTTGAGCCATTTGTAGTGCAATTCAGAAGCTCAGCACCATTAAAATTTCTAACCAACTGCTACATCAATCATTGTGGAATGTCTCTTAGCGGTTGTAAGATTTTAGTTTTAACTTAATTAATTTTTTTTTCTTCCTATTATTAGTCTTCTTGCATTCTTTATATCCTTTTTGTGGTTAGTAAAATAAAGGGTAGAGAAACTTGACTTTTATCTCCCGAAGTATAAGCAGTTTTTTAATCATAACCTTAAGTTTAAAATTTTGTAATGTAGTATCTCATGTTTCAGTCCATTTTAATTTCTTTTTTTTTTTTTTTTTTTGGTTAAAATAGCCATGTTAGCCACTTAATTGAGTGCAAGCATAATCATTTAGTGAAATTAATTGTAATTAATAGTAATCAATGCCAAATCATTAGATGACATGTATCACATTCCTATTGGAGCTAGAATTATTTTATTTTATTTTTTCTTTTAGGTCCATCTTCAAAGCTTATTTAATTTGAGGATAAATATAAAATCAATACTAGTAGTTGGTCTAAATTATAAGCTACTTCTTATTGTATTAAAATGAATTTAGAAGTTTATGATGTATGCCAAAAAAATAACCTAATTCCTAGAATCAAATTTCGTTAAAATATTTGACGAATTTCATTAAGTGCCATGTCAGGGCCAATAAAATGACGACACATAAACCATTTTAGCCTTAAAAAAGAAAGGGGTGGGGGGTGTTGTGTGTGTTCTAGGACAGCTCCAAGCCATCTCGTCTAACATTCATGGTGCCTTCGGCAGCGGCTGAAGAAGACAGCAGCTTTAGCAAAACCAAGAGCCTCCACATAGGCTTTTCATCATCCATCTCATCTACATCTTCGTCATCATTAGCTTGGCCATTCTCAAGGACCACAAAAACCATGGAGAGGTCTGGAAGGACATCAATCTTGCCTCCCTCCAAGACCAAGAAACCGCCTCCAACAACATCGTCATCCTTCAAGACTTTCTTGCTCAACCCTTCACCAAAGACCCACCACCGGCCGGCGTAGTCTCCACCCCCGTGGCCCGCCGCTGTCTGCTGCCCACCTGACCTTGATCACTCCGACCCACTTCGGCCTAACTCACATTTACAAGTGTCACTTCTTTCAATGGCCCATTTGAGGCTCTCGCTTCCTCTACTGGCTTGCCATCTTTGTGGCCCGCGAGCCACCTTAGGGACTTCTTGGGGTGGCTGCCTTTATTTTTATTTTTATTTATTTAATTTAATTTTAAGGTTCATATATTTATATATATTTTTATTAAGAGTAGTACTGACATGTTGACATAAAACTTAACGGAATTCGTCAACTATTTTAATGGATTTTGACTGGATTTTTTTTTTAACATACTTCCAGAACCTCTAAATTTATTTTGATATGATAAAGAGTAATTTGTAATTTAGGTCAATCATATGACTGATTTTACATTTATCCTTATAATTTGACCATGGTGACAAGCTTGTATTTAGTTGAGCTATGTTTTTTTAAAAAAACATGGATCACTGCAAGACCGTGGTTTATGCTAGAATAAGATATAATTCAAGAAAAAGATGAAGGATTGGGCTTGGGGCAAAACCCAATCGCATGCCTAAGGCATTGGATGCATGGACTTGGGAGCCAATCCTAGCCCAAATGACTTCCAAGTGGGAGGAGGACAAGGATTCAATCCTAGTTCTCCCTTCCGCCGTGCACCTCTTCTAAGTAATCCCTCTATAAATAAATGAGCCTTTGAGAGTTCTAAACACAGCTTCAAGTGTTTTTCATTGATGTCTTAGTGAGACTGGGTCAGGCTATGACTCAATCACACTTGAAAGAGCGCTTACAGTTCCTACTGTCTAGGCCTCTCCTGTGCAGCTTCCAGCGGATAGGTGCTACTATGGTCATACCCAAGTAGAATAGCCACAATTGGTCTCCTCGACCTACCTTTTTGATTAGGGAAAAAAAAAAAAAAAAAGTGTCTTTGAAGGTTCTCAAGCTTAACTCACTTTAAGAGCCCACACTCTTATCTTCATGCATTGGGAGAAGACAGAAGCGTGGCATAGAGGGGTAGGAGAAGAAAATCAAAAGAAGCAAAGCTCACGAACTAAAAGAGTATTTCACTTTTAAATTAAAATAGAGTGTATCATGTACAGATGAAATTAAGATCGAAAATAAGGAGCAAAATTATTGTTTCAATTGGTTAAAGTATACAACTTCAATTCGATTCTTATTTGAATCAATATTTCACCAGAAAAAAAAATGCGGAGAATGTATTTTCTATTAGCTGAAAACGTAACAAAAGAATTCTCTTCAATACCATCTTCTTTTGGTGGCATGTAGTCAGGATCTTGGAGATTGTCTTCGCCATCTGCTACCTCAGTGTCAATCCATTGAGACCAATTTGGAGAGAATATTTTCCCCTCATATATGGCCGGCCACTATGGGAGTGGCAAGGAGTGTAAATAAACACTCTTGGCCGACTTCCCCTAAGACTTCCCACATGGCTTATATTCCGTTCTCTCCTAGGATCCCAATATTATAAAAAAAAAGGTGCTATAGTGAAGCAAAAAAAATCAATCCACTCTACTCAGTAATACACGGCTAGGGAGAGAAATTCTTTCTCTAAGTTTTGCTTATAGAAAAACCTTGTAAGCCCACAATTGTAGTCATGTTCAGTCATCAAAGAGAAGATTTAATGGAGAAACTATCTCCTCAATTGTTCGAAGATCTTGATGAATTTCAAGCTAGATTACCAACATGTTCTTCATGAACACTATGAAGATCATAAACATGTTTTTCAAGTTCATCAAAAACACGAAAAATGTGAAGAAGATGGTATGAGTATTGCAATCAAGCGCATTCGTGCATGCGTTGTTTTGCTCTTGTGGCCCAGCGCTCGTGCGCTGGTGTTGATGATGGTCGTGGGTGTGCTCGAGCGCAACCCACCTGGGATCGAGCGCACATGCGCTCGAGTGCTGAATGGTGCGCTAGATCCTACTTCCGTAGATGGCTTTTTTTTAGCTTCCTTCCAAACTTTGCATTCTTCTCTTTAAAGATGCAGTTTTTCTTTAATGACCTACAAAACACTAAAAATACAAAACTAAAACTAAACATTAGATAACGATACAGCTAAATGATTAACTAATGTAAATTAAAGGGTTCAAATATGCAATATTTAACACACATCAAGTATTAATTCATACTACGAGTAGGCAAGTTTGCTAGAGCTTCAACTACTTAGCCCCACACCATTGTAAGAACGTATGTACAACTCCTACACCCCAATGCCTAGGAGAGGCCGAGTTATATGTAAGTAATCTAACTTATATGTTTTGAAAAACGCTTAACAGGTAAATATCACACAATATGCGGAAGTAACAGGTATTTATCAATACTCAAACAATCGCCAAAATAAGTAAAATCAAACACAACAACTTTTTGTGACGAAAAGGAAACCTTTTACAAAACGATCTAAAAGTAAAACCTATCCAAGGTAGGAAAACCCAGGAAATCACTATTAAAAGATGTTTAAAGATTACAGACACGGGGAACACTTACAACCCTTTGCAAGTCCTTGGCTCTGCAAGATCGACAAGCTTCTCACTCGTCTCCTCGCTCACAATCTTCTTCAACGTGATTCTCCTTTACCGGATCCTTCCGATAGACTTCTCAATTGAAGCACACAATCAAACTAACAAGATCCTCTAAGAGGAACAACTAGGCTCACAACAATTCTTCTTTCTAAGCACAGCTTCTCACGAACTCTCTAGGGTGAAAATTCGTACCTTTCCAGTTCTATAAAGATGTATACATATCATATACAAAACCCTAGGCCTGAGCCCACATAAAATACACATTTTAGGCATAAAATGTACGGGAGGTCTGGACTGGGTAAGTGCCTGTCTAGAGAGCAACTTGCAAACACGCTTTCGGCGAGTTTCTGGAAACCTTGTTCGGATGGCCAAGTCCTTCGTCTGGACAGCCACTGCATTGGAGCTCTTGAAATTTCTTTTGAATGTTCGTTTGATCACCGAATTAGCCAACAAGAACTAACAAACTCCCCCTTTAGCAATTTAGTGACAAAATCAATATGCCGAGACATCCCATCATCTCTCCATATTTACTCCCCCTTTTTGTCACAGAAAGACAAAAGGTCTCCATGATTCCTGAAACACTCACAAAATACATAAAGGCATATGTGGAACAGGAATAACACAAATAAAACTCAACTCATGATCATAAATAAACTAAAATGCATGAAGTATGCGGTAAGATCATGAAGACACAAAAGCAAAAACTCACCCTCAATGTATGACTCATTTATCAACAAGAAACTAGAAAAGAAAAAACATGTTTCTCCCCCTCAAAAGTCAAATGAACACACATGATACACACATCAAAGACTCTTGTATTTCAGAAATGAATATCCTAAACATGCTCCAAATATAAAAAATATACATGAGACTGTAAATGGAAATAAACTCATATTGCTTAACCCAAACAAAGAAAAATGTTTCATTCAACCCATGCTTGTGTGTTGTGTGTGTAAGCCATGCAATGAGAAAAATTACCAACTTACAAAATGAGGAGAAAGTTTCACTAACACGAAGTTTTGACAAGCATATCCAATCAAAAGTCAAACCTTATTATACTAGGGGTTAGTCACTCTCATCTAATACATTCCTCTTTGTAATAAATAGCACAAGTTTGACACAGTGAAATAAATTCCTTTTGGAATATGATCTTTTGATTTTTCTTGTTTCACTATTTTGTTTCTTTATCTCTTTGACAAAATGTCCTTAAACTTATAGTGCTTATCACAAAAGGAAGAATGTAGGAATTTTAAGCTCTAGGTTCAACTAGCCATAGTCAATTTGAAAAATACGACAAGTCAAAAACCTCATATGGTTACCTAACAGACCTCACAAATAAACTAATGCAAAAACCTCAAATTAAGCTTAAATGTGCACAAGAGAGTAAACATAGACAAAATGTACCACATAAGCTCAGGCTTTAGGAAACTACAAGAACAAGTCTATTGAACAAATTTTCATCTCATGCATATTAAGAACACTCCAAGATGCAAGGAATTAAATTCATGAAAGCAACATGAGAAATTAATGGACTATCTAGGAGCATAAGACAAAAGAAAGAAAAGAAAACAACCAAAGTAAAATATTTTTTGTATTTTTGAAATTTTTCACAAAAGAAATGAAAAAAAAAAAAAAAAAATTCAATGCAAAATGAAAAACAGCATGCTTTAGGGTATGCAAAATCTTAGGTCTAGATTTATGACTTTGCTCAAAGTTATCTAAATAGCACTTCTGTCATCATCATGACCAAACCCTCACTTTTTTTTTTTTTTTTTTTTTTTTTTTTTTCTAGAATTGGAATATTCATTTTTATGCACATGAGGTTTCAAATTAAAGTAGTTATGTCGAATGTGACCGACTTTTTCACAGTGATGATATGTAGGGACAAACCTTTGAGAAGGTAATTTCCTAGGAGAATGCAGGACTCTGGGCTTAGGGTAAGATGCATGAGGTTCAATGTAGATTTTCTTGCCTTTCTTACCTTGAGAAGTCAGAACAACTGCTTGCTTTTTTTCATTTGAAGATTCTTTTACTTTCACCAGTTTTTTTTTTTTAAAAAAAACAGTCTTTGAAGTAGAAGCATGGTTAGAAGACAAAAAAAAAAAAAAACAGTTTTATCAAATCCTAAGCCAGATCTATCACTTGAACTCTTCTGAATATGCAACATTTTATCAAGCTTTTCACTAAAGAATTTACTCAAGTAATTTCTAGATGCAATCAGATCATTTTGAAGGGATTTATTTTTAGCAATTAACACATGATTTTCATATTTGAGAGTATTGCAAACATTATGTGAATCACTCAAAGATTTCAACAAACTATCCATTTCAAGCTCAAAATTCTTAACATCCTTAACAATTTTCAAGTTAGCATTTCTAAGCATAAATTTTTTTTCCATCAAATTGTTAAATGAGTCTTGAAGATCACTAACCCCCTTTTGATTCATTATCAGATGCAGACTAAACATCTAATTGTTTAGAATCATCATAATCATAAGATGCAACAAGTGCTATATAATTAGGAGTTTCTTCCTCATCAGTGTCACTCAAGGTAATATAGAAGGCTTTTTGATCTTTTGGCTTATTACTCTTGAGGTTAGCACAATCCTTGCGAACATGAACATAGCCAGAATACTCAAAACATTTTGGACTGCGTGGGTCTCTTTCATTTCTATCCTGAGTACTCTTCTTTTTGTTTTCCAAATCTCTTGAAAATTCTATGTTCATTCTTATAAAACTTTCTAGCTATCAAGACAAGTTCCTCATCATCTGGTGATTCCTCATCAGATAACTCATCAGAGTTTTTCCTAAGAGTTCTAAGGGCAATATCCTTATCTTTCCTAGGTTGAGGCAATGAAAACTCATAAGCATGATGAGCACCAACTAACTCTTCTATCCTCATGGTATTAAGATCTGTGCATGACTCAATAGCAGTTACCTTCATTCTGAATCTTTTAGGGAGTGATCTCATAACCTTTTCAATCAGCTTAGTGTCAGAAACTTTCTTTCCTAGATTTATCATGGAATTTCTAATTTCACTAAGTTTACCAAAGAAATCATTAAATGTATCATCTTCTAACATTTTAATTTCCTCAAATTGAGAAACTAACATTTGAAGTTTTGAAGCTTTAACAAGATTTGTTCTTTCATATGTAGTTTCTAGGATCTCCCATGCATCTTTGGCATTATCACAATTTGAAATTCTAGAGATCTTAGTTTGTGGAATTGCCAAGGATAGAGATTCATAGCTTTGTCATTTGCGATACAAGTTTGTTTTTCGACATTAGACCATTCAGCTGTTAGCTTATCTAAAGCTTTAAATCCAGATTCAATGGCAGACCAAATGTCTATAGATTTTAAGAAAAATATCATATGGAACTTTCAATAGCCATAATTTGATCTATCAAAATTAAGCACAGTGTTAAGGGTTTGAGACATCTTAGACATGAAACAAAGATCACACTCAAGAAATTAATCCTTCACGGAGTGAACCCGCTCTGATACTAATTGAAAAACGTTTAACAGGTAAATATCACATAATATGCGGAAATAACAGATATTTATCTATACTCAAACAATCACCAAAACAAGTAAAATCAAATACAAGGATTTTTTGTAATGAAGAGGAAACCTTTTAAAAAACGATCTAAAAGTAAAACCTCTCCAAGGCAGCGAAACCCAGGAAATCACTATCAAAAGATGTTCAAATATTATAGACACGGGGAACACTTACAACCCTTTGCAAGTCTTTGGTTCTGTAAGATCGACAAGCCTCCAACTCATCGCTTCGCTCACAATCTTCTTCAACGTGATTCTCCTTTACCGGATCCTTCTGATAGACTTCTCAATTGAAGCACACAATCAAACTAACAAGATCCTCTAAGAGGAACTACTAGGCTCACAACAATTCCTCTTTGCAAGCACAGCTTCTCACGAACTCTCTAGGGTGAAAATTCGTACCTCTGCAGTTCTATAAGGATGTATTTATATCATATACAAAACCCTAGACCTGGGCCCACATAAAATACATGTTTTGGGCATAAAACGTACGGGAGGTCCGGACGGGGTAAGTGCCTGTCCAGACGACAACTTGCAAAGATGCTTTCGGCAAGTTTCGGGAAACCCCATCCTGACGGCCTAGTCCCCCATCTGGACGGCCACTGCTTCAGAGATGGAGAATGACTCTCGGGTTTCCACGTCCGGATGGCCTAGTCCCCCGTTCGGACGGCCACTGCATTGGAGCTCTCGGATTTCTTTGGAAACGTTCATTTGATCACCGAATTGGCCAACAAGAACTAACATGATTGTTCTTGAATCTAAACATATTTGTCTTGAAGGCTAAAGGTCTTGCAGATTGTGTTTTATTTCGCTGCGTAACAAGTAAAAATTTTGAAATTTACGCAAATGATCTCAACGACTTCCCAATTGTCTTCTAGCTAGACAATCTTCTTGGGGTGCGTCTCCTTAACCGGAATCTCCGATAGGATTTTTACGTTGTTGACGAGTTGTGATGAAGGCACAACCTTTTACTCCAAGAGAGACTAACCCTAATGCTCGATATCTTAAACGCTCTCTTAGCACATGTGATTCTAATGTAGAAATCCTTACAATTTTGTGCATAGCACTTCCTTATATATAGACTACAAGAAAACCTAGTACTTGTTGAAATAGGAAGAAAACCTTGTACAAGTTGGATAAGATTTGTCCAGATTTTCGACTTTATATTGTAGGACGATTTTGTCATAGTAAATGTCCGAATTAGGAAAATCTTATCTCACAAAAAGATTTGTCTCATTTTGTTACTTAAGCCGAAAGTTAGGGTTAAAGTACAGAAACATGTGCATAATATGAAATTGAATCAAATCCGATTTTAACTCAAATTAAAGAAATTTCGATTTGCTCATAACCTTGATTGATTAAACTTAACCACATCATATAAGTACTCTATTCTGATTGATTAAGCTAACTACATGTTATAGGTTTTCTCTGGATATCTAGTATGTAGGTACATAAGACGAGCTTGCAGATGAGTGTCTCGGTGGTCCTCAAACAACACCTCGTTTGTATGCTCTTCAGACGCCCTTATAGATGAGCTTCTTGGGAAGTCCTTCACAACTATGCCTTGATCAAATTGTCCCCAAAACAACTTGCATCCAGAATTATTTCGTCACTGAATTAGTTAATTTAGAAACCTAACAACGAAGAACATGAAAAACAAGAGATCACTTCAGATCTTTGTTTGGGATAGATGAAGATTTTCATCTAGAGTTATAGAGTCCTATGCCCCTATATCTAGGAGAGGCCAAATTATCATGTGAGTAACAAATAATTTTGGCTTTGATACCTTAATCTAGCCATGCATATTTCTCTTGAAGTCAAAGACTTATGGACTTGCGCCTGTGATTTCCACCGTCTAGACCCTTATTGTGCGAATAGATGCTATTATGGTCTTGCTCAGGTAAGATAGCCACAATTGTTTTCTCTAACCTACAAATTTATGCTTAGGAAAAAGCATAATAAATAAAAGGCTCATGGACTTGTTTATTAATTCTCCCGCTGTGCAAAGAACTCTTTTTGAATTTTTGCCGAGCAATTCCAACAAAATAAAAGGCTTAGGGTCTGTTTGAGATTGTGTTTGAGGGGCTTAAAATTGCTTTTAACACTCAAAAAGTCCATTTGAAAAAAAAAAAAAAAATTTGTTTGATAAAAAAAATTAAAAGCGCTTTTAAGGGTTCAAAAAGCCTAAAAATTGCCAAAAAAACACTTTTGACAAAAACTTAAAAATGAAGCTTTTACCAAAAAACTCTTTTTGACTTAAAAACTCTATTTCTCAAATACAATCCAAAATAGGCTCTTAACGTGGTTTGATGAGCTTCAAAACATAAAATCAAATGATAAGTGGGCATTAAAATTTTGAGGAAAAGAAAATTTAATTTGTGTTGGCCACAAGGAGTGAGAAAATAAGCCATGGCAGGTGGGCATTAAATGGCGTGGGAGGTTAGGTTTTTACATTAGTATTTTACATTATTTAAGGTTACAACAGCAAAAATGGCATGAATTAATATACCTAATAAAGATCCTTTTATAGTTGAATATCTGAACCCATGAGAATCTAAAAAAAATTAAGCTAGAATAACGATAGGTTAACCATTTAGATATAGTAATGTTTAGTTTATTGTGTTGTGCATGGAGGTGTTAATAGGGGTGCAAAGGCGGGCGGTTAAAAACCGCCCGCTAACCGCTAACCGCTATAACCGCCAACCGCCTAACCGCCTAACCGCCTAACCGTCTAACCGCATTAACCGCTAACCGCCTAACCGTCATAACCGCCTAGCGGTTAGCGGTTATTGGGTCTACTAACCGTAACCGCTAACCGCTAACCGCCTTTTTATATAATATATTTTTATAATTATAATTATAAAAATATTTATAGATATAACATAATCACTTGATCATTAAATCACAATTTTTTTAAAAAATAATTAAATCACAATTTGAGTATTAATATATTATCACTATAATTTATATGATTATATCATATAATCACTTGATCATTAAATCACAATTTTTTTTTTAAAATAATTAAATCACAATTTGAGTATTAATATATTATCACTATAATTTATATGATTATATCACATGATCAATTGATCATTAAATCATTTGATTATATAATAACAAATTATACATATATAATATGACATAACTCATAAGTATACTAATTCATACTAATACAACAATTAAATATCTAGAGACTTATTTCCAATGTATGTTATAAACCTATAAGTTTATATAAGTCTACATATGTATATGAATAATATAAATGTATAATATCAATAGTTAATCATATGATTCAATGACAATTCAAATACTTTATTCAAGACTTCAAGTGAATCATATTATTAATGTACAATGATGATATGATTCGTATAATATCAAATTAAGTAATTGACATTGGATTAAACAATGACCAATGTGTTACTTATAAACATAATTTAAGTATTAATGTATTATCATTATAATTTTAGTAATTTATATATTATCACTATAATTGATATGATTATATCACATGATGACTTGATCATTAAATCATATGATTATATAATAATAAATAATACATATATAATATGACATAACTCATAAGTCATAAGTCTACAAGTTAATCATATGATTCATGTACAATGATAATCACAATTGATTCAATTGAATTAAACAATATGTTACTTATAACTACAAGTCTACAATTTAATTAAAGCATTATTAGATACTTTAGGAATTTAGGATTTAGGATTTAGGAGTTTGAACATTACCATTTACCATTAGATATTAAGTTCAATTCAAAGAAAAAAGATTATAAGTAAATATGATAAGAATTTAAATAATTAATCATATGAATCATATGATATAATTTAATGAGACTATATGATTATATAATATCAAATTAAGTAATTGACATTAGATTCAACAATGTGTTACTTATATTCACAATTGAAGTATTAATGTATTTTTTGAACATTTTTTAGAAAAAGAAATTTAACCATTTTTTGAAAGAAAAAAAAAAGAAAATTAACAATTTTGAACAATTTTGAATTATATATATATATATATATAAAATTGCTTATAGTTATATTATATGCATATTGAATAATATAAATGTATAAGATAAATATTTAACTATATGATCCAATTACAATTCCAATACTTAATCAATTATTCATGTACAATGACAATGACAATGTGATTCATATAATATCAAATTAAGTAATTGACATTGAATTAAAAAAT
>NC_081545.1:1936782-1979808 GCF_901000735.1 Corylus avellana | reverse complement strand
GGGACTTCTTTGGGGTGGCTGCCTTTATTTTTATTTTTATTTATTTTATTTAATTTTAAGGTTCATATATTTATATATATTTTTATTAAGAGTAGTACTGACATGTTGACATAAAACTTAACGGAATTCGTCAACTATTTTAATGGATTTTGACTGGATTTTTTTTTTAACATACTTCCAGAACCTCTAAATTTATTTTGATATGATAAAGAGTAATTTGTAATTTAGGTCAATCATATGACTGATTTTACATTTATCCTTATAATTTGACCATGGTGACAAGCTTGTATTTAGTTGAGCTATGTTTTTTTAAAAAAACATGGATCACTGCAAGACCGTGGTTTATGCTAGAATAAGATATAATTCAAGAAAAAGATGAAGGATTGGGCTTGGGGCAAAACCCAATCGCATGCCTAAGGCATTGGATGCATGGACTTGGGAGCCAATCCTAGCCCAAATGACTTCCAAGTGGGAGGAGGACAAGGATTCAATCCTAGTTCTCCCTTCCGCCGTGCACCTCTTCTAAGTAATCCCTCTATAAATAAATGAGCCTTTGAGAGTTCTAAACACAGCTTCAAGTGTTTTTCATTGATGTCTTAGTGAGACTGGGTCAGGCTATGACTCAATCACACTTGAAAGAGCGCTTACAGTTCCTACTGTCTAGGCCTCTCCTGTGCAGCTTCCAGCGGATAGGTGCTACTATGGTCATACCCAAGTAGAATAGCCACAATTGGTCTCCTCGACCTACCTTTTTGATTAGGGAAAAAAAAAAAAAAAAAGTGTCTTTGAAGGTTCTCAAGCTTAACTCACTTTAAGAGCCCACACTCTTATCTTCATGCATTGGGAGAAGACAGAAGCGTGGCATAGAGGGGTAGGAGAAGAAAATCAAAAGAAGCAAAGCTCACGAACTAAAAGAGTATTTCACTTTTAAATTAAAATAGAGTGTATCATGTACAGATGAAATTAAGATCGAAAATAAGGAGCAAAATTATTGTTTCAATTGGTTAAAGTATACAACTTCAATTCGATTCTTATTTGAATCAATATTTCACCAGAAAAAAAAATGCGGAGAATGTATTTTCTATTAGCTGAAAACGTAACAAAAGAATTCTCTTCAATACCATCTTCTTTTGGTGGCATGTAGTCAGGATCTTGGAGATTGTCTTCGCCATCTGCTACCTCAGTGTCAATCCATTGAGACCAATTTGGAGAGAATATTTTCCCCTCATATATGGCCGGCCACTATGGGAGTGGCAAGGAGTGTAAATAAACACTCTTGGCCGACTTCCCCTAAGACTTCCCACATGGCTTATATTCCGTTCTCTCCTAGGATCCCAATATTATAAAAAAAAAGGTGCTATAGTGAAGCAAAAAAAATCAATCCACTCTACTCAGTAATACACGGCTAGGGAGAGAAATTCTTTCTCTAAGTTTTGCTTATAGAAAAACCTTGTAAGCCCACAATTGTAGTCATGTTCAGTCATCAAAGAGAAGATTTAATGGAGAAACTATCTCCTCAATTGTTCGAAGATCTTGATGAATTTCAAGCTAGATTACCAACATGTTCTTCATGAACACTATGAAGATCATAAACATGTTTTTCAAGTTCATCAAAAACACGAAAAATGTGAAGAAGATGGTATGAGTATTGCAATCAAGCGCATTCGTGCATGCGTTGTTTTGCTCTTGTGGCCCAGCGCTCGTGCGCTGGTGTTGATGATGGTCGTGGGTGTGCTCGAGCGCAACCCACCTGGGATCGAGCGCACATGCGCTCGAGTGCTGAATGGTGCGCTAGATCCTACTTCCGTAGATGGCTTTTTTTTAGCTTCCTTCCAAACTTTGCATTCTTCTCTTTAAAGATGCAGTTTTTCTTTAATGACCTACAAAACACTAAAAATACAAAACTAAAACTAAACATTAGATAACGATACAGCTAAATGATTAACTAATGTAAATTAAAGGGTTCAAATATGCAATATTTAACACACATCAAGTATTAATTCATACTACGAGTAGGCAAGTTTGCTAGAGCTTCAACTACTTAGCCCCACACCATTGTAAGAACGTATGTACAACTCCTACACCCCAATGCCTAGGAGAGGCCGAGTTATATGTAAGTAATCTAACTTATATGTTTTGAAAAACGCTTAACAGGTAAATATCACACAATATGCGGAAGTAACAGGTATTTATCAATACTCAAACAATCGCCAAAATAAGTAAAATCAAACACAACAACTTTTTGTGACGAAAAGGAAACCTTTTACAAAACGATCTAAAAGTAAAACCTATCCAAGGTAGGAAAACCCAGGAAATCACTATTAAAAGATGTTTAAAGATTACAGACACGGGGAACACTTACAACCCTTTGCAAGTCCTTGGCTCTGCAAGATCGACAAGCTTCTCACTCGTCTCCTCGCTCACAATCTTCTTCAACGTGATTCTCCTTTACCGGATCCTTCCGATAGACTTCTCAATTGAAGCACACAATCAAACTAACAAGATCCTCTAAGAGGAACAACTAGGCTCACAACAATTCTTCTTTCTAAGCACAGCTTCTCACGAACTCTCTAGGGTGAAAATTCGTACCTTTCCAGTTCTATAAAGATGTATACATATCATATACAAAACCCTAGGCCTGAGCCCACATAAAATACACATTTTAGGCATAAAATGTACGGGAGGTCTGGACTGGGTAAGTGCCTGTCTAGAGAGCAACTTGCAAACACGCTTTCGGCGAGTTTCTGGAAACCTTGTTCGGATGGCCAAGTCCTTCGTCTGGACAGCCACTGCATTGGAGCTCTTGAAATTTCTTTTGAATGTTCGTTTGATCACCGAATTAGCCAACAAGAACTAACAAACTCCCCCTTTAGCAATTTAGTGACAAAATCAATATGCCGAGACATCCCATCATCTCTCCATATTTACTCCCCCTTTTTGTCACAGAAAGACAAAAGGTCTCCATGATTCCTGAAACACTCACAAAATACATAAAGGCATATGTGGAACAGGAATAACACAAATAAAACTCAACTCATGATCATAAATAAACTAAAATGCATGAAGTATGCGGTAAGATCATGAAGACACAAAAGCAAAAACTCACCCTCAATGTATGACTCATTTATCAACAAGAAACTAGAAAAGAAAAAACATGTTTCTCCCCCTCAAAAGTCAAATGAACACACATGATACACACATCAAAGACTCTTGTATTTCAGAAATGAATATCCTAAACATGCTCCAAATATAAAAAATATACATGAGACTGTAAATGGAAATAAACTCATATTGCTTAACCCAAACAAAGAAAAATGTTTCATTCAACCCATGCTTGTGTGTTGTGTGTGTAAGCCATGCAATGAGAAAAATTACCAACTTACAAAATGAGGAGAAAGTTTCACTAACACGAAGTTTTGACAAGCATATCCAATCAAAAGTCAAACCTTATTATACTAGGGGTTAGTCACTCTCATCTAATACATTCCTCTTTGTAATAAATAACACAAGTTTGACACAGTGAAATAAATTCCTTTTGGAATATGATCTTTTGATTTTTCTTGTTTCACTATTTTGTTTCTTTATCTCTTTGACAAAATGTCCTTAAACTTATAGTGCTTATCACAAAAGGAAGAATGTAGGAATTTTAAGCTCTAGGTTCAACTAGCCATAGTCAATTTGAAAAATACGACAAGTCAAAAACCTCATATGGTTACCTAACAGACCTCACAAATAAACTAATGCAAAAACCTCAAATTAAGCTTAAATGTGCACAAGAGAGTAAACATAGACAAAATGTACCACATAAGCTCAGGCTTTAGGAAACTACAAGAACAAGTCTATTGAACAAATTTTCATCTCATGCATATTAAGAACACTCCAAGATGCAAGGAATTAAATTCATGAAAGCAACATGAGAAATTAATGGACTATCTAGGAGCATAAGACAAAAGAAAGAAAAGAAAACAACCAAAGTAAAATATTTTTTGTATTTTTGAAATTTTTCACAAAAGAAATGAAAAAAAAAAAAAAAAAATTCAATGCAAAATGAAAAACAGCATGCTTTAGGGTATGCAAAATCTTAGGTCTAGATTTATGACTTTGCTCAAAGTTATCTAAATAGCACTTCTGTCATCATCATGACCAAACCCTCACTTTTTTTTTTTTTTTTTTTTTTTTTTTTTTCTAGAATTGGAATATTCATTTTTATGCACATGAGGTTTCAAATTAAAGTAGTTATGTCGAATGTGACCGACTTTTTCACAGTGATGATATGTAGGGACAAACCTTTGAAAAGGTAATTTCCTAGGAGAATGCAGGACTCTGGGCTTAGGGTAAGATGCATGAGGTTCAATGTAGATTTTCTTGCCTTTCTTACCTTGAGAAGTCAGAACAACTGCTTGCTTTTTTTCATTTGAAGATTCTTTTACTTTCACCAGTTTTTTTTTTTTAAAAAAAACAGTCTTTGAAGTAGAAGCATGGTTAGAAGACAAAAAAAAAAAAAAACAGTTTTATCAAATCCTAAGCCAGATCTATCACTTGAACTCTTCTGAATATGCAACATTTTATCAAGCTTTTCACTAAAGAATTTACTCAAGTAATTTCTAGATGCAATCAGATCATTTTGAAGGGATTTATTTTTAGCAATTAACACATGATTTTCATATTTGAGAGTATTGCAAACATTATGTGAATCACTCAAAGATTTCAACAAACTATCCATTTCAAGCTCAAAATTCTTAACATCCTTAACAATTTTCAAGTTAGCATTTCTAAGCATAAATTTTTTTTCCATCAAATTGTTAAATGAGTCTTGAAGATCACTAACCCCCTTTTGATTCATTATCAGATGCAGACTAAACATCTAATTGTTTAGAATCATCATAATCATAAGATGCAACAAGTGCTATATAATTAGGAGTTTCTTCCTTATCAGTGTCACTCAAGGTAATATAGAAGGCTTTTTGATCTTTTGGCTTATTACTCTTGAGGTTAGCACAATCCTTGCGAACATGAGCATAGCCAGAATACTCATAACATTTTGGACTGCGTGGGTCTCTTTCATTTCTATCCTGAGTACTCTTCTTTTTGTTTTCCAAATCTCTTGAAAATTCTATGTTCATTCTTATAAAACTTTCTAGCTATCAAGACAAGTTCCTCATCATCTGGTGATTCCTCATCAGATAACTCATCAGAGTTTTTCCTAAGAGTTCTAAGGGCAATATCCTTATCTTTCCTAGGTTGAGGCAATGAAAACTCATAAGCATGATGAGCACCAACTAACTCTTCTATCCTCATGGTATTAAGATCTGTGCATGACTCAATAGCAGTTACCTTCATTCTGAATCTTTTAGGGAGTGATCTCATAACCTTTTCAATCAGCTTAGTGTCAGAAACTTTCTTTCCTAGATTTATCATGGAATTTCTAATTTCACTAAGTTTACCAAAGAAATCATTAAATGTATCATCTTCTAACATTTTAATTTCCTCAAATTGAGAAACTAACATTTGAAGTTTTGAAGCTTTAACAAGATTTGTTCTTTCATATGTAGTTTCTAGGATCTCCCATGCATCTTTGGCATTATCACAATTTGAAATTCTAGAGATCTTAGTTTGTGGAATTGCCAAGGATAGAGATTCATAGCTTTGTCATTTGCGATACAAGTTTGTTTTTCGACATTAGACCATTCAGCTGTTAGCTTATCTAAAGCTTTAAATCCAGATTCAATGGCAGACCAAATGTCTATAGATTTTAAGAAAAATATCATATGGAACTTTCAATAGCCATAATTTGATCTATCAAAATTAAGCACAGTGTTAAGGGTTTGAGACATCTTAGACATGAAACAAAGATCACACTCAAGAAATTAATCCTTCACGGAGTGAACCCGCTCTGATACTAATTGAAAAACGTTTAACAGGTAAATATCACATAATATGCGGAAATAACAGATATTTATCTATACTCAAACAATCACCAAAACAAGTAAAATCAAATACAAGGATTTTTTGTAATGAAGAGGAAACCTTTTAAAAAACGATCTAAAAGTAAAACCTCTCCAAGGCAGCGAAACCCAGGAAATCACTATCAAAAGATGTTCAAATATTATAGACACGGGGAACACTTACAACCCTTTGCAAGTCTTTGGCTCTGTAAGATCGACAAGCCTCCAACTCATCTCTTCGCTCACAATCTTCTTCAACGTGATTCTCCTTTACCGGATCCTTCTGATAGACTTCTCAATTGAAGCACACAATCAAACTAACAAGATCCTCTAAGAGGAACTACTAGGCTCACAACAATTCCTCTTTGCAAGCACAGCTTCTCACGAACTCTCTAGGGTGAAAATTCGTACCTCTGCAGTTCTATAAGGATGTATTTATATCATATACAAAACCCTAGACCTGGGCCCACATAAAATACATGTTTTGGGCATAAAACGTACGGGAGGTCCGGACGGGGTAAGTGCCTGTCCAGACGACAACTTGCAAAGATGCTTTCGGCAAGTTTCGGGAAACCCCATCCTGACGGCCTAGTCCCCCATCTGGACGGCCACTGCTTCAGAGATGGAGAATGACTCTCGGGTTTCCACGTCCGGATGGCCTAGTCCCCCGTTCGGACGGCCACTGCATTGGAGCTCTCGGATTTCTTTGGAAACGTTCATTTGATCACCGAATTGGCCAACAAGAACTAACATGATTGTTCTTGAATCTAAACATATTTGTCTTGAAGGCTAAAGGTCTTGCAGATTGTGTTTTATTTCGCTGCGTAACAAGTAAAAATTTTGAAATTTACGCAAATGATCTCAACGACTTCCCAGTTGTCTTCTAGCTAGACAATCTTCTTGGGGTGCGTCTCCTTAACCGGAATCTCCGATAGGATTTTTACGTTGTTGACGAGTTGTGATGAAGGCACAACCTTTTACTCCAAGAGAGACTAACCCTAATGCTCGATATCTTAAACGCTCTCTTAGCACATGTGATTCTAATGTAGAAATCCTTACAATTTTGTGCATAGCACTTCCTTATATATAGACTACAAGAAAACCTAGTACTTGTTGAAATAGGAAGAAAACCTTGTACAAGTTGGATAAGATTTGTCCAGATTTTCGACTTTATATTGTAGGACGATTTTGTCATAGTAAATGTCCGAATTAGGAAAATCTTATCTCACAAAAAGATTTGTCTCATTTTGTTACTTAAGCCGAAAGTTAGGGTTAAAGTACAGAAACATGTGCATAATATGAAATTGAATCAAATCCGATTTTAACTCAAATTAAAGAAATTTCGATTTGCTCATAACCTTGATTGATTAAACTTAACCACATCATATAAGTACTCTATTCTGATTGATTAAGCTAACTACATGTTATAGGTTTTCTCTGGATATCTAGTATGTAGGTACATAAGACGAGCTTGCAGATGAGTGTCTCGGTGGTCCTCAAACAACACCTCGTTTGTATGCTCTTCAGACGCCCTTATAGATGAGCTTCTTGGGAAGTCCTTCACAACTATGCCTTGATCAAATTGTCCCCAAAACAACTTGCATCCAGAATTATTTCGTCACTGAATTAGTTAATTTAGAAACCTAACAACGAAGAACATGAAAAACAAGAGATCACTTCAGATCTTTGTTTGGGATAGATGAAGATTTTCATCTAGAGTTATAGAGTCCTATGCCCCTATATCTAGGAGAGGCCAAATTATCATGTGAGTAACAAATAATTTTGGCTTTGATACCTTAATCTAGCCATGCATATTTCTCTTGAAGTCAAAGACTTATGGACTTGCGCCTGTGATTTCCACCGTCTAGACCCTTATTGTGCGAATAGATGCTATTATGGTCTTGCTCAGGTAAGATAGCCACAATTGTTTTCTCTAGCCTACAAATTTATGCTTAGGAAAAAGCATAATAAATAAAAGGCTCATGGACTTGTTTATTAATTCTCCCGCTGTGCAAAGAACTCTTTTTGAATTTTTGCCGAGCAATTCCAACAAAATAAAAGGCTTAGGGTCTGTTTGAGATTGTGTTTGAGGGGCTTAAAATTGCTTTTAACACTCAAAAAGTCCATTTGAAAAAAAAAAAAAAAATTTGTTTGATAAAAAAAATTAAAAGCGCTTTTAAGGGTTCAAAAAGCCTAAAAATTGCCAAAAAAACACTTTTGACAAAAACTTAAAAATGAAGCTTTTACCAAAAAAACTCTTTTTGACTTAAAAACTCTATTTCTCAAATACAATCCAAAATAGGCTCTTAACGTGGTTTGATGAGCTTCAAAACATAAAATCAAATGATAAGTGGGCATTAAAATTTTGAGGAATTAAAGAAAATTTAATTTGTGTTGGCCACAAGGAGTGAGAAAATAAGCCATGGCAGGTGGGTATTAAATGGCGTGGGAGGTTAGGTTTTTACATTAGTATTTTACATTATTTAAGGTTACAACAGCAAAAATGGCATGAATTAATATACCGAATAACGATCCTTTTATAGTTGAATATCTGAACCCATGAGGATCTAAAAAAAATTAAGCTAGAATAACGATAGGTTAACCATTTAGATATAGTAATGTTTAGTTTATTGTGTTGTGCATGGAGGTGTTAATGTGATTTAGGGGAGTGTTAAGCTTCCTATAAGGACTCTAGCTAGTCGTGAAACATTAGTTAAGGTTAGGACCTTTGTGAAGATTGCACTTTTTGTTTGCCCAGCCAATGATCGATCGCTAGGGCTGCCAAACGTTCGACGAGCAGACAAAATGACCATTATACCCCTAGTTTAGACATTAGTGTATTTTTCGTCTATAACTAGGACTAACTTAAACTCTATTCTTAAATACCGAGTTTGTGAAGCCTCAAGAGGACTTTGTGGAGGAAGCCCTACAACCCAAGTAAATTGACACCGATACTTGATATTATTTTCTTTCCGCATAACATGATTATTTCATGTATCAAACAACATGTTTATTGTCTCTAAGCGGTAGTTCAATCGGTTAGAGACCACGCCTCATGAACTAAAAGTCACTAGATCGAATCTTCCTCACCCCTTCCCTTCCCATGTGTGGGCATGTAAAAAAAAAAACAAACAAACATATTTACAAGTCACATGAAATACAGTTTAGAGTAATGTGAATTTTATTTTGTGAAAATGATTGATGAGTTAGCATAATATTAGACCAAAGGTCTTGAATTCAAATATTAATTAATTGTTTAAATTTATCATTTTCTATCGACTTAACTTTTGGGATACGAGGTGATTTGACATTATTTTTTGGTATCAAAAAGTTCGAAAATATTAACAAACAACTCAAGATGTAAATATTGCTCAACACACCGAAAATTCTTTTTATATTCAACATATGCCCAACCATAACACTTTTCTAAATAGAAACAAAAAAGCACCCTTGATCTGGACAGACCCGATTTAGTAAAAGTACTAAAATAGGAGTATTGATGACGCTTACATCGATCTGCATGTGTCTTTCAATATGATCAAACTTCCAAGTGAAACTAACCTCAAATTTAAGGATAAATATTAAGATTGATACTCAAGCATTTTATTTCATAACAAAAACAAATTGCTGGTTCTGCAGTATACAAACTAGCTAGCAACTTAAACTTTCTGCTTAAGAGTTTAGGATAGACTTTCTTATTAACTAGAGGTATTTTCTTAAATTTTGAGGTTGTAGAGCTTCAGAAGGACTTCATATATGGGGGAATCCTACGATCCAAGTTAGTAAATTGACACTCATACTTAATATTATTTTCTTTTGTCATAACATGATTATTTCATGTATCAAACAACATACTTAGTGTTCTCAAGGAATAACTCAATCGACTGGAGACCATACTTCAAGAAGTGGAAGTCACTAGATTCAACCCTCCTCCCCCCTTTCCCTTCCTTTATGTGGACATATATAAAAAAAAAATGTTTACAAGTCACAAGAAATACATTTTAGATTAATGTGAACTCTATTTTGTGAAAATAAGTAATGAGTTAGCACAGTATTAGTGTTAGTCCAAAAGTCCTAAGTTCGAATATTAATTAATTGATTAAATTTATGATTTCATATTGACTCAACTTTCTGGATATGAGAAAATTTGACATTCTTTTTTGTTCTTAAAATTAAGGGGTAACATACTAAAGACCCTTAAACTTCTACTCGATCTGATAAACCACCTCAAACTTCAAAATCTTTCAATTTGGCCCCCTGAACTTTCAATTGCAATCAATTTGGACCTCTTCGTCAAATTTTAAACGTTAAAAGTATGACAATGACGTTTATACCCCTAACTTTTTTATAAAATTTCAAATTTACCATTAATTTCAAATTTTTTTAAAAAAAAATGATAAAAAAAAAAACACAAGGTGACCCACGGTTGGGCCACCTTGTGACCTTTTTTTTTTTTTTTTTTCTTTCAATTTTTTCTTTTTTAATAAGAAGAAAATTGAAGGGTAATTTTGCCTTTTTAAGGGTTTTAACAACAAAAATTGACAAAGTGGTTCAAATTGATTACAATTGAAAGTTCACCAGTCTAAATTGAGAGGTTTTGAAATTTGAGTGGTTTCTCAAATCGATTGGTAATTCAGAGGTCTTTAATGAAGTTACCCTTAAAATTAAAGTTCAAAGATATTAACAAATAACTCAAAACATAAAATATAGCTCCACAAACCGAAATTGTTATTATATTCTATGTCCAATCATAACACTTTTTTTAAATAAAAGCAAAAAAGCACTCTTGATCAGGACAAACAAATTAGGACTATTGATGACGTTTACATTTGCATGTGTCCTTTGAATTTGATCAAACTTCCAAACATATATAATTAGCAACTTAAACTTTCTTCTTAAGAGTTGTGATGGTGCAAGCAGGAGGATTGTGGTAGCCACCGATGAGGGGATTGTTGACATTAACACATCGAGAAGTAGCAGGGCCATCTTTTCCATTGTATTTGAGGTTTATGTCACGAAGCTCCAAATTACGACATGGTAGTGCCGCACTGCAAATGATCTCCACAGCTTCTTTAGTCGCAGAAGTTCCATTTATGCTCTTGAAGATAACTTTGCTGATCTTGATATTAGAAGGAAGCTAAAAGATAACCAAGGAAAAATCACCCAAAATATGGTATTAGTGACATTTCTTTACCTTGAAAATGAAACTATAATTAGGAACGATAATTTTCGACATACTCACGATTAAGAACTTAGCAGGATAAGGTTGAAGGGTCTAAGTCATTTAATTAAATTGGTTGATTTAGGGTTAACCTATATAATCTAATACCAATATATACTTCGACACGACTTGAACTCGACATGAGACACATATAAAGGCTAGCAATTTATGACATGACTCGTGAATTCAACATGAATCCAATAGAAAATTAGCAGGTTTAAGTTGAGGGTTTGACCCATTTAATTAAAATGGTCGAGTAAGGGTTGCCCTATATAGTCTTATACTCATGCATCGATAGAATTCGAACCCACACATGAGCACAAATTGCCACCCATAGCTTTAATAACATGAAACCTAATCAATGTGATATTAAATACGAACCTGTGATTTGCATTGATTCCATGGGCAGTACCCTTGGTCTATGAGGATAGGATTGTCGACGTTATTCATGACAATGTTCTCAAAACGCATATCAGTGGCAATACCAGGATAAGATTGAGGCCATGTTTTGATTCTCACACCAGTTTGTGTGTTTGTGAGAGTGCAGCCAATAACTCTTACCCCAGACACAGGCTGCTCATTCTTGTACTTACCAAGACTTCCTACGCTGATACCATGGCCAGGTCCACAGATGACTCCCTTGATAAGTATATCTCGAGAGCCGTCACCGAGGGAGATACAATCATCACCGGTTGAAATCTTTGAATTAATCACCTTAATATTGGTTGAACGTCCGATGTGAATTCCATCTGTGTTGGGGCTGTTATGAGGTGCTATGATGGTAACATGGTCAAATGTAAGATTTTGGGACCCAAAGACATTGATGTGGAATTGTTTGCTGTTTTTTGATGTTATGTCTCGAACTATTGAATTGGTGACGAAGTCGAACCTGAGGCTCTGTAGATTTTGGAAAGCATAAGCACCATAAAATTGTCATTCATTTTAGGTAATGCTTAAACAAATAGTGGCAATTGTACACTAATAATGTTTGCTTTCAAACTGGGTTGGACAAAATTCCTTGGACATAGTCTACTAATAGACCATGGGATCCTTAAAACATGCTGTAGATTTCCTGCAACCTAATTTAAAGAAAAACTTTATTTATCGAACATACATAAGGTAAAGTTAAACTTACAATGGGAAGGCGGACGCAATAGCTATTTTTCGAACAACCACTTCTACCCCAAGCAGTTTGTCCCTGGCCATCGAAATCTCCCTTGCCTGACACAGTTAAGTGGTTGATTTTTCCAAAACTGATCCAACAATCCCCCTTGAAGTATTTTGGGTCACCTGGGGATTGGATGCTGCCTAGAACATTAAACTCTATAGGACCCTTGCATGGGCCAAGAAAATTTACTGTGCCCACCCTGTATGTTGCTGTTGGAACTAAAACTTTACTCGAGCCTTGATATGCACATGCATCATTCCAAGCTCTTGTCACAGCCTAAACACAAAATGAATGATGAAAGTGATTTTTAGCAAGCAATTATGACAAAAATATTTGGAAAATGAAACATCATGAGGTAAATAATGTTTCCCCAACATACATTTTCGTGATCATGAAAGGAATATGGCATATTGCATGCATACCTTGGTGATATCACTATTAGGCTTTGCTCCATAATTTCTCACATCAAAAACACGAGCTGCATTGGCAGTGGATACTAACATTAATAGCAATGATATTGTCACAACATTCAATTCTAAACCCATATTTACACTTATGTTCGTCTGAATTTTCTCAGGTAAATATTGAGTTTAGAAGAATGGTGAATATCCTATTTTGTTTTGAGCCATTTATAATGCAATTCACCGAAGCTGAGCACCACTAACATTTCTAAGCAATTGCTACCCATCATTGTTCAATGTCTATAAGTGGTTGTAAGATTTTTGTTTTTACTTAATTAATTTTTTTTTCTTCCTATTATTAGTCTTCTTGCATTCTTTACGTCCTTTTTGTGGTAAGTAAAATAAAGGCATGGGAAACTTCACTTGCATCTCCCAAAATATAGCAGTTTTTCAATCATTACCTTGAAGTTAAAAATTTGTAATGTTCGGTTTCCTAAGTTTCAGCCATTTGACTTTCAAATATTTTTTTTGTTAAAAATACCAATGTTAGCCATTTAAAGCATTCCCAATGGAAGAGCCAAATGTTACTTTTATCTAGAATAGCTCTTCAAATGTTCAAAAAACCTCTCACATTGGATGAGCCAAAAATATATGTAAAATAGATATTTGATTAAAAGAGCTAAAAAAAAAGTTAAATGTAGCAGCACTTTTTAAGGGAGCCATTTTATTTTTTAGTGTTTCTCTCTCCTGCTTTATCTTTTTCCCAAATCTTTTCCCACCTTTTTTTTAAAAATATAGCTAATCGGATGTGTAGACACTTAAAAATGGCTTAGCTAAACTAGATAAAAGTGAATTTTGAAGAGTCATTTTACATAAAAATATGGCTCTTCCATTGGAAATGCTCTTACTAGAGTAGAATGACAATCATTTTGTTGATTTAATTGTAAATAATAGTAACCAATGACAAATCATGAGATGACAAAAAGAAGACCACTCCTTTTTGGAGGAGTTTTGATTTGCCCCCATTCACTTGAAGGGAATCATTGGATTTAATTTTAAAAAATTGTAACCAATAACAAATAATGAGATGACAAAAGGAAGACCACACTTTTTTGGAGGAGGAGTTATGCTTGGCCCCATCGACTTGAAGGGTCAATGCACCCACGTCAACAATTTCTTCCTTGGCTTCAAACTTATCAAGTTTATCAACAAGACGAATCTCCTTCAGATGCGTCCGCCTCATCTCCTAATAGAAATCACAATCCACTAGTGTCACTCAAGTTCAAGGACCTTTTGGCTTTTGAACTTGAGCATATGACCTAGTTTAGACAGGCCACCATGCTTCCCTACTAGTCCTATTTGCCACACAACATTCTTTGATGACTTTTTCTTCCTTTAGACACATTTGCACTATTTAGCCTTCTTTCCCTTAAGCAATTCTGTTGATTCCTAAGCTTTACCTTTCTATAATGAGTTCACCTCTTTTGGCATATCATTCTAAATAGACGATGAGTCTCCACTACCATATGTTAGAGCTTTTTATAGTGACTTCACCTCTTTCGGCATATTATTTTGAACAGACGATGTGTCTCCACTACCACATGTGAGAGCATAAAAAACCATGTCTCCAAATACATACCTCTCTAGTGCTTTTTGATCACTTTTTTTTTTTTTTTTTTTTTTTTTTTACCTTTTGCTAAAGAATAAGGCTATTCTTGGTACTATGAGTCTCTTGAAGATTCTTCATCATCATATATGTCTGTGAGTGGACGCTGATCAACAATCTCCACCTCCACGACCTGTTTCCTTTTGTGGCTTTCAGTCGATGCTTCATCCTCACATTTTCTTAACATATAGCCCTCATCAAACACCACATCTTTGCTAAAAATATTCTTCTTTGAGACTGGATCGGATAGCCTATAGCCTTTAACACTAGATTCCAGACAAAGACAAATACATTTTCTTGACTTTGAATCTAATTTCAACCACTCTCCACTTTGCACGCGAGCGTATATCGGACAAACAAATATTCTCAATGTAGAATAATCAACCAATTTACCTGATCATACTTCCTCTGGAACCTTGAAATTTGTAACGACCTAGATTTTAAAACTCTTATTTAAATAATATTAAATAGATTAAAAATATAATCGATAAATTAGAACAATGATACGTGGAATAATGATATTGAATAACTATTTAGTATTACAAGTATATTACATTGATTTTTGACATCTTTTGTATATCCATTCAATTCTAAAATTTAGCTTCACTAATATGTTTATGAGCATAATTAAACACAATCTAGTAAATAAATTATTTATATTGGTGTTTAGTGAAGTTAGAAATTAATTTGAAGCTTTGTAGTTTTTGGCCTAAAAAGCAGTGTCTTAATTTTCATACTGTCTAAATGGGATTAAAACTGCTAAAGAAAGATACCAAGGTTAGCCACCTTTGTTGAAAGCTTAAAGTCTTCTAGTAATGATGATTATAGTAAATATCATGATTATAATGATTTAATAAAGCAAGTGGCCAAGTGGGAATGCAAATAGTTAAAGCCTAAGTTGAATTAGAAACCTTGTATAGGCCAAAAATAGATTCAAACGAACTCGGATGAAGTCGAACCAAAAATATAAAATGTTTTTCTCGAAGTCCTCTATCTACTCTCAAAATTGCATGTCAATCAGAGTACGTTTGGACATTGAAAAAGGGATCGAAATACGCTGTCCTCATTTTGGACGAAAATACTATTTGGTATAGAGTATGAAATATGGACTAAGTTCATTCTTATGGTTAAATACATCTCAACCCTTAGATCAAAGGTTTAAAAATAAATCCTAACCATTCATTCTCTTATAAATAGAGCCTAAGCTATAGTCACTTTCACTTGCTTTTTATTTACAATCTTAGAACAAAGAAAATTGTTTGCTCCTCCTTTCATTTTGTTTTTTAGTTCTAGTCAAATACCATATAGCCTAGATCTTTCTTGTAGTGTTCAAGTGTTTTTCTAAAACTAGCTACCTAGAGAAGATTTGGTGGAGTTTTACTTCTAAGGATTATTGGGTAAGTGTTTCTTGTATAAATATCATGATTTATTGCTTTTATTACTTGTCCTCATTTAATTGTTTAAAGACCCAATAAAGTGTAAAATGCAAAATAAAGTAATGGATACAAGAGAATTAATAATAAAGAGTTAGTGGACAAAATCAATTAAGGACTTATAATATTATCTATATATTATTTACTTTACAGTATTTACATTCAGTCATTTCTTTTATGTCATTTAAATTTCTGTTCATATTTCTGACGGTAAGGACCATTTGATCTCATCCCCGAAATATGCATTTAACATTTACATTCAGTCATTTCTTTTATGTCATTTAAATTTCTGTTCATATTTCTGGCGGTAAGGACCATTTGATCTCATCCCCGAAATATGCATTTAACATTTACATTCAGTCATTTAACTAGTTATAAATGACTATCTTAAATTAATATAATAAAATGAGTAAATAAAGATGAAGTGACGGATAATAAATAAATATAAAAAGATGAGGGTCTTTAAACAATTTTATTATTGGAGGATGAACTAAGTATTGTTTGTATGTATGTATTATGTGCAGAAGTGGAGCAGAATACTACACTAAGGAGTGTAAGTATGGATATACTTACTGAGTACTAGCTTTGTTCTATTGTTATAGGAATTCTTATTTTGTCTTATTGATATAATTTTGCAAAACAACTGCTGCATAATGTGTCTAATAAAATGGGCTGATAAGATAGCCACCTTAAGAACAAGCTGGGTGGATTGCCGCGAGGAACTGTCGGTATCTCAGTGGATGGGGGTATATAACCGTCCAACATGCCTAATATATAACTAAGCTGGGGCGGTGTAGCTGCCAACACCAAACAGGTAAACCTCTAAAGTGTGAGGGACATAACGGACGTAAGCGGGCTGAGAGCTCATGAGAAGAGGTTTGAAGAAAGACTATCATAAAACACAAACTAATCTGTCATTACGCTGCATTCACAATTCATTCATTATTATATATTTTAGTCTTTAATCTTATTTGTTCAAACTAGTCTTTTTAGTCTTTATATCTAAGAAAATAGATTACTCACTTGTTTGCCAATGTAAATATGATAACATCATCTTTACATAGATCTTGATGCAGGGATAGAAAGTGAGGATGATGGTCCTTTTACTGGTTTTGATGGTTGATAGACCATCTGCTGCAGGATTTATGCTTACTCTATGGAGCAAGTCTCATTTATATTAATTGCTTTTATTATGTATGGTGATGTGTGTAAACTTAATAGATATTACTATGTTAATTTAGGTGCCGGTACACCTAGTGTGTACATATGTTGTAATGAAAACCATGTTTCTATTTTATTTAATAATATATCACCTCGAGGTATTTCAGTCAGCTCAATTGTGTTGTGTAAGTTATTCCTAGGTCATAGAAAAAGAAATATACATACTCCGCTGTAAGATTGTATTTTCTAAAGTTGCAACGTCACGACTTCGATATTTGCTAGTTCAAATATCGGGGCGTTACAAAATTAATTGTTGCAGATGGAGATTCATTGGTGACGAAGAATGCATAATTAACTGACTTAGCGCAGAAACTCTTTGACAATCCTATATTTAACCTCATACATTTGGCCATTTCGAGTGCTGTTATGTTCACCCTTTTAACAACTTTGCTCTACTATGGAGTCCCTCTAACTATGAGGTGACGAGTAATGCCTTATATTTTGCAGAATTCTAAGAATGTAGTGTCCTTGTACTCGAAACCATTATCAGATCCCAGATACTTCACTTTTTTTCTGATTTTTGACTTGTGCCTTCCACTACTTGAAGATGGTGAAAACATCTAACTTCTGATTTACATCTGTATCTGCCTGTCTCTTTCAATATGATCAAATTTCCAAGCATAACCTTAATTCTTGTAAACTAAAGTATCTCTTGGGGTACTTTATTTAATAGCTCAGAAAATGAAAGGTACTTTATTTCTTGTCTACGCAAACTAGCCAGAAACTTAACCTTTCTTGTTAAGAGTTGTGAGGCTACAAGCAGGAGGATTCTGGTGGCCACTGATGATGGGATTGACATGAACGCATCGGGACGTAGCAGGGCCATCTTTTCCATTGTATTTGAGGTTTATGTCACGAAGCTCCACATTCTGGCATGGTAGTGCCTTACTGCAAATAATCTGGACAGCGTCTTTAGTCCGAGAAGTACCTCTTATGTTCTTGAAGATAACCTTGCTAATCCTGATCTTAGAAGGATTCTTTAAAAATCCATGAAAAAATCACCAAAGTATGGTATCAGTAATGTTTCTATACCTTGAAAACTAAGCTACAATTAGGATTGTCAATTTTTGAAATGACTCCTAAACCCAACACGGCCTCTAAGTCTAACACAAACCCATTATGAAATTAACCAATTATGGTTAAAGGGTAGTGTGACACATTTAAATAAATGGGTCAAGTTAAGGTTAACGACTCTTAAAGTTATATATTGGCATAACTCGAACTCGGCACATAAACACAAATTGACACCTTTAGCTATACAACATGAAACTTGATCAATGTGATGTTGTAGGTACCTGTGATTTGCACTGATTCCATGGGCAGTACCCTTGGTCTATGAGGATTGGATTGTCGACGTTACCCATGATTATGTTCTCAAAATGAATATCAGAGGCAGAGCCAAGATACGAATCAGGCCATGTTTTGATTCTCACGCCCGTCTGTGTGTTTGTAAGAGTGCAGCCAATAACTCTAACCCTAGACACAGGCTGTTCATTCTGGTACTTACCAAGACTTCCTATGCTAATTCCATGACCAGGTCCACAAATTACACCCTGGATAAGTATATCCTGGCTGCCATCACCGAGGGAGATGCAATCATCACCTGTTGAAATCTTTGAATTGATCACATTAATCTTGGTTGAACGTCCAATGTGAATCCCATCGGTATTCGGGCTATTTTTAGGTGCTTTGATGGTAACATGGTTGAATGTAAGATTTTGGCACCCAAAGACATTGATGTGGAATTGTTTGCTGTTATATGATGTTATGTTTCGAACTATTGAATTGGTGACGAAGTCGAACCTAAGGCTCTGTTGATTTATGAAAGCATAAGCACCACAAAATTGTCACCCTTTTTGATAACGTGTAAACAAACAATGGCAATTGTATACAGATAAAGTGTTTCTCCAAACTAGGCTGAAGAAAATTCTTTCAACTTTGTCTAAACATTGAATATTGGTGTCAGCTAAATAGATAGTTTTGAGGAAAACTTTATCCATTGTACACAACTAAGGTAGAATTAAACTTACAATGGGAAGATGGACGCAATAGCTATTTTTCGAACAACCACTTCTACCCCAAGCAATTCCTCCTTGGCCGTCAAAATTTCTAGTGCCTGATACAGTTAAGTGGTTGATATGTTCAAAACCAATCCAACAATCCCCCTTGAAGTATTTGGGATCTCCTGGAGAATGTATGCTTCCTAGAACATTAAACTCTATAGGACCCTTGCAAGGGCCAAGAAAATTTACTTGCCCACCCTATATATTGCTGTTGGAACCACAACTTTACTTGAACCTGGATATGCACATGCATCTTTCCAAGCTCGTGTCACAGCCTAAAAACAAAAGGAATGATGAAATTGTGATTTTTAGCATGCAATATTTATGGGAAAACATTTACAACATAGTTAAGGAGAAAGGAATTGTGCATGCATACCTTGGTGATGTCAAAATTAGGGTTTGCTCCATAATTTCTCACATCAAAGACACGAGTTGCAGCATCGGTAGTGGATACTAACATTAATAGCAATGATATTTTCACAACATTCAATTCTAAACCCATATTTACACTTATTTTCTTCTTAATTTGCTTAGTGTAAATATTGGGTTTAGAATAAGAATGATGAATATCCCATTTTCTTTTGATCCATTTATAGTGCAATGCAAAAGCTCAGCACCATTAAAATTTGAAACTAATTTCTACCCGTCATTGTGCAGTTTCTTTGAGAGTCTAGTTGTAAGATTTTAGTTTTAATTGAATTTTTCCTATTAATAGTCTTCTCTTGCATGCTTCGTGCCATTGATATAACAGTCTATTGCTATATGTTTTCCTAATTAAAAAATAAAAAAGTATTGACATTTGTCCTTCAATTATTTTCTTGTTGAGAGAATATTTATCTAAAAAGGCTATCTCTTTATTGAGAGAATATTCATATTTTTACCAGTAGAATATGGCTAGGGAATTTTTAACCCAAGCTAAAGATATACAATTATGCAAAGCAGCTTACCAACAGGTTCGGGCTCAGCTCGGATAAACTTAATTTGATCTCTTTTTATTTAATAAATGAGCTTACTGTGAATAAAAAATCATGTTTAATTTTAAAACGATACATACTCTTATAAACTCAATTAATGATTGTTAACACAGAATATTGTATAAGCTCCACTCTACTCAATAGCTTGTTAATATATGTATGTATATTAATTATTAAGTAATGAGTATTTTTGTAATACTTATTACTTAATAAGTATCATTTAAACATTTCTGCTTAATTGCTTTGAGGATGGATTGTATTCTTCCAACTCTTCTTCATATATCCCATTCTCCTAATGGTTTGTACCTTGTTTAGATATATAGAGCACCCATGCTCCTATTGTAGAGCTAGAACTACTGCTATCGTGGACAAAATAATAATAATAATAATAATAATAATAATTAATTAATTAATTAATTAAAATAAATTTTTCTACGGTAGGAACTTGAACAATGCATGCCAAAGAAATGCCCAATACAATGGCAAACTCATCATATGAAATAAGTTCTTCAACTTTTTGATGGATTTTATTACATGTATAAATATAGCACGGTAAAAATAAACAATATAAAGATAAAGGGACAACTACTTTGGTTTATATAATTATTGTATTTTTTAAATTTTGTTAAAGAGACTCATAAGATATAATCTATTTAGTTATTTAATAAATATTCTGCCATGGTTATCTTAATAAATTACCTTATAAAGACAAAGGAATTTCAAGTTGATTCACTAGCTCATGATCTTCTCCTTTATGGTCTACCCATCGTCAGTTACAGCAAATTGGATGAATTTTGTTTTTTATGTGCTAGAAACACTTACGTTTCAATGAGCAAACAATATGGAGTAACCCTAGCTATAAGTCATTTTTACGTTCCTCTTGTATCATTCTAAGAATGATGTGGCTTTTAAAAAATAATTTGATCAAAATTCAATAATAATTAATCATAATGCCAATGGCGATTTTAGAAGGCATATCATTCTTTGAGTGGCACAAAAATGATTCTAGCATTACTCTTCAATATGGCATGATGGAAGTTTTTCTATTTCCTATAAGGATGAATTTCTCTCAACAACAAATGTGTATTTTTTATTTTTTATTTTATTTTTTATCAAGATGCAAAGATCGAAACTTTCATCCACGCGAATTTAGTCACCTTATCAATATAAGAACATTAATGAAATAATTAAATTTATCTGTTTTTATCAGCTTAAGTTTTTAGGATAAATCATAATTTAACATAGTATTCTTTTTTCTTTTTTTGAAAGAAATCATTGCCTCATTAGAACCAACTCAAGGAGATGGAGCAACTTGCTCCATCGATAAAATATTGTTGATACAGTCAGGTGGCTCAACAAGCCATTGTTGATCCATAACACTCGTCGTTGCTACTTTGGATAGTGTATGTGCCGCATGGTTGCCTTCCCTTCCAACATAAGTCATCCGCCATTGGGGAAAAGACTGATCGAAGTTCGCGCTTAATATCTCCCACCAGGAGCTCCATTCTGCTCCAATCCGTCATCGAGCAGTTTACCGCACTGACCACCACCTGCGTATCACGCTCCAGATGAACCTGCCTTAGCCTTAGGTCCTTACACATATAAATCGCCATCAGTGCTGCCCTAGCCTCAGCCACTGAAGGATCACGGCACCCCAAAAGAGTTTTGCATTCCGCCGTTATCACTATCCCCTTCTCATCACGCACCAACACCCCAAAACCCATCCAGCCCTGTTTCTTCGCAATAGATGCATCCCAGTTCACCTTTTTCTAGTCAGGGAGAGGTGCACTCCATCATAATAGATGTGATATAGCACCCAAGACTCGCTTTGTTTCCCCGACACTGTTAGCCGTAGAGAACTCTTCAATGGACGTGAGTGTTTGTTGTACCAGCACGTTGGGATGTACAAAAACGCCCCCATGCACTACGTCATTCCTCCTAAGCCAAATTTTTCTCACAGTCCCTCTGCCAAATTTAACATGGTATTAGAATAAAAGTATTGAGTTTAAACCCTTTGTTCGTCATTCACCTTCTATTTTAATTAAATAGGAAATAATCTATTTTAATTCATGCATTATCGTTAAATTCATCATTACTGATGTTCTAACAATACTAAGTTACGTTTAGGCTAAGGAGGTTTAAGTGAATATTCTTTGAAGACTATTGAGGTAAGGGGAATCATTAACCATTTCTAAATTTAATTTCATGTCATGATTTTAGTGTAAATGATCTTTAATTACTTTATGAAAAATGTTTAAGTTATCTTATTCTTATGCTTACATGAAACGATTGCGCTTAACTGAAATGCTTTCATAAGAAAGTAATAAACTCGAAAAGTTATTTTATTTAAATCATCTTTTATGGGTACAATGCTTTACTTTCATGAATGTTCTAAATGAAAGATATTCCAATTCAAGGAACTTTATAATTTTGGAAAATTCCAAAATTAGGAAGGTTTTATTTATATAAGGAAATGTTTTCCATTATATAAAATTCTAATTATAAAAAAGTATAGAAAAGTAAAACTCTCATACACGTTGCCCAAAGACGTTTTAGGAGAAGTAAAAGAAATGAGAAAAGCTTTATAAAATGAGGGCAAGTGTTGGGATGAGACAATTTTGGCCGAAGGGAATTCAGAGAAGACATAGCACAGTAATGATGCTGGAGATAGGAGCGCAACCCATTGAGAAGGACGTTAGAGAAGGTGGGATCATCACTATGTTTTGCCACGCCTAGTGCACCTTGGTTAGTTAAGTGGCCCAAAATCATGCACCTCGCGGCGGCCACGAGCATGAGAAGGGGTCCTTTGTGATTACGTGCAACTCTAGTACTAGACGAGGCGGATCGAATTGTGTATGTGAGACGTACAAGAAAAAGTCTAAGATTGGTTATTTATACCTATATGTTGAAACGAAGTAAATCTGCTCTATGAGAGTGTCACAAAAAATGATTTGAACGAAAAAAGAATTTATATCAAGGGTTAATTACCTTTTTAGTATCTAGGTTTTGAAATTTTTTTTTTTTTTTTTTCAAATTATATCATAGAAGGTACCTGACTTATGGAAAAAGACTAACTTAGTAGTACCTCCATCACATTCTGTCAGTCCAAACTAACAGATTGCCACACAAAAATGCCACATATCCTAAAAAATTAAAAAAATTAAAAAATTAAACCCTACATATATATATATTAAAAATTTTGGGGTAGCCGGCCACCCCTTTTTGGCCAATATTGGAGTTGGCCGAACCACACCCAATTGCATAAGAGAGCAAAGAAATTAACTAAATGAGTCTTTCTTTGAAAGGCTAGCATTCAGAGAACAACGAAAAACGTGGAAACTACATAGCAAGAAAAGAAAAGAAAAATGAAGAATTTGTTTCTCTAGTATGATTTCGGTGGTGTTTTTCTGCAAGATCGAAAGTCAGTTCTTGATTTTTAATTTTCGTTCTTTGTGTTTTGTTAATGTTTAACACTTCGATTATGTAATTTATTTTTATGAACATGAGTAAAGCCTAGCATTTTTATTAGGTGTTCGATCTTGAGATTATTTTATTTGTTGTTCTTCATAAATTAATAATTGAATGTGAGGGATAATTTTAATTTGAAATTAATTTCACGAGAACAAATTTATTTTAATTTGTTATGATTTTTTTGTTTATATCAAATGCTATTGTGGTTCGAATATATAATAAATGTTTAATTTATCTTGCATTATATTATTAAAATAAATTCTTAATTAAATCATATTCAATTTATTTTATTTTATATGAGTGCTTTATTGATTTTCTACTAAGTTGATCAGTTAATTATGTCTCAAGAATACGGTATATATAAAATGTTAGGTAGATCCTTAAAGGCTTAGTATTTTCTATTGATTTTCTCCAACGTCAATTTATTTATTTAGTTTATCCACTTCATTATGGAAAACAATTTATTTTTCTAGCTGCATTATAATTTTATTTTAGCGTTTACAATTTATTGAGGATCAACCTCGTACTTAGTAAAAATTTATTATTTGTTATATCCCACACTTGATTTTTGCCTTCTTTGCTATCTCTTTCTTGTTAAAAAACAATTCTGATAGTGCAAGCTAGGAGGAGGATTCTCGTAGCCAGCAATGATGGGATTGACATTAACACATCGAGAATTAGCAGGGCCATCTTTTCCGTTATATCTGAGGTCTATGTCACGAAGCTCCACATTCTCACATGGTAGTGATGAACTACAAACAAGCACGACAGCGCTCTTTCTCGCAGAAGTGCCTCTTAAGTTCTTGAAGCTAACATTGCTGATCTTCACCTTTGAAGGAATCTTAAGAAATAATAACCAAAGTATTGTATTAGTAATATTTCTTATGTGCCTTGCAAATTCGACATGAAATTAGTGAGCTAAGGTTAAACGGTATACCCATTTAATTAAACATGTTGGGTTAGGGTTGACCGATATATATACTCTTATACTCATGCTTCAAGATGATTTCAACTCGACATGTGATATAATGGCTAGAAATTTTTTTATACGGACCATAAATCTAACATGAACCTAACATAAAATCAGTGGATTATGGTTAAGGGATTTGATCTGTTTATTTAAATAGGCTGGGTTATGGTAACTTATATAGTCTAGATCTCATACTTATATTCAGTACATTTCAAACCCGACGGAACAAGATTTTTTCCAGTTCATTTAAACTGGATAATATCCAATTAGTTATATGTGAGGGGACTTTTTGTTTTTGTTTTTTTGTTTTGTTTTGTTTTTTTTTTTTTCACTTTTTGAGGGAACAAAAATTCATTTTCAATATAATTAATTAGATATTCTTCAATTCATTTAAAACAAATAAGATCCTAATTCAAACCGGGGTGAACACAAATCTCCACCCTTAGCTATAATAACATGAAACTTGATTGGTGTGATGTTAAGGACATACCTCTGGTTTGCACACATTCCATGGGCAATAACCTTGGTCTACGATGATAGGAGTGTCAACATTATTTATGATAATGTTCTCAAAAAGAAAATCAGCGGCAGATCGAGGATAAGAATCAGGCCATGTTTTGATTCTCACGCCATTCGATGTGTTTGTAAGATTACAACCAATAACTCTGACCCTAGACACAGGCTGTTCATTTTGGTACATACCAAGACTTCCAATGCTGATTCCATGTCCTGGTCCACAGTTTACCCCCTGAATAAGCATATCCCGGCTGCCATCACCGATGGAGACACAATCATCTCCGATTGAAATCTGTGAATTAATCACATTAATCTTCGTTGAACGTCCAATGTGAATTCCATCCGTATTCGGGCTATTTTGAGGTGCTTTGATTGTAACATGGTCGAATGTAAGATTTTGGCACCCAAGAGCATGGATGTGGAATTGTTTGCTATTATATGATGATATGTCTCGGACAATTGAATTGGTGACGTAGTCCAACCTTATGCTCTGTTGATTTATGAAAGCACAATCACCAAAAATTGTCATTAATTACTTTAAGGCAATTTGTTAAAAAGTGGTGGCAATTGTACACAAATAAAATTTTTCTCGAAATTAGGTTAAAGCAAATGGATTGGGATCATCGGCAATACCTATCAAATTGCCCATCAAATTTTTTTTTTTTAAATCCTGGCCATCTATTCTCAACCAACAACTAAAAATACGCCATGTGTCCAACTTAATATAAAATAATAAAATATTATTTAAAATTTAAAAATAAATATAAAATAAAATGAAATAATTTTTTTCCTATTATTAGTCTTCTTGCATGCTTCCTAGCTTCCATTGATAAGAGTCTACGTAATGCAATGTCTCCCTAACAAAAAAACCAAAAAAGTACTGACATTTGTCCTTAAATTATTTTCTTGTTGAGAGAATATTCATCTAAAAGGCTTCCTCCCTCTTTATTGAGAGAGTGTTCGATTTTTAGTACCCTTAGAATATGAGAATATGATCTTTTCCATTTCCATTCATTAGAAATTAAGAGTATCTAAAATGAGGAATAATCTTGTCTTAACAAGTTGAAGGAAAAATTTTACAATATTACCCATTATTTTACACTAAGTGGATACTCCCCATTTTCATTTGAAATGGAGAGGATCCTATTCCTAGAATATGACTACGGAATTTTTAACCCAAATAAAGGTATACAATTATGGCCAATAAACCAACAAAGCCGCTTAAGAACAGGTTTTGGCTCGGCTCGGATAAATTCAATTCGATCTCGGTTTATTTAATAAAGGGATAAATGTAAAATTGGTCTATGTGGTAGGCGTAAATTATAAATCACTCCCTGTGGTATAAAAAATATTTTATAGGCCCCTGTAGTTGGCCTAAATTACAAATCACTATCATGTGGTATAAAAAAATAATTGATAAGTCCTTAGGGTAGGCCAAAATAATAGTTTACTCCCTAAAATCAATTTTATTAAGTAACTTAACAAAATTCATTACTTTGTCACGTCATATTAATACAGTAAATTAACATAATCTCTTCTATCCCTGAAATTTTACTCACTGCATAACCCTCACTCATTTTCATCTTCCTCGCCATGATTTGGGAGCATTTTACAAGAATTTGATGATCGCTTTTTGTGAATTGGCTGAGGAAGATGAAGATGAGGGAGATGAAGATGAGAGAGGGTTACGCAAGGGGTAAAATTTCAGGGATATAAGAGATTAGGTTAATTTATTGTAGCAATATTAGGTTAATTTACTGTAACAGTATGATGTGGAGTGAGGGTTGATGTGTAATCTTAGCTGGTGTTGTAAAATGATGCGAAAAATCCTAATTGTTATTTTTGAAAGTCAGAGATTAATAATAATACGTGTCGCGTTTTTACTGGATATGACATGGCAAAGTGGCAGATTTTGTTAATTACTTAACGAAAATTGATTTCATTACGTAAACTGTTATTTTGGCATATCATGAGAACCTATAAATTATTTTTTATACCCCAATGAGTGATTTGTAATTTAGGCCAACCACAAAGACCAATTTTACATTTATTCCTTTAATAAATGAGCCGATTGTAAATACAAAATCATTCATGTTCAATTTTTAAACAAGATATATATACTCATATAAACTCTGCTCCCTTTTTTTTTTAATTATTTTTTTTTTTTAGTATGAATGCAACACAAGTGGAAAAAGAATCTATTTTAGAGATCTCCAAAATTCCGGCGACACAAAGGTATGACACCTACTTGAGACTTCCAGCCATGGTGGGTAGATCACGAATGGCTGCTTTTAAAAGTATTATTGATCGGGTGTGGAAGCGGTTGCAGGATTTGAAGATAAAATTCCTATCCTAAGCGGGTAAGGAATTTTGCTAAAAGTCATGATTCAGGCGATACCCACGTATAGCATGAGTTTTTTTCTTATTGGCTTAGATTCAGCCACTAATTACGATACTTGTGTTGCCTTGGTTCTCACAAGGGTTCGGGAAGGGTTGCTCCTTTCGGAATCCTTTACTTTGCCTTTGTTTTCAACCCTTTGTGGCCACTTTGATTCTCTTAATCGATCGGGTCATTTATTTAACCATTTGGTTACTTTATTATTTTATATTCCACTATTTTCGCTTTGTTTAGGGGTTGTTGTTTGGGTTACCCATCTAAAAAAAAAAAAATTCAAACCAAAAACAAAAAAATCCCTCAAACTAAATTTGGATTGAGATTGAAACGACTCAAGCACTTTAATTTACTTAAGTTCAAAACTAAATTTGTTTTGAGCCTTTTATAGTGCAATTCAGAATCTCAGACCATTAAAATTTCTAACCAATTGCTACCCAACTGAGATGTTATAATATGTGTCACACTAACATTTTAGCCTTAAATGGCAAAGCTCTTAACTGAAGTTCGCTCCATTTCTTTTTTATACAAATTGAACAGCTTCTGGATATAAAGCTATCTAGAAATGGTCAAGATAACATATCAATCAGTCAGTGCAACATTCCACTCCACAGCTAAGCGGATTAGGCAGTTGCTTAAGGTCCTTGATTTAATAAAGCCTTCAATTAATCATTACTAACGAATATTTATTTGAGTAATGCTAGATATCATCTTTTTAGCCTCCTAAAATCTTCTTAAAAAGCTGGTGTAACTTGTAAAATCACCATTAAATTTTAGATGAATCATACTTGAATTTTGATCCAATGGTGATTCTAAAAGCTACATCAGTTTTAGGAGAATTTTAAGAAGATAAAAAGATGGTACCTAACATTACTCTATTTATTTCATAAATAAAAATATTTAAAGCCTGACACGAACTCAATACGAAATTAACAAGTTAAGGTTGAGGGATCTGACTCATTTAATTAAATTGGTCAAATTATGATTAACCTATATTGGAAAGATTGAATATTAGTTGACATATAGTTAGTAGATTACATAGACGGATTTAGGGGGGGCCGGCAATGGCCCTGGTCCCCCACAAATTACAAGAAAAAAAAAATTAAGGCAAAAAATAATAATTTAAGGTATTTTTTGCCAATTGGTCATTTCCCAAAAAGGTTTTGGCCCTGGTTCCCCCAAAATTGAAAGTTGGCTCCATCCCTGGTAGATTATAAAAGAATTCATAAGTATTAAGTTTTACATTGGTTTACTAGATGAGATTGATTTTTATAAGCGATTATAGAGAGCTCTAATTGCAACTTGACTAGTTCTTTTGAAGTAATAGTGCAGATGTAGCTTTCGTTTTTCTTAAATTATTAAAATGGTCCCATAACAACCAACCTAGTAATACCATATTATACTAGACCACCACATAATATTGTAGCTCTGACAATGCTGTACGACATACGAAGATAGCCGAAAAACTACAGCATACTTTGTCTTTTTTTCTTTTCCTAAGCAAGAAGGGGAAAGGGGACAACATACCAGAACTTTATTTGATAACATTTTATTTTTCCATCTTCCATTTGTTTTATCTTTTCAAAACTAAAACATTAAGATCGAGTTTGGATCTAGGCCATCTTTTGCTTCGAGGAGTATTCTCAATTCTTGTGATTTATTGAAGGCAGGGTTGGTGTGTAGAGTGGGAAATGGGTCTCTTGTGCGAATTTGGCAAGATAAATGGGTTCCTAATCCGAGTACTTTTTGGGTTATGTCACCTCCTACCCTTTTAGGTCCGGAGGCCACTGTGAGCAAGCATATTGATAGGGATACAATCTGGTAAAATATTAAATTATTAGATACCATTTTTACCAAAGAAGAGTCCCGATTAATTCAATCAATCCCACTGAGCTGCACAAACCAGCAGGACATTCTTACATGGAGAGGAACTGCGAATGGTATGTTTTTGGTCCGAAGTACTTATTATATTCAACTTGATATGGTAGGCCAAGGCAAGGCAGAATGTTCATCCAAAGAGGGTAAGTGAAGAGGTGTGGCGGGGTCTATGGGCATTGCCAATACCGAATGTTGAAAAAAATTTCCTTTGGAGGGCTTGTCATGGGATTCTCCCTACCCGTGATAACCTGCGTAAAAGGAAAATTCTAACAGAATCTTTGTGTCCATTTTGTGAGGCTGTGGAGGAAACTGGTTTTCATATCTTATGGGACTGTCCGTCTACCCGGCATGTGTGGAGTATGAGTAACAAAAAAATTTAGAAGAGTATATTCTCTGGCCCTGGCCTCTTGCAGGTGGTGGAAGGGATTTTCAATAAATGTGAGCAGGAAGATATTATACAGTTTGTGGGGCTTGCTTGTCGAATATGGCTGAGGAGGAATGAGGTGTTGCATGGAGGACGGTTCTCCTCTCCGGCTGAAATAGTGCAGACAACTCTGAGGGCCATTGCGGATTTCCAATTGATTCAAGGAAGTGGGAAAGGGGAGGGTGTACAAGAGGTAGCTCAGTCAAACCTTCAGTGGTCTGCTTCAAATCAAGGTGGGTTGAAGGCCAATTGGGATGCAGCTTTGGATCGCAAATCTGGTCGGATGGGTTTCGGGGTGGTAGTCCGAGATTCCATGGGGAGAGTATTTGCAGCGAGATGTTGATCCCAGTTGGGTTTCCTTTCACCGGAGGCAGCTGAAGTAAAAGCAGCTGAAGCAAAAGCAGCTATGGTGCCAATCCAGCTTTGTTCAGAACTGGGTCTAACAAGGGTCCAAATGGAAGGCGATGCAAAGAAAGTTATTGATGCAGTGGTGGCTTCGGGAATCAATTATAGCAAGCTTGGGCATGTGGTGGAAGATATAAAATATGCTATCCAGGTGTTTGATCAATGGCGCATGACATTGTGAAAAGCGAAAGCAATGGAGCGGCTCACACACTAGCTCAGTTTGCAATTAGAAATGTATTGGAGAACACTTGGCACTGGGATGTACCTGATTGTATTAGGAACATTTTTGCCCTAGAGCATTCTGCTATAGTTGGCTGATTTTATGAATGAGAATATCTATCTTTTATCCAAAAAAAAAAAAAACACTGCTCGACATGATTAATGATTGTCAACGCATATCGTATAAGCTCAACTCGATCGACTCATTAATAATTAGTTCATTCGTATCTTTATAGGAATAGGATCATCTCCCGTCCAAATGGACCGGAGAATATCCAGTTAATGGTCAAGATCTCTCTAAAGAGATCCTGAGATTATAAATAGGACATCTGTCTCATTAATAAAATAATAATAAAATATTATATAGATTTTAAAAAATAATTATAAAACAAATATATAAAATATTATAAAAAATTAAAGGGTGGATTGGGGGTGGCCGTACCACCCAATTGGAGCTAGGGTGGCCGAAGCCACTCCATGGCCCTTGGGGGTGGTCCAGCCACCTCCAAGGGCTAAATCTACAAAATAAATAAATTATTTTTTCGTTTGGCCCTTGGGGGTGGCCGGACCACTCCCAAGGGCCATAGGTGGATTCAGCCACCTCAGATTAGTCGTCTACTGTGGCCGAAGCCACCCAGCCCCAACTGAGGTGGTCCGGCCACCCCCAATAGGGTGGTCAGCCACCCCTTAATTTTTTATAATATTTTATAATTATTTTTAATATATATATATATATATATATATATATATATATAGGACATATGTCCTATTTATGGCCTCAAAAATTTTGACCATTAACTAGATATTCTCCAGTTCAAAATAAATTAGAGAGAATCCTGTTCCATCTTTCTAATGACAATGTATTTTAGGTACCATTTAAACATTTTTGCAGCTTGTTTAAATAGATAGAGCCCCCATGCTCCTACTAGTGCTACCGTGGAATCCACGACCACACATATATAAGTACCCAGCCTTCCTCCCTTTTTCCCTTTTTCCCGCTTTGAATAAAAATTTTTTAAAAATAAATAAAAATACCCAGCCTTCCAAATAAAATACACTTCAAATAAATTTTTCTACGGTCACGCCTTGAATAAAGCATAGCAGCACCCAATACAATGGCAAACCCATCATATGAACTTTTTTATAGATTTTATTATTACATGTATAAATATAGCACCATAAAAATAAGTAATATAAAGATGACAGGACAACCACTTTGGTTTATATTATTGTTTTTTTTTTTTTTTTCAAGGATGAAAGAGAGCAAAACGTTCATGCAATAATATATTAGTATTAGTACATTAATTAAATGATTAAATATATGAATTCTTATCGACATAAATTTTTAGAACAAGTGATGTTAACAATATCATATTAAAACAACGGTACTAAGTTCGAACCCTTTATTCATCATTCACTTTCTATTTTAATTAATTATCTCATGTATTTGCTTGTCTTATTAAGAGTGAATGTTAGAATATTAATTAAATAATTAAATTTACTATTTTCTATCAACTTAACTTTTTTTTATTTTTTTTTATCAACATGTCCGCATAAGAGGGAGATGAGGATTCGAACTAGTAACTTCGCTTCATGAGGTGTGATCGCTAGCCGATTGAGCAATGCTTTGAGGACTATCAACTTAACTTATGGAATAACAAGATAAGTGGTAATTTAACTATCAGTGTAATGATTTGACTTTTTTTTTTCTTTCTTAAAGTTAAAAACTTTAACAAAAAATTTTAAGCATAAAACATTCCTCAACACTGTACTTTTTTATTATTATTTATATATTCTATCTTATATCAGAATACTCTCTAAAATAAAAAACAAAAAGAACCCTGAGGCTGAGAAGATGCCCAATTTAGAATGAAGTATCCCCCTAACACTCACTTTAATGTATTTGCAATTTTAGGTTCTACTACAGTGGAACGTACACTAAAATAGGAGCATCAATGAAGTTTTACATTTGCATGTCTCTTTCCAATATGACCAAATTTTCAAGCATGATTAAACCTTAGGCTCTGTTGGGATCTGCTTAAAATGAATACAAAAAATATTTTTCACATTTTTTGTGCAATGGAAAATATCGTGGGTTTCTTCAAAACAAAAATCTTTCATTTCCACAAAATGGTTTCCAATGTTTAAAACGATAAACAATTTTTTGAGTTTTAACATCTCATTCTCAAATAGACAAACCCAATCAAGACTTTACCGGAACTCCGTCGAGACTTTACCTGACCACCATCAGGACACTTTCGAAAACTCAAACCTGTCGGGACCTGTTGTTTGTTGCCTTGAATTACTCAAGTCATGGAGAGTGGGGCCCATCCGTTAAGTTGGACTACTTATCCTAGTAGGAGAAGTAGCCGACCTACTTCTCTTGTTCCAATAGGTTTGGTTTTGTCCTTTTACTTCTCAATCAAGGAGAAGTTGTTTGGCCAGCTATACACCTTATATAAAGAGCAGGCTGCCGCATAGCAAATTGGGAGAGAAATTTAGTAGCCGCACATCTCACTTGTGTGTTCTCACTTTGTTGTGCCCTAAGGCACTTAGAGAAAAAGGGAGTTTTCTTTGTTAATTTTTTCTCTCTTTTGTGTGAGAATGAGATTTGGGTGTATTGGAGCATTGGGTTTCAAGTGATTTTCTCTCCAATATCTTTGTACTCCATCTTTTGTTAATGAATTTCTTCTGAATCGTCTCCGTCAGTGGATATAGGCTTGTTAAGCCAAACCACTTAAATCTTGGTGTCGTGTGTGATTGATTTATTTTCTATTATGTTCTTTACTTCTTTTAGGATCCTATATTTTAATTCCATGCACAACAAGTTGTATCAAAGCTTGGGTTCTTTATTTTGCGGGATGGCTTCTGCAAAATTTGAAGTAGAAAAGTTTGATAGTCGGAATAGTTTCTGTCTTTCGCGTATCAAGACGCGTTCTTTAATGCAACAACAAGGTTTGGCGAAGATTTTGCATGGCAAAGTGCCATCATCAAGGGAGGAGCGTTTCATGTCGCATCTATATTATTTTAGTGCGTTTGAAAGCATCATGAATGCTATGGAGTGCATTCATCCAGATGTTCACATGCAGTCAGTGTTATTAATCCTAGCATGGTTTACTGGCCGGCAATGAATTTGATATTCCGTTATTTACGGGGTGCTGCAGATGTTGACTCAATCTTTGACAGAGACAGTGGTATCGGTCCAATGTCATTGAGTATGTCGATTCAGATTATGCTAGTGATCTAGTTGTGACACGAGGAGATATCATATTAAAGACAAATGCCTATGAGGAAAATCCGGTGGATATGTTAACTAAGCCAGTTCTGGTTCTCAAGTTCAAGAGTTGCTTGGACTTAGTTGTTGTCTGTAACTTGTAATTGCCCTTCAAGGTGTTGGATGAGACGTCATGAGGAGATTTGCATTGGGGACTTGATGGAATTCAAGTCAAGGTGGAGTTTGTTGTTTGGTGCCTTGAATTACTCAAGTCATGGAGAGAGGGTCCCATCCGTTGGACTACTTCTCCTAGTAGGAAAGGTAGCTGACTTACTTCGCTTGTTCCAATAGGTTTTGTTTTGTCCTTTTACTTCTCAATCAAGGAGAAGTTGTTTGGCCGGCTATACACCTTATATAAGGAGCAGGCTGCCACATAGCAAATTTGGAGAGAAACTTAGTAGCCGCACATCTCACTTGTGTGTTCTCACCCTAAGGCACTTAGAGAAAAAGAGAGTTTTCTGACAGAAACTGAGAATCACTTTGTGGAAGAATTTTCTTCATTGATTTGAATAATACACAAAACGTTAGCTATATACATCAACCCTAGCAGTAGAAAAGGAAAACTAACTAGGTTATTTCAAATCCCATGATTTATGGGATATAATAGGACACTAACCAAATCAGCCTAATTCTAGGAATACAGGCTGTTACATAATTTCCTAAAATAGCTAACTATACAAGTATAGAATACAAGTCATTAAACACGTTTTCCCACATTTTCTTTGTCAATTTTTTCTCTATTTTGTGTGACAGTGAGATTTGGGTGTATTGGGGCTTTGGGTTTTGAGTGATTTTCTCCACATTATCTTTGTACTCCATCTTTTGTTAGTAAATTTTCTATGGATCGCCTCCGCCAGTGGATGTAGGCTTGTTAAGCCGAACCACTTAAATCTTGGTATCGTGTCTGATTGATCTATTTTATATTTTCCTCTTTTCTGCTTCTCTTGGTTCCTGTATTTTAATTCCGTGCACAACAGGACCCAACCAAACACTCTCCATCTCTTCGACTCCTAAAATTTTTGCATTCTTGTTGTGTGGCAGGGTTTGTTCACTTTCTAGGAAACTGTAACAAGCATGAGGGAAGGCGAAAAGATGACCAATAGTCAAGAAATCGAAGCCCCTCCCCAATAAGATTTTCATTTTCCACTTAAGTTTCTTGCACTTTATTATCAACTTTCTGACTCTCCAAACACTAAGCTAAGCACCAACTCTACTTTCACTCATGCAAACTTTAGAAGAACCAAACCTTCGAATCTCAACCCTCCGACATAGAGAATTCTCCGATCAGGCAAGTCTCTCTTGTTACCGACACTACAAAAAATAGTATTTTTTCTTACGCACATTTTCTGACGTGTCAGGTAGTCTGACACGTCAAAAAACGTCCCTGACGGGGCCTTTTTGACGTGTTTCACGCGTGAACATTATAGGTGTCAGAAATGGAAAATTTCTGACGTGTCAAGTTTCAACCCGTCAGAAATTTCTGACGTGTCACAAATTGACATGTCAGAAATTTTTTTTCTGACGTTTCAAAATTGACACGTCAGAAATTTGTGAAGGGTTGAACTGTGACACGTCAGAAAATATTCTGACGTGTCAAATTTGAAACGTCAGAAATTTTTCTGATGTGTCAAAATGAGACACGTCAGAAAAATTTCTAACGTGTCAAATTGTGACACGTCAGAATATTTTCTGATGTGTTACAGGTGACACGTCAGAAAAATTGGTTAGTTTTTCTATTTTTTTTTCACCCCCCCAATATATTTTTTTAAATTTTTTCGGGACTATACTCGAATTGTGGATTACAATTAACTTGATAAACAATTTATCCATTAATCATTGCAAATAATTCTAGCTATTTTTCCATCAATGTATACAAATAACATAAGTCATATCCTAATAGGTCTTAACACACACAAAATAACATATATACCAAGTACCAATAACCAACCACAATTACCAAAAAACTATCTCTGTTATCATCAAAAAAGATATCATAAATATAATTACATCAACAAAGTAACTTTTATACAAGTATGAATGGCGAACCAGACGGTCAATGCTGATTATTGACATTCATAGCATCCTCTCCATAAGCTCCATCACCTACAAACGATAAAAACAAACAATCACCAAACAATATTCACTATGTAAATTAAAATGAAAAATGTTCAAATATTCACCCAACTCAGTTGTTGAGTCTAACACAGTAAATGATATAACAAAAAAAGGTAAAACGATGATGAAGTTAATTAGCAAAAAATGCATATAAAAAAAAAAAAACAAAAATTTATTCCACAGAGCAATCAATGTTGACGTTAAATTTATAGACATGAGCAGATGCGCTTCATTTTGGCCATGGCAATTATGTGAGATATATATTAACATTTTAATTTGTTGAGGATATTAACACATAGGACTTTACATATATTCAAATCATGTTATATTATTTCCATAAAATTATGATATTCATCTAGTTAAGACTTGATCGTTTCATACTCTCACACAATCACATACACTAGATTGTTAATATTCTACAAGGACCATAGTTGTACATTGATCTCATAATACCAATAAAACAATTCAAATGCAAAGCTCGTACGTACCCACATCCACCACCAAACCAACCATGATATATAAACCAAATTCAACAGGATTTACATCATTAATTTAGAGGATGAATACAACATATATATCCATACTCTAAATTTATAAGTTGACATATATACAGGTTTTAGAAGTTCACATATATATAGGTAAAGTTCTAAAAACACATTTGACCATTAAAAAATGTCAGTACCTGCTTCGCCGTCGATCCACGATGGCACCACCGCAATGTGTGGGGAAGCTCCCTCTGGTGCAGAGCTGAACCACATCATTGCCTCGATCTGGCGTAATCGGGCGTCAAACATTGCCTGACGTGCATTGTTCGCGGCCACCAATGCATCTATCTTTTCCTTGTGCTTCGCCCTCTCCGCCTCAAGAGCTCTGTCAAGCGTTTCTTGTGATATCATGGAGTGGCTGGTGTTTTATGACCGTGCTTGTGACGGTGTATAGTATGAGCGTATGGAGCCCAGCACGGGCAAAATATTCGATCCAGCCTGCTGAACCCTACCGGTGTACTCAAGCTTATTTCCAAGTGCCTGTGCATACGCGTCGTTGGGCGCCCACTTGACCGTTCCCTCTGTGATGCTAGACGACCCTGCAAGGTCGGTGGGTATCAGCTCCTTCATCCTTTTCCGTATGTTACATTAATTATTGGGTCAGTGGGTCATACAACTGTTAATTGCAAATAATTTATCAAATATATAAACAAAGAATTAAATTGTAGCATTCACATCTCTCTTCCACTATCTCATTCGAATATGTATTGTCCGTCTTCGTGTGCGTGCGGATGTAACTCTCTGCATGAGTAGGATACTTGCCCAGACGTATGGCCTGCCGAAAAAATAGGACATATGGATATTTTTAAATATCTCAAATGATTTGTTATTTACATGGTAAATTACACACTTATCTCCTCATGTGTCACTCTGGCATAGCTCTTCGATCCGGTGCAATGGGGCGTATCATTTAATGCTCGCAAGCACTTCATTTTTGCCGCATAGTCCTACACAGTTACCATATTGATATGTTAATAATGTAAGGAAATTTGCTTTTAGTACTCTTTATTCGTGACACTACACAATAAAGAGGCAATTTCGTTTTACATGACACCCGTACATGTTAATAAAACCATATAATGACACTACACAAAATGAAGAGTTTAACTCATGACCTACCGTATTCTGACAAGTACACCATCTCTCCAATAAGATCTCCATGTCTTCGGCATTGTACTCGTCAAGTGTTTGTTCCCCCACTCTTGCCTGTACAGTATCCGGAGTATCTTCCTCCGTAATGGCACAACGTCTTTTAAGCTCGTACCTCCAAGTCCGCAGCTTTGATCCCATATCCTTGAATGCTTCATTCTTTATGGCTTCCAAATTGAATTTGGGCGGGACGAAAAAGTATGCCTGCACATGTTCAAAATTGTTAAATTAAAAAAACCTAAAATATATGTGTGCAACTTTGAGCGTATATATACATATATACATTATGAGTGTTTTACATAATATGTAACACATACCATCAAGGCGTCCCAAATATCCTCCTTGGTACGCTGCGGTACCTTCGTCCAATTGTCCGGTATTCGGACATAATTGGAGCTCCTTATGACATCTCCAGCCATTCGTTTAAACCTCATGGAGCTAAAGCCGACGGGCTGGCATGCTGCATTGTACTCCATTATGATCCGTTTGCCGGCGGGGACTCCCGGCAACCTGTGTGAGTCACGGATGGTAAACACCTCAATAACTTCGTTTCCCTCTGAATCAGTACCTAACAGATTAAAAAATTACTGATGTAAGTTATGTCGAATTCAATACTAATTACAACTAAATTAAGACATATATACACGACATTCGAACATATCCACTTACTTATAGTACGGACCTGCCGAGGGCGTAACTGGTCGTCGGGAGCAGGGTCGGTTGGCTGCGGGTCAGCCGTGTCCTGTGTCGCACCAATACAGTCTTCCTCGGCCGATGTCTCACTGTCGTCGAGACCTACTATGTTTTTTAGAATATTTAGAATTATATGAAGTTGTAGTTGTAGTTAAATAATATAATTGATATTGCACCAATATAGTTAGAAATTTTCAAAAAACTTGCAATCTTTCCAAAAAAACTTTCGGCCATACCTGCACTATGCTGGCTGAATAGCTGCTCTACATGTCCCTGGGTACTCTGTCCAAGCTGGCTGGCTGGCAGATACCCCATCTGGGCCATGCCTGCCCGACCGTATGGATTATGGAGAGGGATCTCCCCTTCCATATCGCCTGGAAGTACCGGTCGATATCCGTCCTGAATGCCCAGAAGCTGAGCAACGTCTTGTTGCTCGCTATCATCAAGGTGGTCTGACGGAGACCCAAGCGACATAGGCTGTCGCACTACAGACGAGCCCCTGCGTGCTCTTCTCTTCCCCCTATGACTCATAGTAACCTGCGAAAAATACCATAAATTCAATTAATCACGTATACAATGTATGAAATATTCACTACGTTATGTATGCATGACTCACACGTATGAAATAAGATATATACCAGATTTTACCCAATTAAACCACTATATTAAGTGCGTTGATGGGCATATAGTGAACAACTATCAATCTATATATATATATTCAACTTTTATTCAATCACATACGCTTCAATTGAATCTAAGTTGGGTTTGACGTATTGGATATGATCCTGCAAATCGTGATTATAATTTCTGGTCAATATGAGCGGCTCACACTCGTCATAATTGGCACATGAATCCTGATGCCCTTCACTCTGATCAACGTCGTATATATTTCTTGGTTTGGTCCTTACTGCACAAACCCAATCCGGGTATCTATCATCTTTTACGTAAAATACCTGATCAACTTGTGAAGTTAGCACATACGGCTCATCAATAACCAATTCTCCCGTGTGAACAAAGTTTTTGAAGTTCACAAGTATCATGCCATACTCATCCACCTTGTACCCCTTGTCCCTCGTGGTGTCCACCCAATGACACCTAAACATAACGTACGTAGTCCTATCGTAGTACTTAATCTCAAGTACTTCCGTTAACTTCCCGTAGTACGTTTTGCCATCAACAGTCGGCACACACACTCCGCTGTTCTGAGTCCTCTTTTCGGCATCAGATGCAATAGTGCGAAACAACTTGCCGTTAACCACATATCTATTGTATCTGACTGCTGACTCTTGCGGCCCTCTACAATGCATTATCAATTTCTCACCAAGTTCCTTCCTAGATTGATCATCCAATCGATCGACCTGTGAATATTTACAATACAATGTTAACACTTGGTTTAAGAGTGTTTCAGTTGATTTGGAAAACATTATGCATGCAAATATAATTCGACAATTGTTTTTGTTAACATCACGTCATTCTTACGTAGTCATGGTACCAGTCGCAGAACAGCTCATAATGTTGGGTTTCCAACTGATCCTCTGTTGTTCACCCCCTAAGCGTATCCATGTGCATTCTACAATTCAAAATGTTATTAATTATAATTCGATACGGAAAATGTTACAAGTTCATTAAACATACAATATGGCGAAGAAGGACCTCGACTTACGTCCGCAATTGAAGGAAGTCGTCCGAATTGAACATAATATACCAGTATATCTGTGTCATTGTGATTCGGTCGAGCCGGACTCGTGTTCCATGTCCCTTTGAACCATCCGGATTTCTTTCTATCCTATTGTGAAATGTTGGTGTATTATCTAAATATCTCGAACAGAATGTCACCAACTCAGTAGCTATGTAGCCCTCCGCAATGCAGCCCTCAGAAGCCGCTTTGTTACGCACATTAGATTTGAAAACTCCAAGGCTCCTAAATATGAACGAATGCAATCAATCAGTGCAGTTAGTACTTGTCTTGTATTAGAGTTAAACCATAAAATATGAAATATCCGTAAACAAATTTTACCTCTTTGCTGGATACATCCACCTATACTGTACTGGTCCACCGAGTCGGCATTCACCGATAAGATGCACGACCACATGAACCATGCTTGTGAAAAAGCTGGGGGGAAAAACATGTTCCATCTTGCACAACGTGATACAGACGTCACACTATAGTCGGTCAATATCCTCTTGTGTCAATGTTGTTGAACATAGTTCCCTGAAGAATGCAGACATCTCAACAAGAGGTCTAACCACGTTGCTTGGAAGTGATCCACGCAATGCAATAGGTAGAAGCTGCTGCATCAGTACGTGACTGTCATGACTCTTTAACCCCGATATCGTACAGTCCTTAAGTCGTATACAACGGGAAATGTTCGAGGCATATCTATCGGGCACCCTTACATTTCGTAACACTTTAAAAAAATGTGTCTTATCATCCTTGGACATCGTGTGGGTAGCTTGCCGCATATAGGTCTTACCATTCTCGCCAGTGTAGGGATGAAGTGTACGTCTCAAACCCATTTCTTGCAAATCTAAGCGGGCGGCGAAGTTGTCCTTCGTTTTTCCTGGAATGTCTAGTATTGTACCAAGTATGTTGTCCATCACGTTTTTCTCTATGTGCATAACATCAAGGTTGTGCCGTAATAAATTATTTTTCCAATACGGCAACCTAAAGAAAATACTTTTCTTCTTCCACACTACATTAGAAGTATTCGTCTTCTGCTTCTTTCCTTTTTCTTTCGCAGCCTTCCTTGCATGACCAGCGTTCTCATCCCCAAACACCATCCCTTCTAATTGGCTCATCATTTCGTCTCCACTTGGCACATCAGGGGCACATTCTAATTCTACGTTGCCGTCAAATGTTCTTTTGTTCCTCATCCATGGATGATCCATGGGCAAGTATCGCCTGTGCCCCATATAACACTATTTATGACCATGCCTTCTCACCCCTGGTAGACCATCCAGACAAATCTGCATATGCTGGAAAGTCATTAATTGTCCATATCAACTGCGCTCGTAGGACAAAATTATTTTTCTTTGAGACGTCGTATGTGCGCACCCCTACATTCCATAGTTCTTGTAACTTCTTAATTAAGGGTTGAAGGTAGACATCTATATCCATTCCAGGTGAACTTGGGCCTGGAATAATCAATGATAGTATAAAAGATGTCTGTTTCATGCACATCCAAGGAGGCAAGTTATAGGGCATAAGCATTACAGGCCAAGTGCTGTGAGATGTGCTCATGTTTCCAAATGGATTAAATCCATCCGAGGTTAGTCCGAGCCTTACGTTCCTCCTGTCCGCTGAAAACTCCGGATGCAAATTGTCGAATGACTTCCATGCTTCGCCGTCAACCGGATGCCTCAATACGCCGTCCTTTGTACGGCCTTCTGCATGCCACCTCATAAAGCGTGCAGTATGCTCTAACATAAACAACCTCTGTAGTCGTGGTACAAGTGGAAACCACTGCAACACCTTCACCGGACGTTTCTTGCCCGACGATATAGGTTGACCATCCTCATCTAAATGCATCCATCCATTTAGATTTTTCACATACAGTACATGAATCCAACTCCTTTGTGCACTTCCAGAATAACATACAGTCATTACGACACGCCAGTATCTTCTCATACCCAAGTCTCATATCTCGTAAAAACTTTTTCGCCTCATACGTATTACCTGGCAGCTTTTCACCACTCTTAGGCAACAACTGGTTGATGAACTCTAGGAAGGCCGAGAAGCTCGCGTTACTAAGTCCACCAACGCACTTCAGGTTGTACAAGTGTACAGTCGCACTTAGTTTGGTATGTTTTGTTCCGTTATGAAGTGGTTTCTCCGCCTTTTTCATAAGGTCGTAATACTTTACTACGTCACCTTCAGCGGCTTCTTCATTTACAATTTCTAAACCCCCTTGCACCACGGCTTGAGGCTCACAATTGTCTTCCCTGACCACTTCGTGCATGCCGAATAAGTCACCCAACATTGCGTGCATGTCTCCACCCTGATTTGCGGTGCACCCGCATCTGAGGCCTGGCGATTCGAATTAGACCCTGTATCAGGACCCTGTACATGCTTCTCACCGTGATAGTACCATAGTGTATATTTCGGCATCATTCCTTTTCCTCCTGTTAAGTGGTCGAATACGAAATCTGGCGGGTGGCGCCGGTAATTTTGACAAATCTTGCAAGGGCAATTGATTTTTCCATCAGGGGTTCTACAGTTACTAACTGCAAACTCTACGAACAGTCTACATCTGTCTCCATATTCCTTCGTACCCCTAGACTTTGTCATCCAACTCTTGTCCATTTTTCGCTATGTACATAAATTACGAATCAATATAGAAGACTTAAAAAATATATACCTCATTTCAAGCACATGCATATATATAAACCTAAATATTTCAACCACGTTAAAAATATAAACCTATATATACGTTATCATATAGGTTTAAATTTTTTATGTCCAAATATAATGCATATTCATGCGAGTATATATATATATATATATATATATATATATATATATATGCATTTGTTATATATGGGGACCCTAAAATAATTAAATAACTAGGTTAGTTATTTAATTAATATTCATATCCAATATTCATGGATATGAATTTGTTAGAAAAATTAAGGGGATAGTACCAAAGTGTGTATTCATTTAGAGTCTGTCTAAGTTTCACAATATTTGCACCTTTGCCATTCAAAAGTGCAAACTTCGTGATAATTTGTAGGTATTAATATATACCTAGTATCAAGCACATGCATATATATAAACATAAATATTTCAACCACACAAAAAATATAAACCTATACATTATCATCATATAGGTTTAAATTTGTTATGTCCAAATATAATGAATATTAATGCGAGTATATATATATAT
>NC_081545.1:1936167-1936426 GCF_901000735.1 Corylus avellana | reverse complement strand
TCTGCTAAACAAACAAAAAATAAAAAAAATAAAACAAGAAGCCACATTTAAAAAACTATTATATTAGGAAACAAAAACCTAGCTACCATGAGAAACATCATCTTGCATGCATGCATGTGCATATACAACGAATGAACGTACAATAAGTAAATAATATATATATATATATATATATAAACAAACACCTCCATCAATTAATACATACTCAGAAATACTCAATCCAATGTATTAACCAAACATCATACGGATTCATGACAAA
>NC_081545.1:1903379-1936067 GCF_901000735.1 Corylus avellana | reverse complement strand
TATTCTAAGTATTTTTAAAAAATCAAAGAAGAAAAAAAAAAGGTTTGTAAATTAATATATAGTATTTACAAAAGATTTTGTGTTTTCATCCTTCAAGTTGCAATATCTCCAAATTAATTTAAAATGTCATTTTATACAAAAATAGTAAAACGACATGTTTATATATATATATATATATATATATATATATATATATATATAATATGTTCTGGAATGATTGGTTTTGTAAAGCAAATTTTCCAAATTAAAGCTATAAAAATGACATGTACGTGTAGGTCAAACCTAAATTAAGGATATATAACATTATCCTATAATTTAGCTCGTTCATTTGGAATCTCTTTAAAATAATAAAATTAAGTAACATTAGGCATATTGAAGTATATAAATATTAAATAAACGATGTATAAACAAAAAAAACAAAAAAACAAAACAAAACAAAACAAAAATAATAATAATAATAATAATAATAATCATAATAATAATAATAATAAAAGAAAATTTCTGAAGTGTCGGTTTGACACGTCAGAAAGAAAACGACACATCAGAAAATTTTTGACGTGTCAAACAGACACGTCAGAAATTTCTGACGTGTCGAACGTTGACACGTCAGCAATTAATAAATTTTAATTTTAATTAAATAAATTGTTTAAAAATTAAATTTGATTAAATTTTTACTGACGTGTCAAAAGTTGACACGTTAGTAAATCCTGACCGATTACTTTTCACACGTCAGGAAAATTATTGTTGACGTGCTAGTTTCAACACATCAGCATTTACTAACGTGGCAAAAAACAGACACTGTTTGCCACGTCAGAAAATGACCTGTTTTTTGTAGTGCGATGACCCCACGGGACAGAAGAAATTAACGTGTTTGTTTACAAAGGGACAAAAGAAATTAGCATCGTTTTTTTTTCTTTTTTTTGAAAAATGTAAAATTAGTTTATGTGATTTACTTGATTTGCAATTAACTCCCTATGATATCAAAACGAACTTAAAGGTTCCTAAAGTGTGTCAAAAAAACAATTTAGTTCCTATAATCAAATTTCGTTCACTGATTTAACAGATTCTAATAGCATGAAACATTAGAGCCAATACAATTATGATACTTATCATATCTAAGTTCGTGTAACACTATCAGAATCTGTTATATTAATTAGTTGATAAAATTTGACGGTAAAGACTAAATTATTTATTTGGCATACCTAATGAATCTTTGAGTTCATTTTGATACAACAAGGTGCTGATTGTAAATAAACTTAAACCATAGAGGCTAATTTTACCTTTTTTTTTTAATATTATTTAATCAAATGACATTAAAAGGGTTACGTCGTTTAAGACCAAATAACGTCAATTTTTGCCATTAATTGGCATTTAAATGAGGCAATTAAAATTTCTCGACCACAGGTTTTACCATGCATGCACCGATGAAAAATGACGTGAACTGCTTCACTTCATTCTTTTTCACTATTCATGTCGTTTTGTAAACAAAGTGAAACAGCTTTATTTATGTAGCAGCCAAATGTTAATTCTGAATTATAATATACTGTTAAATAACTAATAATCTCAATTAATACTAAGGTAGGGTGGATTTCAGAAATTGTTTTCATGATGTTATAGTAGAATACTTTTTCAAAAAAAAAAAAAAAACACTTAGCCAGGAAAAATACTAAAATATGAGTATATATATTGATGACGTTTACATCTGTATATGCATGTCTCTTCTCAATATGATCAGATTTTCAAGCAAAATTAACCTTAATTCCTGTAGACTACAGTATCTCTTAGGGTACAAACCCAATTTAGGATAAATACTGAAACTCAAGTATTTTATTTCATATAGCTCATAAAATAAAAGGTACTAATTATTTCTTGTCTACGAAAACTAGCCGGCAACTTAACCTTTCTTGTTAAGAGTTTTGATGGTGCAAGCAGAAGGATTCTGGTGGCCACCGATGATAGGATTGACATAAACACATTGGGAAGTAGCAGGGCCATCTTTTCCATTGTATTTGAGGTCTATGTCACGAAGCTCCACATTCTGACATGGTAGTGCCTTACTGCAAACAAGCTTCACAGTGTCCTTAGTCCGAGAGGTGCCTCTTATGTTCTTGGAGCTAACATTGTTGATCTTGACCTTAGAAGGATTCTTTAAAAGTCCAAGAAAACAAATCAGCAAAGTATGGTATTAGTAATGTTAGTTCTTGTATTGGCTTAATTCAGTTTCAAAATGCAGAGGCTACTGTTCATATGCTCAAACACTGATATAGAATGCTCAGAATCCAATCTCCACTGTTCATAATGTAGATTTATGTGTTATGAACATTCCTGCAAACTTTCAGCTCAATCGGACCACAAACGCCTATCGATCGGAGCTGTTGATCAAGACTGGACAGCATTTTCAAAATGTTGTTTCACCCATGTCCGGACATGCCTTCCTCGGGTCCGGACCTCATTTCCAGAAACTCAAATTTTGCTCCGCAAAGCCATGTCCGGACAGCCCATTAACATGTCCGGACATCCCGTAAGTTTTAGGCCCAAAAACGTGATTTTAAGTGGGTTAGGTCTAGGGTTTTGTCGGGGGTATATATACATCATTATAGAAGAGAGAAGTACGAATTTTTACCCCCAGAGAGTTCGTCGGAGGCTGTGCTAAGAGAGATCATATGTGGTGAGCGTTAAATTGAATCTCTTAGAGTTTTAGTTATTCCTTTGATAAATCTACGGTTGAGAAGTCTATCGGAAGGGTCTGGTAAAGGAGAATCACGTTGAAGAAGATTGTGAGCAAGGAGACGAGTTGTAGGCTTGTCGATCTTACAGAGCCAAGGTCTTGCAAAGGGTTGTAAGTGTTCCTAGTGTCTGTAATCTCTGGATAATCTTTTGATAGTGATTTCCTGGGTTTGGCTGCCCCTGAGAGGTTTTACTTTTAGATCGGTTTCTAAAAGATTTCCTCTTCGTAACCAAAATATCTGTGTTTGCATCTTTATTGCTTTATATATTTTGGGTGATTGAATTGTTTATTGCTTCATAGTATTAATTCCGCATAAATTGTGATAAACAAGTTTTTGGAGTCAGCATAGCGTTTGTCAATTGGTATCAGAGCGGGTTCATTTCGTGAAGGATTAAACTCCTGAGTGTAGATCATTGACTTCCTTTTGCCATGAATACCTCTCAGTTTAGTTTCATTAATTCTGATGATGAGATTGATGTTCAAGAGTTGTATAATGATTTTAAAGTAGTGTTCAAAGCCTATAACAAGGTTTCCAGTAAACTTAAAGATGCTATGCATGATAAAGAGTCATTGGCTAATGAATTGTCTGAATCACATGTCCTAATTGACTCTTTGAAATCTGATAAAGAATCTTTGGCGAATGATTTGTCTAAATCACATATCTTGATTGATTCTTTGAAATCTGAGATTTCTGTGCTTGTTGAAAAATCTTTATCACTTGAGAATGAATTGAATGTTTCTAAGGAACTCTTACAAAATTTCTCTAGTGATAATTTGAAAAGTTTTCTTTGTACTGAAGAATTTGTTCCTAACAAGCCTAGTATGGTTGTTGATAATGCTGGTGCATCTACTTCACATGCTTCTAATGAGTCCTTGAATGCTGAGCCTGTGAATGTTAAAGAAACCAAGGTTAATTTTTCTAAGACTCCTTCAGTTAAACAAACTCAAGGTAAGTTTGTTCCTACATGCCATCATTGTGGGATTGTTGGTCACATTAGACCAAACTGTTAGAAATTCAAAGCTGCTCCTAAGAAAGAAAATCATGCAGCTGCTCCGACTCTCCATGGTAAGAAAGGTAAGAAAATTTATGTTGAGCGTCATGCATCTTACCTTAAGCCTAGAGCCATGCATCCTCATAGAAAATTACCTTGTAAAAGGTTTGTGCCCACTTGTCATCATTGTGGAAAGGTTGGTCATATTCGACCAAAGTGTTTTGATTTGAAATCCTATAAGCATAAAAGTGAAAATTCCTATTCTACGAAAGAAAGTGAGGGTTTGGTCATAATGATGAGAGAAGTGCTATCTAGGCTAGATAAGTTTGAGCAAAATCATAAGTCTAGACCTAAGACTTCTCAAGTGTGGGTTAGGAAGGATGATACCATTCACCCATTGAGGGGGAGTGGTAGTGATCTCACCTAAAGTTAGGTGAGTCAATAACATGCCTAGGATTGATTGTTTTGCTTATTTTATAATATCCTAGAGCATGTTGTTGTTTTTTTTTTTTTTTTTTTTGTTACACTTTTTGTGAAGAGTGTATACATGGTTGTTTTGAGATTCTTGTTTTGAGGCATATTCATACAGGATTTTTCAAGAAATTCATATATCATGATCTTTGAAAGGCTTATAGATGAGATGTTGTGTGCGGACCACCAAGATTTTTGTCTACTTGCTAATCAAATGTTCATGAATGTGTAATGTCTTGTGAAGACCTAGAAGTAGTTATTAAGCCAAATCATTATTTTGTAGTGGGACCTATAAGATGTGATGAAAGTTTAATGCTAAAGGACATTCATGTCTTGCCTGTTGTAATCTCAATTCAAGCATGTTGTTTTGTTTTGCATTGCATTTTTGTTTGTTTTGCATTTGTTTTCGTTTGTGTGCATTTCTTTTGTGAAAAATTTTAGAGGAAATTTCAGAAAGTCCCCCTGAACTTCCAGCCAATTTGAAAAACCCCCCCCTGAATTTTCAAAACTCTAATTTAGGCCCCCTGAACTTTGGTTTTCTCTCACTTTGGACCCTTTTAACATTAAACTACGTCGTTTTGTATCCTAAAATTAAACACCTACCCAGCCCAAAAACGACGTAGTTTAATGTTAAAAAGGTCCAAAGTGAGAGAAAACCAAAGTTCAGGGGGCTTAAATGAGAGTTTTGGAAATTCAGGGGGGGTTTTTCAAATTGGCTGGAAGTTCAGGGGGGCTTTTTGAAGTTTTCCCAAAATTTTAAAAAGACAAAAATATGTTACTTTGATTGTTTTCTTTTCTTTCTTTTGTCTTATGCACCTAGATAGTCCATTAATTTCTCATGTTGTTTTTTATAGATTTAATTCATTGCGTCTTGGAATGTTCTTAATATGCATGAGATGAAAATTTGTGTCAATGGACTTGTTTTTGTGGTTACCTAAAGCCTGAGCTTATGTGGTACATTTTGCCTATGTTTTATTTCTTGTGCACATTTAAGCTTAAATTGAGGTTTTGTTTCAATTTATTTGTGAGGTCTGTTAGGTAACCATATGAGGTTTTTGACTAGTAATATTTTTCAAATTGGCCATATGCTAGTTGAACCTAGGGCTTAAAAATTCCTGCTTTCTCTTTTGTGATAAGCACCAAAAGTTTAAGGACACTTTCTCAAAGAGAAAAATAAGTAAAATGGTGAAACAAATAAATTCAAAAGATCATATTCCAAAAGGAATTTATTTCACTGTGTTAAACTTGTGCAAAATATTTTACAAAGAGAAATGTATAGGATGAGAGTGGCTAGGCCCTAGTATGATAATGTTTGACTTTTGATTTGATATACTTGTCAAAACCTCATGGTGGTGAAACTTTCTCCTCATTTTGTAAGTTGACCATTTTTCTCTTTGAATGGCTTATACACACACACACACACCAAATAAGCATTGGTTAAATGGAACATTGTGTCTTTTGCTTGAGCTAAGCAATATGAGTTCCTTGCCATTGTTAATCTCATGTATATTTTGCATATTTTGAGCATGTTTGGGATATTCATTGTTGTAATACATGAGTTATTGATGTGTATATCATGTGTGTTCATTTGACTTTTGAGGCGGAGAAACATGTTTTGCATTTTCAGTTTCTTGTTGTTAATTGAGGCATACATTGAGGGGGAGTTTTGCTGATGTTTCTTTGTGATCATGCATTCTACGTCAGTTTTTTTTTCTTGAGTTTTATTTGTCTTCTTGTTCCACATATGCCTTGATGTATTTTGTGAAGTGTTTTAGGAAACATGAAGACCTTTTGTCATTCTGTGACAAATAGGGGGAGTAAATATGAGGAGATGATGGGATTAGCTCGGCATTTTGGTTTTGTCACTGAATTGCCAAAGGGGGAGTTTGTTAGTTGTTGTGTTGGCTTAATTCAGTTTCAAAATGCAAAGGCTACTGTTCATGGGCTCAAACATTGATATAGAATGCTCAGAATCCAATCTCCACCATTCATAATGTATATTCATGTGTTATGAACGTCCCTGCAAAATTTCAGCTCAATCGGACCACAAACGCCTATCGATCGGAGCTGTTGATCAAGATTGGACAGCATTTTCAGAATGCTGTTTCACCCATGTCCGGACATGCCTTCCCCGGGTCCGGACCTCATTTCCATAAACTCAAATTTTGCTCCGCAAAGCCATGTCCAGACACCCCGTAAGTTTTAGGCCCAAAAATGTGATTTTAAGTGGGTTAGGTCTAGGGTTTTGTCGGGGGTATATATACATCATTATAGAAGAGAGAGGTACAAATTTTTACCTCCAGAGAGTTCGTCGGAGGTTGTGCTAAGAGAGATCATATGTGGTGAGCGTTAAATTGAATCTCTTAGAGTTTTAATTATTCATTTGATAAATCTATAGTTGAGAAGTCTATTGGAAAGGCCCGGTAAAGGAGAATCACGTTGAAGAAGATTGTGAGCAAGGAGACGAGTTGTAGGCTTGTCGATCTTACAGAGCCAAGGTCTTGTAAAGAGTTGTAAGTGTTCCTAGTGTCTGTAATCTCTGGATAATATTTTGATAGTGATTTCCTGGGTTTGGCTGCCCAGGAAAGGTTTTACTTTTAGATCGGTTTCTAAAAGGTTTCATCTTCGTAACCAAAATATCTGTGTTTGCATCTTTATTGCTTTATATATTTTGAGTGATTGAATTGTTTATTGCTTCATAGTATTAATTTCGCATAAATTGTGATAAACAAGTTTTTGGAGTCAGCATAGCATTTTTCAAGTAACATTTCTTTACCTTTCAAACTATGTTACAATTAGGATTATCAATTCTTGAAACGATTTATGAACCCAATATGCATGAATTCAACACGATATTAATTAGGGAGTTAGGGTTGAAGGAATTGACCAATTTAAATAAATAGTTTGGATTAATGAAGGAATCAACATGACAAAAACAAAAACAAAAACATTAAGATTGATACTCAAGCATTTTATTTCATAACAAAAACAAATTGCTGGTTCTGCAGTATACAAACTAGCTAGCTAGCTAGCAACTTAAACTTTCTTCTTAAGAGTTTAGGATAAACTTTCTTATTAACTAAAGGTATTTTCTCAAATTTCGTGGTTGTAGAGCTTCAGAAGGACTTCATGGGGGAATCCTACGATCCAAGTGAGTAAATTGACACTCATACTTAATATTATTTTCTTTTGTCATAACTTGATTATTTCATGTATCAAATAACATATTAATTTAGTGATCCCAAGGTGTAGCTCAATCGGCTGGAGACCACACTTCATGAAGTGAAAGTCACTAGATCCAATACTCCTCCTCACTTTTCCTTCCTTTATGTGGACATATAAAAAAAAATGTTTACAAGTCACAAGAAATTCATTTTAGATTAATGTGAACTCTATTTTGTGAAAATAAGTAATGAGTTAGCATAGTACTAGTATTAGACCAAAAGTCTTAAGTTCGAATAATTAATTGATTTAATTATGATTTCATATCAGCTCAACTTTTTGGATACGAGGTGATTTGACATTCTTTTTTGTTCTTAAAATTAAGGGGTAACTTACTAAAAACCCTTGAACTTCTATCTGATTTGACAAACCCCTCCAAACTTCAAAATATTTCAATTTGGTCTCCTGAACTTTCAATTGCAATCAATTTGGACCCCTCGGTCAAATTTTAAATGTTAAAAGTGCGACAATGACGTTTATACCCTTGATTTTTTTTATAAAATTCCAAATTTACCATTAATTTCAAATTAAAAATTTTTTTAAAAAAAAATATTAAGAAAAAAACACAAGGTAGCCCAACAGTGGGTCACCTTGTGACCTTTATTTTTTTATTTTTTTTTTTCAATTTTTTCTTTTTTAATAAAAAGAAAATTGAAGAGTAATTTTGTCTTTTTAAGGGTTTTAACAACAAAAATTGATGGAGGGGGTTCAAATTGATTGAAATTGAAAGTTCATGAGTCTAAATTGAGAAGTTTTGAAGTTTGGGGAGGTTTCTCAAATCGGGTGGTAATTCAAGGGTCTTTAGTGAAGTTACCCCTAAAATTAAAGTTCAAAAACATTAACAAATAACTCAAAACATAAAGTATAGCTCCACAAACCGAAATTATTATTATATTCTATGTCCAATCATAACACTTTTTTAAATAAAAACAAAAAAGCACACTTGATCAGGACAAACGAAATAGGACTATTGATGACGTTTACATTTGCATGTGTCCTTTGAATATGATCAAACTTCCAAGCATATATAATTAGCAACTTAAACTTTCTTCTTAAGAGTTGTGATGGCGCAAGCAGGAGGATTCTGGTAGCCACCGATGAGGGGATTGTTGACATTAACACATCGGGAAGTAGCAGGGCCATCTTTTCCATTGTATTTGAGGTTTATGTCACGAAGCTCCAAATTACGACATGGTAGTGCCGCACTACAAATGATCTCCACAGCTTCTTTAGTCCTAGAAGTTCCATTTATGCTCTTGAAGATAACTTTGCTGATCTTGATATTAGAAGGAAGCTAAAAGATAACCAAGAAAAAATCACCGAAAATATGGTATTAGTGACATTTCTTGACCTTGAAAACGAAACTATAATTAGGAACAATAATTTTCAACATGCTCACGATTAAGAACATACCAGGATAAGGTTGAAGGGTCTAAGTCATTAAATTAAATTGGTTGATTTAGGGTTAACCTATATAGTCTGATACTAATATATACTTCGACACAACTTGAACTCGACATGAAACACATATAAAGGCTAGCAATTTATGACATGACTCGTGAATTCAACATGAACCTAATAGAAAATTAACAAAAGGGTTTGACCCATTTAATTAAAATGGTCGAGTAAGGGTTGCCCTATATAGTCTTATACTCGTGCATCGATAGGATTCGAACCCACACATTAACACAAATTGCCACCCATAGCTTTAATAACATGAAACATAATCAATGTGATATTAAATACGAACCTGTGATTTGCATTGATTCCATGGGCAGTACCCTTGGTCTATGAGGATAGGATTGTCGACGTTATTCATGACAATGTTCTCAAAACGCATATCAGTGGCAATACCAGGATAAGATTGAGGCCATGTTTTGATTCTCACACCAGTTTGTGTGTTTGTGAGAGTGCAGCCAATAACTCTTACCCCAGACACAGGCTGCTCATTCTTGTACTTACCAAGACTTCCTACGCTGATACCATGGCCAGGTCCACAGATGACTCCCTTGATAAGTATATCTCGAGAGCCGTCACCGAGGGAGATACAATCATCACCGGTTGAAATCTTTGAATTAATCACCTTAATATTGGTTGAACGTCCGATGTGAATTCCATCTGTGTTGGGGCTGTTATGAGGTGCTATGATGGTAACATGGTCAAATGTAAGATTTTGGGACCCAAAGACATTGATGTGGAATTGTTTGCTGTTTTTTGATGTTATGTCTCGAACTATTGAATTGGTGACGAAGTCGAACCTGAGGCTCTGTAGATTTTGGAAAGCATAAGCACCATAAAATTGTCATTCATTTTAGGTAATGCTTAAACAAATAGTGGCAATTGTACATTAATAATGTTTGCTTTCAAACTGGGCTGGACTAAATTCCTTGGACATAGTCTACTAATAGACCATGGGATCCTTAAAACATGTTGTAGATTTCCTGCAACCTAATTTAAAGAAAAACTTTATTTACCGGACATACATAAGGTAGAGTTAAACTTACAATGGGAAGATGGACACAATAGCTATTTTTCGAACAACCACTTCTACCCCAAGCAGTTTGTCCTTGGCCATCAAAATCTCCCTTGCCTGACACAGTTAAGTGGTCGATTTTTCCAAAACTGATCCAACAATCCCCCTTGAAGTATTTTGGGTCACCTGGGGATTGGATGCTGCCTAGAACATTAAACTCTATAGGACCCTTGCATGGGCCAAGAAAATTTATTGTGCCCACCCTGTATGTTGCTGTTGGAACTAAAACTTTACTCGAGCCTTGATATGCACATGCATCATTCCAAGCTCTTGTCACAGCCTAAACACAAAATGAATGATGAAAGTGATTTTTAGCAAGCAATTATGATAAAAATATGTGGAAAATGAAACATCATGAGGTAAATAATGTTTCCCCAACATACATTTTCGTGATCATGAAAGGAATATGGCATATTGCATGCATACCTTGGTGATATCACTATTAGGCTTTGCTCCATAATTTCTCACATCAAAGACATGAGTTGCATTGGCGGTGGATACTAACATTAATAGCAATGATATTGTCACAACATTCAATTCTAAACCCATATTTACACTTATGTTCTTCTGAATTTTTTCAGGTAAATATTGGGTTTAGAAGAATGGTGAATATCCTGTTTTGTTTTGAGCCATTTATAATGCAATTCACAGAAGCTCAACACCACTAACATTTCTAAGCAATTGCTACCCATCATTGTTCAATGTCTTTAAGTGGTGTTAAGATTTTTGCTTTTACTTAATTAATTTTTTTTTTCTTCCTATTATTAGTCTTCTTGCATTCTTTACATCCTTTTTGTGGTAAGTTAAATAAAGGCTAGGGAAAGTTTAAGCAGTTTTTCAATCATTACCCTGAAGTTAAAAATTTGTAATGTTCGGTTTCCTAAGTTTCAGCCCTTTGACTTTCATTGGTATTTTTTTGTTAAAAATACCAATGTTGGCCACTCATTAGAGTGGAATGACAATCATTTAGTTGATTTAATTGTAAATAATAGTAACCAATGACAAATCATGAGATGACAAAAAGAAGACCACTCCTTTTTGAAGGAGTTATGATTTGCCCCCATCAACTTGAAGGGAATCATTGGATTTAATTTTAAATAATTGTAACCAATAACAAATAATGATATGACAGAAGGAAGACCACACATTTTTGGAGGAGTTATGCTTGGCCCCATCGACGTGAAGGGTCAATGCATCCACGTCATCAATTTTTTCCTTAACTTGAAACCTATCAAGTTTATCAACAAGATGAATCTCCTTCGGATGCCTCCCATCCCCTAATAGAAATCACAATGCACAAGTGTCACTGAAGTCCAAGAACCTTTTGAACTTGAGCATAGGACCTGGTTTAAACAGGACAGGCCACTATGCTTCCCTACTAGTCCTATTTGCCACACAACATTCTTTGATGACTTTTTCTCTCTTTGGACACATTTGCACCATTTAGCCTTCTTTCCCTTAAGCAATTCTGTTGATTCCTAAGCTTTACCTTTCTATAATGATTTCACCTCTTTTGGCATATCATTCTGAATAGACGATGAGTCTCCACTACCACATGTTAGAGCTTTCTATAATGAATCCACCTGTTTCGGCATATCATTCTGAACAGACGATGACTCTCCACTACTACATGTGAGAGCATAAGAAACCATGTCTTTAAATACATACCTCTCTGGAGCTTTTTGATCACATTTCTTTTTACCTCTTGCTAAAGAGTAAGGCTCTTCTTGGTGCTGTGAGTCTTGAAGATTTTTCATCATCATATATGTCAGTGAGTGGACGATGATATACAATCTCCACCTCCACGACCTGTTTCCCTTTGTGGCTTTCAGTCGATGCTTCATCCTCGCATTTTCTTAACATATAGCCCTCATCAAACACCACGTCTTTGCTAAAAATATTCTTCTTTGAGAGTAGATTAGATAGCCTATAGCCTTTAACACTAGATTCCAAACAAAGACAAATACATTTTCTTGACTTTGAATCTAATTTCGACCACTCTCCACTTTGCACTTGAGCGTATATCGGACAAACAAATATTCTCAACGTAGAATAATCAACTAATTTACCTAATCATACTTCCTCTGGAACCTTGAAATTAATTGCTGTGGATGGAGATCGATTGGTGACGAAGCATGCATAATTAACTAACTCAGCGCAAAAACTCTTTGACAATCCTACATTTAACCTCATACATTTTGCCATTTTGAGCGCTGTTATGTTCACCCTTTTAACAACTCTGTTTTACTATGGAGTCCATCTAACTGTGAGGTGATGAGTAATGCCTTATATTTTATAGAATTCTAAGAATGTAGTGTCCTTATACTCGAAACCATTATTAGATCTCAGATACTGCACTTTTCTTCTAGTATGATTTTTCTCTTGTGCCTTCCACTACTTGAAGATGGTGAAAACTCCTAACTTGTGATCCATAAAACAAACCCATACTTTTCTTGAAAAATCATCAATAAAACTGACTAAATAATGTGCACCTTTGTTTGATGGCACCGCCACTGGTCTCCAAACATGTAAGTTGAACATAGTCGAGAACATCCTTGCTTGTATGGGATGTCACCTTAAAGCTGACTCTTTGTTGCTTCCCATACACACAATATTTGTAGAAACCCAATTTACATGACTTTGCATATTTCAAAAAATTCATTTTGTGAAGCTCAAACATACTGCGCTCGCCTAAATGACTAAGCTGCATATGCCACGAAACAGTATTATCATTATTTGGTTCTTCCGAGATGGACACTGTACCTCCACCTGTAATTGCATCATCGAATAACTTATACAAATTGCCAATTTTCTCACCCTTTCATTATCACCATAGCACTTTTAGTTATTTTTCATAACCATTTTTGGCTTAATAACCATACCCCAAAGAATCCAGTGCCTAATGAAATCAAATTTTTCTTAAAGTCTAGAATATATCTGATATTAGTAAGTATCTTGACAACCCTATCACAAGAGAGAGAGAGAGAGAGAGAGGAACACCCGAGTAATGATATAAAGTCTGATGTATCTTTTAAAATTACAATTAAATTTGAGATGATTATTATTGAATTTTGATCTATTGGTGATTTTAAAAGCTATATCACAGTTGAAAGGACTTAAGGAGAACTCTAGTCCTCCTTATATTATTACTCGGAACACCCAATTGTAATTTGTCATGTTTGGTAGATTAATTGATTAATTAGCCCCTTCACTTGGTCTAATGAGCCTCGAACAATTGGACCCCACGCAGCACTCTCAATTTGACGTTTGGTGGTTAAACTTTATTATGATATAATGTTAAATGATCGAATCACAAATCTCAAATGATAAGGTGATTTGGACCCTAGAAACCATTCAGCAAAAACGAAATGGGTTATTGGTCTCATTTGTGAACGACTTTATTTTATGTTCTCAAGTCAAAGATATTAACAAATAATATATTAGTCACCACACAGAAAACTGCTTTTCCACATGCACCAAAAAAAAAAAAAACACCCTTATTTATGGACTGACTCAATTTAGGATAAAGTATCCCAAAACACATTTTTCAGTTTTATTACAAGGAAAAGTACTAAAATATGAGTATATTGATGATGTTTACATTTGTATCTGCCTGTCTCTTTTCAATATGATCAAATTTCCAAGCATAACCTTAATTCCTGTAAACTAAAGTATCATATCTCTTGGGGTACTTTATTTAATAGCTCAGAAAATGAAAGGTGCTTTATTTCTTGTCTACGCAAACTAGCCAACAACTTAACCTTTCTTGTTGAGAGTTGTGAGGGTGCAAGCAGGAGGATTCTGGTGGCCACCGATGATGGGATTGACATGAACACATCGGGACGTAGCAGGGCCATCTTTTCCTTTGTATTTGAGGTCTATGTCACGAAGCCCCACATTCTGGCATGGTAGTGCCTTACTGCAAATAATCTGGACAGCGTCTTTAGTCCGAGAAGTACCACTTATGTTCTTGAAGATAACCTTGCTAATCCTGATCTTAGAAGGATTCTTTAAAAATCCAAGAAAAAATCACCAAAGTATGGTATCAGTAATATTTCTATACCTTGAAAACTAGGCTACAATTCGGATTGTCAATTTTTGAAATGACTCAACCCAACACGACCTCTAAGTCTGACACAAACCCATCATGAAATTAACCAATTATAGTTAAAGAGTAGTATGACACGTTTAAATAAATGGGTCGGGTTAAGGTTAACCACTCTTATAGTTATATCTTGGCTTAACTCGAATTCGGCACGTAAACACAAATTGACACCCATAGCTATATAACATGAAACTTGATCAATGTGATGTTGTAGGTACCTGTGATCTGCACTGATTCCATGGGCAGTACCCTTGGTCTATGAGGATTGGATTGTCGACGTTACGCATGATAATGTTCTCAAAATGAATATCAGAGGCAGATCCAAGATACGAATCAGGCCATGTTTTGATTCTCACGCCCGTCTGTGTGCTTGTAAGAGTGCATCCAATAACTCTAACCCCAGACACAGGCTGTTCATTCTGGTACTTACCAAGACTTCCTATGCTAATTCCATGACCAGGTCCACAAATTACACCTTGGATAAGTATATCCCGGCTGCCATCACCGAGGGAGATGCAATCATCACCAGTTGAAATCTTTGAATTAATCACATTAATCATGGTTGAACGTCCAATGTGAATCCCATCAGTATTCGGGCTATTTTTAGGTGCTTTGATGGTAACATGGTCGAATGTAAGATTTTGGCACCCGAAGACGTTGATGTGGAATTGTTTGCTGTTATATGATGTTATGTCCCGAACTATTGAATTGGTGACGAAGTCGAACCTAAGGCTCTGTTGATTTATGAAAGCATAAGCACCACAAAATTGTCACCCTTTTAGATAACGTGTAAACAAACAACAACAATTGAATACAGATACAGTGTTTCTCCAAACTAGGCTGAAGAAAATTCTTTCAACTTTGTCTGAACATCGAATATTTTAAACACATGTCAACTAAATAGACTAGTTTGGAGGAAAGCTTTATCCATTGTACACAACTAAGGTAGAATTAAACTTACAATGGGAAGATGGACGCAGTAGCTATTTTTCGAACAACCACTTCTACCCCAAGCAGTTCCTCCTTGGCCGTCAAAATTTCCAGTGCCTGATACAGTTAAGTGGTCGATATGTTCAAAACCGATCCAACAATCCCCCTTGAAGTATTTGGGATCTCCTGGAGAATGTATGCTTCCTAGAACATTAAACTCTATAGGACCCTTGCAAGGGCCAAGAAAATTTACTGTGCCCACCCTGTATATTGTTGTTGGAACCACAACTTTACTTGAACCTGGATATGCACATGCATCTTTCCAAGCTCGTGTCACAGCCTAAAGACAAAATGAACAATGAAATTGTGATTTTTAGCATGCAATATTTATGAGAAAACATATTTAATTTACATCATAGTTAAGCAGAAAGGAATTGTGCTTGCATACCTTGGTGATGTCAAAATTAGGCTTTGCTCCATAATTTCTCACATCAAAGACACGAGTTGCAGCATTGGTAGTGGATACTAACATTAATAGCAATGATATTGTCACAACATTCAATTCTAAACCCATATTTACACTTATTTTCTTCTTAATTTGCTTAGTGTAAATATTGGGTTTAGAATAAGAATGATGAATATCCCATTTTCTTTTGATCCATTTATAGTGCAATGCAAAAGCTCAGCACCATTAAAATTTGTAACCGATTTCTGCCCGTCATTGTGCAGTTTCTTTGAGAGTCTAGTTGTAAGATTTTAGTTTTAATTGAATTTTTCCTATTATTAGTCTTCTCTTGCATGCTTCGTGCCATTGATATAACAGTTTACTGCTATATGTTTTCCTAATTTAAAAATCAAAAAGTACTGACATTTGTCCTTCAATTATTTTCTTGTTGAGAGAATATTAATCTAAAAAGGCTATCTCTGTATTGAGAGAATATTCATATTTTTACCCGTAGAAGATGGCTAGGGAATTTTTAACCCAAACTAAAGATATACAATTATGCAAAGCCACTTACCAACAGGTTCGGGCTCAGCTCGGATAAACTTAATTTGATCTTGGTTTATTTAATAAATGAGCTTACTATGAATAAAAAATTATGTTTAATTCTAAAACGATACATACTCGTATAAACTCAATTAATGATTGTCAACACAGATTGTATAAGCTCCACTCTACTCATTAGCTTGTTAATATAAGTATGTATATTAATTATTAAGTAAGGAGTATTTTTTTTGTAATACTTATTACTTAATAAGTATCATTTAAACATTTCTGCTTGCTTTGAGGATGGATTGTATTTTTCCAACTCTTCTTCATCCCATTCTCCTAATGGTTTGTACCTTGTTTAGATATATAGAGCCCCCATGCTCCTATTGTAGAGCTAGAACTACTGCTATCGTGGACAAAAAAAAAATTAATTAATTAAAATAAATTTTTCTATGGTAGCAACTTGAACAATGCATACCAGAGCAGTGCCCAATACAATGGCAAACCCATCATATGAAATAGGTTCTTCAACTTTTTGAAGGATTTATTACATGTATAAATATAGCACGGTAAAAATAAACAATATAAAGATAAAGGGACAACTACTTTGCCTTATATAATTATTGTATTTTTAAAATTTTGTTAAAGAGACTCTTAAGATATAATCTATTTAGTTATTTAATAAATATTCTAGCGACCATGGTTATCTTAATAATTTACCTGATAAAGAAAAAAGGAATTTCAAGTTGATTCACTATTGCTCATGATCTTCTCCTTTATGGTCTACCCATCGTCAGTTACAGCAAATTGGAAGAATTTTGTTTTTTATGTGCTAGAAACACTTACGATTCAATGAGCATACAATATGGAGTAACCCTAGAAGTCACTTTTGTGTCCCTCTTGTATCACTCTAAGAATGACGTGGTTTTTAAAATCATTATTTGATCAAAATTCAATAATAATTAATCATAAGGCCAATGGTGAATTTAGAAGCCACATCATTCTTTGAGTGGCACAAAAATGACTTTTAGCATTACTCTTCAATATGACATGATGTAAGTTTTTCCATTTCCTATAAGGATGAATTTCTCTCAACAACAAACGTGTACCTTTTTTTTTTTTTTTTGTTGGTAAGATGCAAAGAGCGAAACTTTCATCCACACGAATTTAGTCGCCTTATCGGTATAAGAACATTGATGAAATAATTAAATTTATCTAATCTTATCAGCTTAAGTTTTTAAGATAAATCATAATTTAACATAGTATTCTTTTTTCTTTTTTTGAAAGAAATCATTACATTCTCATTAGAAACAACTCAAGGAGATGGAGCAACTTGCTCCATCGATAAAATATCGTTGATATAGTCATGTGGCTCAACAAGCCATTGTTGATCCATAACACTCGTCGTCACTACTTTGGATAGTGTATGTGCCGCACAGTTGCCTTCCCTTCGAACATAAGTCATCCGCCATTGGGGAAAAGACAAATCGAAGTTCGCGCTTAATATCTCCCACCAGGAGCTCCATTCTACTCCAATCCGTCACCGAGGAGTTTACCGCATTGACCACCACCTGCGCATCACCCACCCTCCAAATGAACCTGCCATAGCCCTAGGTCCTTACACATATGAATCGCCATCAGTGCAGCCTTAGCCTCAGCCACTAAAGGATCAAGGCACCCCAAAAGAGTTTTGCATTCCGCCGCTATCACTATCCCCTTCTCATCACGCACCAGCACCTAAAAGCCCATCCAGCCTTGTTTCTTCGCAATAGATGCATCCCAGGTCACCTTTTTCTAGTCAAGGAGAGGTGCACTCCATCATAATAGATGTGACGAAGCACTTAAGAACCTTCCTTAGCCCTATGTCCTTACACATATGAAACACCATCAGTGCTGCCCTAGCCTCAGCCACTGAAGGATCAAGGCACCCCAAAAGAGTTTTGCATTCCGCTGCTATCACTATCCCCTTCTTATCACGCACCAGCACCCCAAAACCCATCCAACCCTATTTCTTCGCAATAGATGCATCCCAGTTCACCTTTTTCTGGTCAGGGAGAGATGCACTCCATCATAATAGATGTGACGAAGCACCCAAGACTCGCTTTGTTTCCCCGACACTATTAGCTATAGAGAACTCTTCAATGGCTTGAGTGTTTGTTGTACTAGCACGTTAGGATGTACAAAAACGCCCCCATGCACTACGTCATTCCTCCTAAGCCAAATTTTTCTCACAATCCCTGAGCCAAATTTAACATGGTATTAGAATAAAAGTATTGAGTTTAAACCGTTTATTCGTCATTCACCTTCTATTTTAATTAAATAGGAAATAATCTATTTTAATTCATGCATTATCGTTAAATTCATCATTACCGATGTTCTAACAATACTAAGTTACGTTTAGGCCAAGAAGTTTTAAGGCTTGTTTGAGATTGCGTTTGAGTAGCCTAAAAGTGCTTTTAACAGTTAAAAAGTTCGTTTGAAGAAAAAAGTACTCATTTGGTAAAAAAAATTAAAATCGCTTTTAAGTGTCCAAAAAGCCTAAAAATAACCAAAAAGTACTTTTGGCAAAAGCTTAAAAATGAAACTTTTGCCAAAAAACTCTTTTTGACTTAAAAGTTCTATTTCTCAAACACAATCCCAAACAGGCTCTTAAGTGAATATTCTTTGAAGACTATTGAGGTAAGGGAATCACTAACCATTTCTAAATTTAATTTCATGGCATGATTTTAGTGTAAATGATCTTTAATTACTTTATGAAAAATGTTTAAGTTATCTTATTCTTATGCTTACATGAAACGATTGCGCTTAACTGAAATATTTTCATAAGAAAGTAATAAACTCGAAAAGTTATTTTATGTAAATCATCTTTTATGGGTACAATGCTTTACTTTCATGAATGTTCTAAATGAAAGATATTCCAATTCAAGGAACTTTATAATTTTGGAAAATTCCAAAATTAGGAAGGTTTTATTTATATAAGGAAATGTTTTCCATTATATAAAGTTCTAATTATAAAAAAGTATAGAAAAGTAAAACTCTCATGCACGTTGCCCGAAGACGTTTTAGGAGAAGTAAAAGAAAGGGATAAATGCAAAATTGGTCCATGTCGTTGGCCTAATTTACAAATCACTCCCTGTGGTTTAAAAATTAATTTATAGGTCCATAGGGTAGGCCAAAATAACATTTTACTCTCTGAACTCATTTTCCATTAAATGACTTAACATAAACCGTTACATTGCCACATCACACCCAATAAAAATAAGACGCGTGTTCTTTTTTATTTATGCTTTTAAAAAATGACAAATAAGTTTTTCCACATTATTTTGAGGCTCCAACACACACTTCACGTCAAATTAACTAAACATAATCCCTCTATATCCCCTGTGCCGCCATCGTCTTCATCTTCCCCAATGATCCTTGTCGTCGTATTCATCTTCGTCTTCATGTTGTCATCTCCATCTTCCCCATAGATTCTTGCGTCCATCTCCAAGTGAGCTATTGAGTTTCGTAGTACGACTGAAATCGCCGTCAGATAATCGCCGAAAATGTCATGACGGTAAGCCACCTTGCTTTGGAGCTTTTTTACTTTCACCTTGATTAATTGAGTCGTACTACGAAACTCAACAACTTACCAAGAGATAGACGTAAGAATCGGTGGGGAAGATGAAGACGACAGCATGAAGACGAAGATGAATACGACGGCAATAATTGTTGGGAAAGATGAAGATGATGGTGGCACAGAGGATATAGAGGGATTAGGTTTATTTAATTTGACGTGAAGTGCGTGTTGGAACCTCAAAATGACATGGAAAAACTTATTTGTTATTTTTTTAAAAGTATAAATAAAAAAGAACACGTGTCTTATTTTTATTGGGTGTAATATGACAATGTAACAGTTTTTGTTAAGTCATTTAATGAAAAATGAGTTCAGGGAGTAAAATGTTATTTTGGTCTACCCTATGGACCTATAAATTAATTTTTAAACCACAGGGAATGATTTGTAAATTAGGCCAACCACAGAGACCAATTTTGCATTTATCCCAAAAAGAAATGAGAAAAGTTTTATAAAATGAGGGCAACTGTGGGATGAGACAATTATTTTGGCCAAAGGGAATTCAGAGAAGACATAGCACAGTAATGACGCAAGAGATGGAAGCGCAACCCATTGAGAAGGACGTTAGAGGCTGTGGGGTCATCACTATGTTTTGCCACGCTCAGTGCACCTTGGTTAATTAGGTGGCCCATAATCATGCACCTCGCGGCGGCCACGAGCATGAGAAGGGGTCCTTCGTGATTACGCGCAACTCTAGTACTAGACGAGGCGGATCGAATTGTGTATGTGGGACATACAAGAAAAAGTTAAGATTGGTTATTTATACCTATATGTTCAAACGAAGTAAATCTGCTCTATGAGAGTGTTACAAAAAATGATTTGAATGAAAAAGAATTTATATCAAGGGTTAATTACATTTTTAGTACCTAGATTTTGACTTTTTTATTTATTTTTTCACCTACATTTCAAATTGTATCATAGAGGATACCTGACTTTTGGAAAATAGACTAACTTAGTAGTACCTCCATCACATTCTGTCAGTCCAAACTAACAGATTGCCACACAAAATGCCACATATTCTAAAAAATAAAAATAATTAAAAAAATAAACTGTATATATATATATTAAAAATTTTTGGGGTGGCATTTTTGGCTAATATTGGAGTTGGCCGAACCACTCCCAATTGCACAAGAGAGCAAAGAAATTAACAAAATGAGTCTTTCTTTGAAAGGCTAGCATTCAGAAAACAACGAAAAGCGTGGAAACTACACAGCAAGAAAAGAAAAGAAAAATGAAGAATTTGTTTCTCTAGGACGCTAATATGATTTCGGTGGTGTTTTTCTGCAAGATCGAAAGTCAGATCTTGATTTTTAATTTTCGTTCTTTGTGTTTTGTTAATGTTTAACACTTCGATTATGTAATTTATTTTTATGAACATGAGTAAAGCCTAGCATTTTTATTAGGTGTTCGATCTTGAGATTATTTTATTTGTTGTTCTTCATAAATTAATAATTGAATGTGAGGGATAATTTTAATTTGAAATTAATTTCACGAGAACAAATTTATTTTAATTTGTTATGATTTTTTGTTTATATCAAATGCTATTTTGGTTCAAATATATAATAAATCTTTAATTTATCTTGCGTTATATTATTAAAATAAATTATTAATTAAATCATATTCAATTTATTTTATTTTTTATGAGTGCTTTCTTGATTTTCTACTAAGTTGATCAGTTAATTATGTCTCAAGAATACGGTATATATAAAATGTTAGGTAGATCCTTAAAGGCTTAGTATTTTCTATTAATTTTCTCCAACGTCAATTTATTTATTTAGTTTATCCACTTCATTATGGAAAAACAACAAATCAAACAATTTATTTTTTCTAGCTGCATTATAATTTTATTTTAGCGTTTACAATTTATTGAGGATCGACCTCTTACTTACAAAAAATTTATTATTTGTTATATCCTGCACTTGATTTTTGCCTTCTTTGCCATCTCTTTCTTGTTAAAAAACAGTTCTGATAGTGCAAGGAGGAGGATTCTGGTAGCCACCAATGATGGGATTGACATTAACACATCGAGAAGTAGCAGGGCCATCTTTTCCATTATATCTGAGGTCTATGTCACGAAGCTCCACATTCTCACATGGTAGTGATGAACTACAAACAAGCACGACAGCGCTCTTTCTCGCAGAAGTGCCTCTTATGTTCTTGAAGCTAACATTGCTGATCTTCACCTTTGAAGGAATCTTAAGAAAAAGTAACCAAAGTATTGTATTAGTAATATTTCCTACGTGTCTAGCAAATTCGACACGAAATTAGTGAGCTAAGATTAAACGGTGTACCCATTTAATTAAACATGTTGGGTTATGGTTGACCTATATATATACTCTTATACTCATGCCTCGAGATGATTTGAACTCGACATGTGACATAAAGGCTATAAATTTTTTTATACGGACCATAAATCTAACACGAACCTAACATACAATCAGTGGATTATGGCGAAGGGGTTTGATCCGTTTATTTAAGCGGGCCGGGTTATAGTAACTTATATAGTCTAGATCTCATACTTATATTCAGTACTATTCAAACCTGGCAGAACAAGATCTTTTCCAGTTCATTTGAACTCGATAATATCCAATTAGTTATATGTGAGGGGTATTTTTGTCTTTTCACTTTTTGAAGGGATAAAAATACCTAAATATTCTCCAATTCATTTAAACCGAATAGAATCCTAATTCAAACCGGGGTGAACACAAATCTCCGCCCCTAGCTATAATAACATGAAACTTGATCGGTGTGATGTTAAGTACATACCTCTGGTTTGCACACATTCCATGGGCAGTAACCTTGGTCTACGATGATAGGAGCGTCAACATTATTTATGATAATGTTTTCAAAAAGAATATCAGAGGCAGATCCAGGATAAGAATCAGGCCATGTTTTGATTCTCACGCCATTCGATGTGTTTGTAAGATTACAACTAATAACTCTGACCCCAGACACAGGCTGTTCATTTTGGTACATACCAAGACTTCCAATGCTGATTCCATGTCCTGGTCCACAGTTTACCCCCTGAATAAGTATATCCCGGCTGCCATCACCGATGGAGACACAATCATCTCCAGTTGAAATCTGTGAATTAATCACATTAATCTTCGTTGAACGTCCAATGTGAATTCCATCCGTATTCGGGCTATTTTGAGGTGCTTTGATTGTAACATGGTCGAATGTAAGATTTTGGCACCCAAGAGCATGGATGTGGAATTGTTTGCTATTATACGATGATATGTCTCGGACAATTGAATTGGTGACGTAGTCGAACCTTATGCTCTGTTGATTTATGAAAGCACAATCACCAAAAATTGTCATTGATTACTTTCAGGCAATTTGTTAAAAAGTGGTGGCAATTGTACACAAATAAAGTTTTTCTTCAAATTAGGTTAAAGTAAATTGATTGGGATCCTCGGCAACACCCATCAAATTCCCCATCAATTTTTTTTTAAATCATGGCCATCCATTCTCAACCAACAACTAAAAATGGGCCACGTGTATCATTTAATATAAAATAATAAAATATTATTTAAAATTTAAAAATAAATATAAAATAAAATAAAATAAAAATTATTAAAAAAGATGGGGTGGTTTGGCCACCCCATTTTCCCCCTAAGGGTTTGCCGGCCACCCCAGCTCAGCCTAGGGTGTGGCTTCGACCACCACCATGGCTCAGCTGGGGTGGCCAGCCACCCCATATTTTTTTATTATTATTTTTATTTTGTTTTATATTTTATTTTTACAATTTAAATAATAACATATTATTTTTTTAATTCGTGAGACACGTGGCAGCTTGTAGACCCTTTGATGAGATTTAATGGCCAAAATTTCAAAAAAAATTGATGGGCAATTCCCCGGCTATTGTTGGGGGTCCCAATCCAAAGCAAATTCCTTTAAATCAATGTGAGAATTAAATATTCTAAAAATAGATGTAAGCCTAACAAACTAGTTTGGAAGAAAACCCTATATATTGAACACAACTAAGGTAGAATTAAACTTACAATGGGAAGATGGGCGCAGTAGCCATTTTTGGAACAACCATTTCTACTCCAAGCAGTTTCTCCTTCGCCATCAAAATATCCAGTGCCCGACACAATTAGGTAGTCGATACTTTGAAAGGCGATCCACCTATCCCCCTTGAAGTAATTGGGATCTCCTGGGGAATGTATGCTGCCTAGAACATTAAATTCTATTGGACTCTTGCAAGGACCCAAAAAAGTTATGTTGCCCACCCTATACATTGCTTCTGGAACTACAACTTTACTAGAGCCTGGATAGGCACATGCATCTTTCCAAGCTCTTGCCACAGCCTAAAGACAAAATGAATGATCATGGAAGTGATTTTTTTAGCCAGCAATAGTTCTGATAAACATATATTATATTTGCATGATCATAATTAAGGAGAATATGGCTTACCTCGGTGATATCAATATTAGGCTTTGCTCCATAATTTCTCACATCAAAGACTCGGGTTTGGGCATTAATGGCAGTGGTTAACAATATTAATAGCAATGATATTGTCGCAACATTCACTTCTAAACCCATATTTACACTTCTTTTATTCTTAATTTGCTTAGTGTAAATATTGGGTTTAGAAGAATGATGAATATTCCATTTTGTTTTGAGCCATTTATAGTGAAATACAGAAGCTCAGCACCATTGAAATTCCAAACTAATTTCTACAATTCTACCCATCATTGTACAGTTTCTTTGAGAGTCTAGTTGTAAGATTTTAGATTTAATTAGATTTTTTTTTTTCCCCTATTATTAGTCTTCTTGAATACTTCCTTCCATTGATAACAGTCTACATACTGCAATGTCCCCCTAACAAAAAAAACAAAAAAGTACTGACATTTGTCCGTAAATTATTTTCTTGTTGAGAGAATATTCATCTAAAAGGCTCCCTCCCTCGTTATTGAGAGAGTGTTCGATTTTTAGTACCCTTAGAATATGGGAATATGATCTTTTCCATTTCCATTCATTTGAAATTAACAGTATCTAAAATGAGGAATAATCTTGCCTTAACAAGTTGAAAGAAAAATTTTACAATATTACTCCTCATTTTACACTAAATGGATACTCCCCATTTCATTTGAAATGAAGAGAATCCTATTCCTAGAATATGGCAACGGAATTTTTAACCCAAATAAAGATATACAATTGTGGCCAATATACGAACAAAGCAACTTAAGAACAGGTTTCAGCTCAGCTCGGATAAATTCAATTTGATCTTGGTTTATTTAATAAAGGGACAAATATAAAATTAGTCTTTGTAGTTGGCGTAAATTACAAATCACTCCATGTGGTATAAAAAATATTTTATAGGCCCATGTCGTTGGCCTAAATTACAAATCACTTCATGTGGTATAAAAAAATAATTAATAAGTCCCCAGGGTAGGCCAAAATTACAGTTTACTCCCTAAAATCAATTTTTGTTAAGTAACTTAACAAAATCCGTTAATTTGTCACGTTATATTAATACAGTAAATTAACCTAATATCTTCTATCCCTAAAATTTTACTCAGTGTGTAACCCTCACTCATTTTCATCTTCCTCGCCACAATTTGGGAGCAATTTACAAGAATTTGATGGTCGCTTTTAGTGAAGTAGCTAAGGAAGATGAAGATGAAGGAGATGAAGATGAGATAAGGGTTACGCAATGGGTAAAATTTTGGGGATATAAGAAATTAAGTTAATTTATTGTAACAATATTAGGTTAATTTATTGTAGCAGTATGACGTAGAGTGGGGGCTGATGTGTAACTTAGCTGATGTCGTAAAATGATGTGAAAAATCCTATTTGTTATTTTTAAAATTCAAAAATTAATAATAACACGTGTTGCGTTTTTATTAGATATGACGTGGCAAAGTGGCAGATTTTATTAATTACTTAACGGAAATTGATTTCATGACGTAAACTGTTATTTTAACATACCTTGAGAACCTATAAATTCTTTTTTATACCTCATGGAGTGATTTGTAATTTAGCCCAACCACAAAAATCAATTTTACATTGTCCCTTTAATAAATGAGCCGACTGTGAATACAAAATCATTCATGTTTGATTTTTAAACAAGATATATATACTCATATAAACTCTGCTTCTTTTTTTTTTTTTAGTACGAATACAACACAAGTGGAAAAAGATGCTATTTTAGAGGTCTCCAGAATCCCGGCGACACAAAGGTATGACACCTACTTGAGACTTCCAGCCTTGATGGGTAGATCACGGATGGCTACTTTTAAAAGTAATATTGATTGGGTGTGGAAGTAGTTGCAGGATTGGAAGATAATTCCTATCCCAAGCGGGTAAGGAAATTTTGCTAAAAGTCATGATTCAGGCGATACCCATGTATAGCATGAGTGTTTTTCTTCTTCTGAAGGCCTGATGTTCGAAGATAAATTCACAAATGCAACGGTTTTGGTTGGGCCATCAAGCAAATGAGTCGAAGGTGCGTTGGATGAGTTGAAAGCGTTTGGGGAGATCCAAAAAGTCGGGAGGTATGGGCTTTCGGGATTTTACTAGCTTTAATAAAGCTCTCTTAGCTAAACAATGTTGGTGCCTTTTGTCACAACCCGACAGTTTGGTTGCAAAAATTATGGCAACTAAATATTATCCGTGTAGCTCAATTCTTGATGTAAGATTAGGATCTAGGCCATCTTTTGCTTGGAGGAGTATTCTCAATTCTTGTGATTTATTGAAGACAGGGTTGGTGTGGAAAGTGGGAAATGGGTCTCTTGTGCGAATTTGGCAAGATAAATGGGATTAGGTAGTTTTTGGGTTATGTCACCTCCTACCCTTTTAGGTCCGGAGGCCACTGTGAGCAAGCTTATTGATAGGGATACAATCTGGTGGAATATTAAATTATTGGATACCATTTTTACCAAAGAAGAGTCCCGATTAATTCAATCAATCCCACTGAGCAGCACAAACCAGCAGGACATTCTTACATGGAGAGGAACTGCGAATGATATGTTTTCAGTCCGAAGTACTTATTATATTCAACTTGATATGGTAGGCCAAGGCAAGGCAGAATGTTCATCCAAAGAGGGTAAGTGAAGAGGTGTGGCAGGGTCTATGGGCATTGCCAATACCGAATGTTGAAAAAATTTCCTTTGGAGGGCTTGTCATGGGATTCTCCCTACCCATGATAACCTACGTAAAAGGAAAATTCTAACAGAATCTTTGTGTCCATTTTGTGAGGCTGTGGAGGAAACTGGTTTTCATATCTTATGGGACTGTCCGTCTACCCGGCATGTGTGGAGTATGAGTAACAAAAAAATTCAGAAGAGTATATTCTCTGGCCCTGGCCTCTTGCAGGTGGTGGAAGGGATTTTCAATAAATGTGAGCAGGAAGATATTATACAGTTTGTGGGGCTTGCTTGTCGATTATGGCTGAGGAGGAATGAGGTGTTGCATGGAGGACGGTTCTCCTCTCCGGCTGAAATAGTGCAGATAACTCTGAGGGCCATTGCGGAATTCCAATTGATTCAAGGAAGTGGGAAAGGGGAGGGTGTACAAGAGTAGCTCAGTCAAACCTTCAGTGGTCTGCTTCAGATCAAGGTTGGTTGAAGGCCAATTGGGATGCAGCTTTGGATCGCAAATCTGGTCGTATGGGTTTCGGGGTGGTAGTCTGAGATTCCATGGGGAGAGTATTTGCAGCGAGATGTAGATCCCAGTTGGGTTTCCTTTCATCGGAGGCAACTGAAGTAAAAGCAGCTGAAGCAAAAGCAGCTATGGTGGCAATCCAGCTTTGTTCAGAGCTGGGTCTAACAAGGGTCCATATGGAAGGCGATGCAAAGAAAGCTATGATGCAGTGGTGGCTTCGGGAATCAATTATAGCAAGCTTTGGCATGTGGTGGAAGATATAAAACATGCTCTCCAGGTGTTTAATCAATGGCGCATGACATTGTGAAAAGCGAAAGCAATGGAGCGGCTCACACACTAGCTCAGTTTGCAATTAGAAATGTATTGGAGAACACTTGGCACTGGGATGTACCTGATTGTATTAGGAACATTGTTGCCCTGGAGCATTCTACTCTAGTTGGCTGATTTTATGAATGAGAATATCTATCTTTTATCCAAAAAAAAAAAAAGATGCACTGCTGGACATGATTAATGATTGTCAACACATATGGTATAAGCTCAATTTGATTGACTCATTAATTAGTTCTGAAAATTCTAAAACGACTCCAATTATCACCTACTCACACGTCTAGGAGTTTTACAGAAAATATCCAGAAAACAGATCTAACTTAGCAGTTAAAAATCAACCAAATACTGATATGAAATGAAAATCAAGAACACAGATATTTGGTTACGAAGAGGAAACCATTTAGAGAACTCTCTAAATGTAAAACCTCTCCGGGGCAGCCAAACCCAGGAAATCAATTCACTATATAGAAGAATAAGGAATACAAGAAGAATAACAAAACCTTTGACTCTTCCTTGCACACGACAAGTGACCCACTTGACTTCTACCTCAGTAGCCCTTTCCAGAACATCTGGCACGATTCTTCTAAAAGATTTCCTTTCACCGGAACTCCGATTGGCTTCACGTATTTTCTCTTCAACAATAATCTAGAACGAATTCTCTCTCTCTAAGCACCCAGATATTTGCTCAATAAAATACATACTTGTAAATGTAGCAAAATCGTGTTTAAATAGAAAATAACCCTAATAAGTCAGCCAGGTCCGGACCCTGCAGATCTGAGGTTCGGACAGGCCTCATAAAATGCACTTTCGGGAACTGGGGTCCGGACCTGGGGAATTGAGGTCCGGACCCTGCTTGAAAAATCAAGTTTCTGGAAATGGGGTCCGGACCCAGCTTCTGGAGGTCCGGACCCGGACTGTCCAGTCTTCATCAACAACTCCGATCGATAGGCGTTTGTGGTCCGATTGAGCTGAAATTTTGCAGGGACGTTCATAACACATGAATCTACATTATGAACGGTGGAGATTGGATTCTGAGCATTCTATATCAGTGTTTGAGCCGTGAATAGTAGCATCTGCATTTTGGAACTGAATTAAGCCAACACAAGAACTAACAAACTCCCCTTTTGGCAATTCAGTGACAAAACCAAAATGTCGCAAAATGTCGAGCCAATCCCATCATCTCCCCATATTTACTCCCCCTTTTTGTCACAGAATGACAAAAGGTCTTCATGTTTCCTGAAACACTTCACAAAATACATCAAGGCATATGTGGAACAAGAAGACATAAATAAAACTCATGAAAAAAAATGATGCGTGATTATAAAGAAACATCAGCAAAACGCCCCCTCAATGTATGACTCAATTAACAACAGGAAACTGGAAATGCAAAGCATGTTTCTCCCCCTTTAAAAGTTAAATGAACACACATGATAACACATCAATGACTCATGTATTGCACAATGAATATCCAAAAGCTTTCCTCTTTTTTTTTTTTTCTTTTTTTTTTTTAAAAAAAAAACTTGTATAGATAAGCAATAGATCATGCATGCTCGTATGAATATCTGAACAATTCGGAGTGATCAACAAGCTACACTTACACCGTAAATGTACCATATGCATGACACAACCTTGGTCTGTGAATGCAGTCAAGTAGGCAATAATCAGAAATCTCATGTGATAGTGTAGTGTGTGAGTACTCCCATTAACTAAGATTTCATCAATGAAAGGTAAATCTAGGCAGACATTTTGTAAAGGAAGACCAGCAGTCTGATTCAAACCACAGTAAAACCTTATAATGTTAGGACCTAGATTCCCTCATCCGATACACTCACCCTGAGACTGATCATTTTCTTTTACCATGTCCTTTAGTAATCATCTATTTCCGCAATGATTTGATCACTGATTCTTTCTTTAGGGACAGACAGAAGCAAAATGAAATCATCTGAGCTTATTTTATGCCCTTTTTTTTTTTTTTTTTTTTTTTTTGGAAAATGGTGGAATTTTTTGGAGCTAGGTTCAACTAACGAGTTGGTCAAGTGGCAAGATTCTACACTGCCTATCTTCCAAACAAAATGTTTTCTCCAAATTTCCAAACATATAACAAAAATCTAAACCTAATGGGGGCAAAAAGTGCACAATTTCGAACATGAGAAAAACTGACTCTTACTCCTTTAACAGTCTTCAGAAAAACAAGGTATATCAGAAACATATGGAGCAATAAATGTAAATTGCAGATATATTGACCCCACTCATATGTAAAATATTCATTTGAGCACAAGACATGAGAAACTGAGTATCTAACAATTAAAACAATCTAAAAGAATAAAAAATAATCAAAGAAAATAAAAACAAAGCAAACAAAAATTAAGAAAAAAAATGCCCTAGAACAGCTATAGACAAATATCAATATGCTCAATTTCTAGGCATGGTCTATGTACCCACCTAATCTAGGTGAGTCCATTACCACTCCCCCTCAATGGGTGAATGGTATTAATCTTCTTGATCCAAACTTTCTTCACATCAAGGACAACTGTGTGACTCTTATCCAAGACATCTAACCATGTTACTACGTCTCTCATCATGTTGAATAATTTCTCATAACTATTTCTAGAATGGAAATATTCTCTTTTAGGCTCATGACTGTTAAGCTGAAAACACTTAGGACGAATATGTCCAATCTTACCACAGTTATGACACGTAGGAATAAACCTTTTGAGAAGGTTGGTTCCTTAACATGTGCATACTTCTCGACTTAGAACTAGACATATAGGAATCAGTTAGAGTTCCCTTACCTTTTCCACCTTTGGAAATTTGAGGAGAAATTACCTTCTTTTTAGCCAAGCTATCTTCTTTGTTCACTGGTTTCACAAAAATCATCTTTGAAGAAGAAGCAACATTAGTAGATAAAATAGCAGATTTATCAAAACCCAATCCAGTTCTATCAAACGAATGTTTATGATTATGTAGCATTTGATTTAGCTTTTCACTAGAGAATTTTGTTAAATGATTCTTTGATTCATTCAGTTCATTCTCTAAGGATTTCACTTTGGCAATTAACATTTGATTTTCAGACATCAAAGTATTATGAGTAGCAAGAGAATCAGTTAAGGTGACAGAAAGTTGATCATTTTCAAGATTAACCTCATTGAGTTTCTTCAATTGCTGCTTATTCAGCTTTTTCAGTTTAGTGTATTCCACAAAGAGATTATTATAAGCATTTTGCAAATCATCTTCTTCTTCCGAATCATTATAGGACACACCTTGTTTGTCTTGAGAATTACACTCACTATTCTCATGCTCACTCTCATAACTAACTCCAAGTGCTAAGTAATTAACTCCCTGTTCAGCATCGTCCTTGTCTGACTCATCACTTTGAGTCACATTAAATGCCTTGCCATTTGACTTTCTCAAGTTAGCACAGTCAACACGAATGTGCCCATGTCCTCCATATTCGTGACACTTGATACCTCTAGGTGACTTTCCTTTCTCAACATTCTCATTTCTAGATTTCTCATAAAATTGTGAATTGCTATTTCTAAAATTTCCTTTCTTGGCCCTAAAGAATTTCCTAAACTTCTTAGCAAACATAGCAATTTCTTCCTCATTTCCAGAATCCTCATCAGATGAACCACAAGAGTCAACCTTAACATTTTTTGCCTTAAGAGCAATATTTTTGATGTTCTTGTGTTTAGGAAGAATTAGCTCAAAGGTTTGAAGGGAACCTACAAGTTCTTCTACTCTCATAGTATCTAAGTCCTTACTCTGTTGTATAGCAGCAATTTGGGGAATAAACCTCTCAGGCAAAGATCTTAAGATTTTTTTCACCACTTTAGCATCATCCATTTTCTTTCCCAAATTAATGGTGGAGTTTCTAATGGCACTAAGCTTTGAATAGAATTCATCAAAAGTTTCATCTTCCTGCATTCTAATCTCCTCAAACTGAGAAACCAACATTTGAATTTTTGAAGTTCTAACAACCTTAGTTCCTTCATGTGTGATTTCTAAAGTTTCCCAGGCTTCCTTAGCTATTTCACATCTAGAAATTATAGAAAATTCCTCATTTGAAACAGAGATGTAAATAGCATTTATAGCTTTGTCATTCGCAGTAGCATTATTCTTTTCCTCTGTTGTCCATTCAGCTATTGCTTTTTCTGGACGTGTCCATCCAGATTCGACAATATGCCAAACATTAATGGATTTAAAATATGCTCTTATACGAATTTTCCAAAGCGTATAATTTGTTCCGTCAAAGACGGGAAGAGAATTAGGAGCAACAGTATGAGACATTTGATATGGAGTCTCGGATCACACTCAGGAAATAAGTCCTTCACAGAGTGAACCCGCTTTGATACCAATTGAAAATTCTAAAACGACTCCAATTATCACCTACTCACATGTCTAGGAGTTTTACCGAAAATATCCAGAAAACAGATCTAACTTAGCAGTTAAAAAATCAACCAAATACTGATATGAAATATGCAATCAAGAACACAGAAATTTGGTTACGAAGAGGAAAGCATTTAGAGAACTCTCTAAATGTAAAACCTCTCCGGGGCAGCCAAACCCAGGAAATCAATTCACTATATAGAAGAATAAGGAATACAAGAAGAATAACAAAACCTTTGACTCTTCCTTGCACACGACAAGTGACCCACTTGACTTCTACCTCAGTAGCCCTTTCCAGAACATCTGGAACGATTCTTCTAAAAGATTTCCTTTCACCGGAACTCCGATTGGCTTCACGTATTTTCTCTTCAACAATAATCTAGAACAAATTCTCTCTCTCTAAGCACCCTGATTTTGCTCAATAAAATACGTACGTCTAAATGTAGCAAAATCGTGTTTAAATAGAAAATAACCCTAATAAGTCAGCCAGGTCCGGACCCTGCAGATCTGAGGTCCGGACAGGCCTCATAAAATGCACTTTCGGGAACTGGGGTCCGGACCCTGCTTGAAAAATCAAGTTTCTGGAAATGGGATCCGGACCCGGGGAATTGCGGTCCGGACCCGGCCTGTCCAGTCTTCATCAACAACTCCGATCGATGGGCGTTTATGGTCCGATTGAGCTGAAATTTTGCAGGGACGTTCATAACACATGAATCTACATTATGAACGGTGGAGATTGGATTCTGAGCATTCTATATCAGTGTTTGAGCCGTGAACAG
>NC_081545.1:1877962-1903279 GCF_901000735.1 Corylus avellana | reverse complement strand
AATAAGGAATACAAGAAGAATAACAAAACCTTTGACTCTTCCTTGCACACGACAAGTGACCCACTTGACTTCTACCTCAGTAGCCCTTTCCAGAACATCTGGCACGATTCTTCTAAAAGATTTCCTTTCACCGGAACTCCGATTGGCTTCACGTATTTTCTCTTCAACAATAATCTAGAACAAATTCTCTCTCTCTAAGCACCCTGATATTTGCTCAATAAAATACGTACTTGTAAATGTAGCAAAATCGTGTTTAAATAGAAAATAACCCTAATAAGTCACCCAGGTCCGGACCCTGCAGATCTGAGGTCCGGACATGCCTCATAAAATGCACTTTCGGGAACTGGGGTCCGGACCCGGGGAATTGAGGTCCGGACCCTGCTTGAAAAATCAAGTTTCTGGAAATGGGGTCCGGACCCGGCTTCTGGAGGTCCGGACCCGGACTGTCCAGTCTTCATCAACAACTCCGATCGATGGGCGTTTGTGGTCCGATTGAGCTGAAATTTTGCAGGGACGTTCATAACACATGAATCTACATTATGAACGGTGGAGATTGGATTCTGAGCATTCTATATCAGTGTTTGAGCCGTGAACAGTAGCATCTGCATTTTGGAACTGAATTAAGCCAACACAAGAACTAACAAACTCCCCCTTTGGCAATTCAGTGACAAAACCAAAATGTCGAGCCAATCCCATCATCTCCCCATATTTACTCCCCCTTTTTGTCACAGAATGACAAAAGGTCTTCATGTTTCCTGAAACACTTCACAAAATACATCAAGGCATATGTGGAACAAGAAGACATAAATAAAACTCATGAAAAAAAATGATGCGTGATTATAAAGAAACATCAGCAAAACTCCCCCTCAATGTATGACTCAATTAACAACAGGAAACTGGAAATGCAAAGCATGTTTCTCCCCCTTTAAAAGTTAAATGAACACACATGATAACACATCAATGACTCATGTATTGCACAATGAATATCCAAAAGCTTTCCTTTTTTTTTTTTAAAAAAAAAACAAAACACCAAAAAAAAACTTGTATAGATAAGCAATAGATCATGCATGCTCGTATAAATATTTGAACAATTCGGAGTGATCAACAAGCTACACTTACACCGTAAATGTGCCATATGCATGACACAACCTTGGTCTGTGAATGCAGTCAAGTAGGCAATAATCAGAAATCTCATGTGATGGTGTAGTATGTGAGTACTCCCATTAACTAAGATTTCATCAATGAAAGGTAAATCTAGGCAGACATTTTGTAAAGGAAGACCAGCAGTCTGATTCAAACCACAGTAAAACCTTATAATGTTAGGACCTAGATTCCCTCATCCGATACACTCCCCCTGAGACTGATCATTTTCTTTTACCATGTCCTTTAGTAATCATCTATTTCCGCAATGATTTGATCACTGATTCTTTCTTTAGGGACAGACAGAAGCAAAATGAAATCATCTGAGCTTATTTTATGCCCTTTTTTTTTTTTTTTTTTTTTTTTTGGAAAATGGTGGAATTTTTTGGAGCTAGGTTCAACTAACGAGTTGGTCAAGTGGCAGATTCTACACTGCCTATCTTCCAAACAAAATGTTTTCTCCAAATTTCCAAACATATAACAAAAATCTAAACCTAATGGGGGCAAAAAGTGCACAATTTCGAACATGAGAAAAACTGACTCTTACTCCTTTAACAGTCTTCAGAAAAACAAGGTATATCAGAAACATATGGAGCAATAGATGTAAATTGCAGAAATATTGACCCCACTCATATGTAAAATATTCATTTGAGCACAAGACATGAGAAACTGAGTATCTAACAATTAAAACAATCTAAAAGAATAAAAAATAATCAAAGAAAATAAAAACAAAGCAAACAAAAATTAAGAAAAAAATGCCCTAGAACAGCTATAGACAAATATCAATATGCTCAATTTCTAGGCATGGTCTATGTGCCCACCTAATCTAGGTGAGTCCATTACCACTCCCCCTCAATGGGTGAATGGTATTAATCTTCTTGACCCAAACTTTCTTCACATCAGGGACAACTGTGTGACTCTTATCCAAGACATCTAACCGTGTTACTACGTCTCTCATCATGTTGAATAATTTCTCATAACTATTTCTAGAATGGAAATATTCTCTTTTAGGCTCATGACTGTTAAGCTGAAAACACTTAGGACGAATATGTCCAATCTTACCACAGTTATGACACGTAGGAATAAACCTTTGAGAAGGTTGGTTCCTTAACATGTGCATACTTCTCGACTTAGAACTAGACATATAGGAATCAGTTAGAGTTCCCTTACCTTTTCCACCTTTGGAAATTTGAGGAGAAATTACCTTCTTTTCAGCCAAGCTATCTTCTTTGTTCACTGGTTTCACAAAAATCATCTTTGAAGAAGAAGCAACATTAGTAGATAAAATAGCAGATTTATCAAAACCCAATCCAGTTCTATCAAACGAATGTTTCTGATTATGTAGCATTTGATTTAGCTTTTCACTAGAGAATTTTGTTAAATGATTCTTTGATTCATTCAGTTCATTCTCTAAGGATTTCACTTTGGCAATTAGCATTTGATTTTCAGACATCAAAGTATTATGAGTAGCAAGAGAATCAGTTAAGGTGACAGAAAGTTGATCATTTTCAAGATTAACCTCATTGAGTTTCTTCAATTGCTGCTTATTCAGCTTTTTCAGTTTAGTGTATTCCACAAAGAGATTATTATAAGCATTTTGCAAATCATCTTCTTCTTCCGAACCATTATCGGACACACCTTGTTTGTCTTGAGAATTACACTCACTATTCTCATGCTCACTCTCATAACTAACTCCAAATGCTAAGTAATTAACTCCCTGTTCAGCATCGTCCTTGTCTGACTCATCACTTTGAGTCACATTAAATGCCTTGCCATTTGGCTTTCTCAAGTTAGCACAGTCAACACGAATGTGCCCATGTCCTCCACATTCGTGACACTTGATACCTCTAGGTGACTTTCCTTTTCAACATTCTCATTTCTAGATTTCTCAGAAAATTGTGAATTGCTATTTCTAAAATTTCCTTTCTTGGCTCTAAAGAATTTCCTAAACTTCTTAGCAAACATAGCAATTTCTTCCTCATTTCCAGAATCCTCATCAGATGAACCACAAGAGTCAACCTTAACATTTTTTGCCTTAAGAGCAATATTTTTGGTGTTCTTGTGTTTAGGAAGAATTAGCTCAAAGGTCTGAAGGGAACCTACAAGTTCTTCTACTCTCATAGTATCTAAGTCCTTGCTCTGTTGTATAGCAGCAATTTGGGGAATAAACCTCTCAGGCAAAGATCTTAAGATTTTTTTCACCACTTTAGCATCATCCATTTTCTTTCCCAAATTAATGGTAGAGTTTCTAATGACACTAAGCTTTGAATAGAATTCATCAAAAGTTTCATCTTCCTGCATTCTAATCTCCTCAAACTGAGAAACCAACATTTGAATTTTTGAAGTTCTAACAACCTTAGTTCCTTCATGTGTGATTTCTAAAGTTTCCCAGGCTTCCTTAGCTATTTCACATCTAGAAATTCTAGAAAATTCCTCATTTGAAACAGAGATGTAAATAGCATTTATAGCTTTGTCATTCGCAGTAGCATTATTCTTTTCTTCTGTTGTCCATTCAGCTATTGCTTTTTCTGGACGTGTCCATCCAGATTCGACAATATGCCAAACATTAATGGATTTAAAATATGCTCTCATACGAATTTTCCAAAGCGTATAATTTGTTCCGTCAAAGACGGGAAGGGAATTAGGAGCAACAGTATGAAACATTTGATATGGAGTCTCGGATCACACTCAGGAAATAAATCATTCACAGAGTGAACCCGCTCTGATACCAATTGAAAATTCTAAAACGACTCCAATTATCACCTACTCACACGTCTAGGAGTTTTACAGAAAATATCCAGAAAACAGATCTAACTTAGCAGTTAAAAATCAACCAAATACTGATATGAAATGAAAATCAAGAACACAGATATTTGGTTACGAAGAGGAAACCATTTAGAGAACTCTCTAAATGTAAAACCTCTCCGGGGCAGCCAAACCCAGGAAATCAATTCACTAAATAGAAGAATAAGGAATACAAGAAGAATAACAAAACCTTTGACTCTTCCTTGCACACGACAAGTGACCCACTTACTTTTACCTCAGTAGCCCTTTCCAGAACATCTGGCACGATTCTTCTAAAAGATTTCCTTTCACCGGAACTCCGATTGGCTTCACGTATTTTCTCTTCAACAATAATCTAGAACAAATTCTCTCTCTCTAAGCACCCAGATATTTGCTCAATAAAATACGTACTTGTAAATGTAGCAAAATCGTGTTTAAATAGAAAATAACCCTAATAAGTCAGCCAGGTCCGGACCCTGCAGATCTGAGGTCCGGACAGGCCTCATAAAATGCACTTTCGGGAACTGGGGTCCGGACCCGGGGAATTGAGGTCCGGACCCTGCTTGAAAAATCAAGTTTCTGGAAATGGGGTCCGGACCCGGCTTCTGGAGGTCCGGACCCGGACTGTCCAGTCTTCATCAACAACTCCGATCGATGGGCGTTTGTGGTCCGATTGAGCTGAAATTTTGCAGGGACGTTCATAACACATGAATCTACATTATGAACGGTGGAGATTGGATTCTGAGCATTCTATATCAGTGTTTGAGCCGTGAACAGTAGCATCTGCATTTTGGAACTGAATTAAGCCAACACAAGAACTAACAAGTTCATTCGTATCTTTCTAGGAATAGGATTCTCTCCAGTCCAAATGAATTGAAGAATATCCAGTTAATAGTCAAAATCTCTCTAAAAAAATCCTGAGATTATAAATAGAACATATGTCCCATTAATAAAATAATAATAAATATTATATATATTTTAAAAATAATTATAAAACAAATATATAAAATATTATAAAAGAAGAATTAAAGGGTGGCTATTTCGTTGAGGTGGCCATACCCGTGATGAAATTTTGGGGTGGCGAGAGCCACCACGCCTGAGAATTAATTAAAACCACCTCGAGGGGCTAAATCGTATAAAAAAAAAAATAATAAAATAAAAATTATTTTTCGATTTTGCAGCCCTTGGGGTGGTAGGACCATACATTGCTACCGTGGAATCCACGACCACACACACACACATACACACACATATATATATATATATATATATATATATATATATAAGTACCCAGCGTTCCGCCCTTTTTACCCTTTCCCGCTTTGAATAAAATAAAAAATAAAAAATAAAATACACTTCAAATAAACTTTTCTACGGTCATGCCTTGAATAAGCATAGCCGCACCCAATACAATGGCAAACCCATCATATGAACTTTTTGATAGATTTTATTATTACATGTATAAATATATATAGCACCATAAAAATAAGTAATATAAAGAAAACAGGACAACCACTTTAGTTTATATTATTGTTTTTTTTTTTTTTTTTCAAGGATGAAAGAGAGCAAAACGTTCATCCATGCAAGCTACCCTTACTAGTATTAGAACATTAATTAAATGATTAAATATATGAGTTCTTATCGACATAAATTTTTAGGATAAATGATGTTAACAATATCATATTAAACACAAAGGTACTAAGTTTGAACCCTTTATTCATCATTCACTTTCTATTTTAATTAATTATCTCATGTATTTGCCTCTCTTATTAAGAGGGAATGTTAGAATATTAACTAAATAATTAAATTTACCATTTTCTATCAACTTAACTTTTTTTTTTTTTTTTTTTAATCAACATGTCCGTATAAGAGGGAGATGGAGATTCGAACTAGTAACCGCTCGCTTCATGAGGCATGATCACTAGCCAATTGAGTAACTCTTTAAGGACTATCAACTTAACTTATGGAATAACAAGATAAGTGGTAATTTAACTATAAGTGTAATGATTTGACTTTGTTTTTTGTTCTCAAAGTTAAAAACTTTAAGAAAAAATTTTAAACATAAAACATTCCTCAACACTGTACTTTTTTATTATTATTTATATATTCTATGTTTATATCAGAATACTCTCTCAAATAAAAAACAAAAAGAACCCCTGAGGCTGAGAAGATGCCCAATTTAGAATGAAGTATCCCCCTAACACTCAATTTAATGTATTTCCAATTTTAGGTTCTACTACAATGGAACGTACACTAAAATAGGAGTATCAATGAAGTTTTACATTTGCATGTCTCTTTTCAATATGACCAAATTTTCAAGCTTGATTAAACCTTAGGCTCTGTCTGGATATGCGTAAAATGAATACAAAAAATATTTTTCACATTTTCATGTCTTTCGTGCAATGGAAAATATCGTGGGTTTCTTCGAAACAAAAATCTTTCATTTCCACAAAATGGTTTCTAATGTTTAAAATGATAAACAATTTTTTGAATTTGAACATCTCATCCTCAAATAGACAAATCCAACCAAGACTTTCCCGAAACTCCGTCGAGACTTTACCAGACCACCGTCCGGACACTTTCGAAAACTGAATCCAGTTGGGACCTGTTGTTTGTTGCCTTGAATTACTCAAGTCATGGAGAGTGGGGCCCATTCGTTAAGTTGGACTACTTATCCTAGTAGGAGAAGTAGCCGACCTACTTCTCTTGTTCCAATAGGTTTTGTTTTGTCCTTTTACTTCTCAATCAAGGAGAAGTTGTTTGGCCGGCTATACACCTTATATAAGGAGCAGGCTGCCACATAGCAAATTTGGAGAGAAACTTAGTAGCCGCACATCTCACTTGTGTGTTCTCGCTTTGTTGTGTCCTAAGGCACTTAGAGAAAAATAGAGTTTTTTTTGTCAATTTTTTCTCTCTTTTGTGTGAGTGAGATTTTGGTATATTGGGGCTTTGAGTTTTGAGTGATTTTCTCCACATTATCTTTGTACTCCATCTTTTGTTAGTAAATTTCCTCTAGATTGTCTCTGCCAGTGGATATAGGATTGTTAAGCCGAACAACTTAAATCTTGGTGTCGTATGTGATTGATCTATTTTATATTTTGCTCTTTTTTGCTTCTTCGGGATCCTATATTTTAATTCTATGCACAACAAGACCCAACCAAACACTCTCCATCTCTTCAACTCCTAAAACTTTTGCTTTCTTGTTGTGTGGCAGGGTTTGTTCACTTTCTAGGAAACTGTAACAAGGGAAAGCGAAAAGATGAGCAATAGTCAAGAAATTGAAGCCCCTCCCTGTAAGATTTTCATTTTCCTCTTAAGTTTCTTGCACTTTATTATCAACTTTCTGACTCTCCAAACACTAAGCTAAGCACCAACTCTACTTTCACTCATGCAAACTTTAGAAGAACCAAACCTTCGAATCTCAACCCTCCGATGTAGAGAATTCTCCAATTAGGCAAGTCTCTCTCATGCTTCCGGTTACTGATGACCCCACGGGACAGAAGAAATTAACGTGTTTGTTTACAAAGGGGTAAAAGAAATTAACATCGTTTTTTTTCTTTTTTTTGAAAAATATAAAATTAGTTTATGTGATTTACTTGATTTGCAATTAACTCCCTGTGATATCAAAATGAACTCAAAGGTTTCTAAAGTGTGTCAAAAAAACAATTTAGTTCCCACAATCAAATTTCGTTCACTGATTTAACAGATTCTAATAGCATAAAACATTAGAGCCAATAAAATTATGATATTTATCATATTTAACTTCGTGTAACACTAACAGAATCTATTATATTAATTAGTTGATGATATTTGACGGTAAGAAATAAATTATTTATTTGGCATACCTAATGAATCTTTGAGTTCATTATGATATTACGAAGAGTTAATTGTAAATCAACTAAACCACAAAGACTAATTTTACCTTTTTTTTATTATTATTTAATCAAATGACTTTAAAAGGGTTACGTCGTTTAAGACCAAATAACGTCAATTTTTGCCGTTAATTGGCATTTAAACGAGGCAAATAAAATTTCTCGACCACGGGTTTTACCATGCATGCACCGATGAAAAATGACGTGAACTGCTTCACTTCATTCTTTTTCACTATTCATGTCGTTTTGTAAACAAAGTGAAACAGCTTTATTTATGTAGCAGCCAAATGTTAATTCTGAATTATACTATACTGTTAAGTAACTAATAATCTCAATTAATACTAAGGTAGGGTGGATTTCAGAAATTGTTTTCATGATGTTATAATAGAATACTTTTTCCAAAAAAAAAAAAAAAATCTCTTAGCCGGGAAAAGTACTAAAATATGAGTATATTGATGACGTTTACATCTGTATCTGCATGTCTCTTTTCAATATGATCAGATTTTCAAGCAAAATTAACCTTAATTCCTGTAGACTACAGTATCTCTTAGGGTACAAACCCAATTTAGGATAAATACTGAAACTCAAGTACTTTATTTCATATTGCTCATATAATAAAAGGTAGCAATTATTTCTTGTCTACGAAAACTAGCCGGCGACTTAACCTTTCTTGTTAAGAGTTTTGATGGTGCAAGCAGAAGGATTCTGGTGGCCACCGATGATGGGATTGACATAAACACATCGGGAAGTAGCAGGGCCATCTTTTCCATTGTATTTGAGGTCTATGTCACGAAGCTCCACATTCTGACATGGTAGTGCCTTACTGCAAACAAGCTTGACAGCGTCCTTAGTCCGAGAAGTGCCTCTTATGTTCTTGAAGCTAACATTGCTGATCTTGACCTTAGAAGGATTCTTTAAAAGTTCAAGAAAACAAATCAGCAAAGTATGGTATCAGTAACATTTCTTTACCTTTAAAACTAAGTTACAATTAGGATTATCAATTTGTGAAACTATTTATGAACCCAATATGCATGAATTCAACACGATATTAATTAGGGGTTTAGGGTTGAAGGAATTGACCAATTTAAATAAATAGTTTGGATTAATGAAGGAATCAACATGACCTGCACCTAACATGAGACATAAGGGTTAGTAACTTTTGACACGATCTCTAAATCTGACACAAACCCATTTGAAAATTAGCCAGTCAGGAATAAAGTGTAATCTGACCTGTTTAAATAAATGGCTCAAATTAAGGTTGATGAGTCTTATACTTATGTCTTGATAGGACCCGAACTCTATACGTAAACTCGAATTGACACACGAAAACTCGAATAACAAGAAACTTGATCAATGTGATGTTGTAGGTACCTGTGATTTGCACTGATTCCATGGGCAGTACTCTTGGTCTATGAGGATTGGAGTGTCGACGTTATCCATGATAATGTTCTCAAAATGAATATCAGAGGTTGAGCCAGGATACGAATCAGGCCATGTTTTGATTCTCACGCCAGTTTCTGTGTTTGTAAGAGTGCAGCCAATAACTTGGACCCCAGACACAGGCTGTTCATTCTGGTACTTACCAAGACTTCCTATGCTAATTCCATGACCTGGTCCACAATTTACTCCCTGGATAAGTATATCCCGGCTGCCATCACCGAGGGAGACACAATCATCACCAGTTGAAATCTTTGAATTAATCACATTAATCTTGGTTGAATGTCCAATGTGAATTCCGTCAGTATTCGGGCTATTTTCAGGTGCTTTGATGGTAATGTGTTCGAATGTAAGATTTTGACTCCCAAAAACATTGATGTGGAATTGTTTGCTGTTATATGATGTTATATCCCGGACTATTGAATTGGTGACGAAGTCAAACCGTATGCTCTGTTGATTTATGAAACCATAAGCACCACAAAATTTTCATTACTTTTAGGTAATGGGTAAACAAACGATGGCATTTGTACATGGATAAAGTTTTTTTCCAAACTAGCTAAGTTGAAGAAAATTCCTTCAACTTAGTGTGAGAATCATAAATTTTAAAGACAAATGTCAACCTAATAGACTAGTTTAATTGAAGGAAATCTTTATCCATTGTACTGTATATAACTAAGGTAGAATTAAACTTACAATGGGAAGATAGATGCAGTAGCTATTTTTTGAACAATCACTTCTACCCCAAGCGGTTCCTCCTTGGCCATCAAAATCTCCAGTGCCTGACACAGTTAAGTGGTCGATACGTTCAAAACCGATCCAGGAATCCCCCTTGAAATATTTGGGGTCTCCTGGGGAATGTATGCTTCCTAGAACATTAAACTCTATAGGACCCTTGCAAGGGCCATTAAAATTTACTGCGCCAACCCTGTATATTGCTTCTGGAACCACAACTTTACTTGAACCTGGATATGCACATGCATCTTTCCAAGCTTGTGTCACAGCCTAAAGACAAAAGGAATGATCAAATTGTGATTTTTAGCATGCAATATTTCTGAGAAAACATATTTAACTTACATCATAATTAAGGAGAATTAATGGAATTGTGCATCCATACCTCGGTGATATCAACATTAGGCTTTGCTCCATAATTTCTCACATCAAAGACTTTGGTTTGGGCATTAATAGTTCTAGTGGAAGTTAACAATATTAATAGCAATGATATTGTCGCAACATTCAATTCTAAACCCATATTTACACTTCTTTTCTTCTTAATTTGCTTAGTGTAAATTAATATTGGGTTTAGAAGAATGATGAATATTCCCATTTTTTTTTAGCCATTTATAGCACAATGCAAAAGCTCAGCACCATTAAAATTTGTAACTAATTTCTACCCACCATTGTGCAGTTAATTTCTTTGACAGTCCAGTTGTAAGATTTTAGTTTTAATTGAATTTTTTCCTATTAATAGTCTTCTCTTGCATGCTTCCTCCCATTGATAACAGTCTACTGCAATAATATGTTTTCCTGGTAAAAAAACAAAAAAAAAATACTGACATTTGTCCTTCAATTATTTTCTTGTTGAGAATATTAATCTAAAAGGCTCTCTTTTTACTAAGAGAATATTCATATTTTTACCCTTCACCCAAATTAAAGATATACAATTAATTATGGCCAGTAAACGAAGAAAGCCGCTGACCTACACGCTTGGGCTCACCTTAGATAAACTTAATTCAATCTCAGTTAATTTAATAATTGAGTCAACCGTGAATACAGAATCATGTTTGATTTTTAAACGATATATACTTGTATAACTCAAACTCAATTAATCAACACAAATCATATGAGCTCAACTCGACTCATTGGTTCGTATGTGTGTGTCTATATATATATATATTAATAAAAATTTCAGCCGCCTCTATTTTTCTCAAAAGAAATCTCTACAACTGTTTTTCTCTACAACTCCATACGGTTACAAGGATATCAAAAAGTGTTTTCTACCTCTCCAAAATCCATTTTCACGTAACGTAATCATTCCTAATTTGTTTTTCTCTTTAATTACCCTTTGCTTCCAAGAACATGTATATATATATATGATAGATTATATATTAAAGGGTATATCGGATCATTTTATTTGAATCAAGATTGTAGGATAATTGCTAAAACACATGGAGCATACGACTCGATACGCACAGTTTCTGCACCAAGTCAGAATAATATGATTCTATGATGCCTTAGGTTTTCTGTATTTGAAGCAATTAATTTTTAAGAATAGTTTTGGGGGTTAACAAAATTTCATGCATTTTTTAGGTCATTTGATATAAGTTTCGAATTTTCAAAGCTAGGGTTAGTGGTCTCTCATTAAGCAGGCAGAAACCGGTGGCCAGTGAGTAGTTCTGGATTTCTTGAGACATATTTGGTTGGATTTAGGTTCTGAAATGTGTTGGAGTTATTATTAAAGGTTTATTAATCTACCATAATTTATTTGATGATTTTATAGGCTGGGATTGAGGGTCATATAAATATGAAAAAATGGAATCAGAATTTAGATTGTTGCAGTTGTGCCGTAGAAATGCATAGAATTTTTTATATGTAGTAACCTAAGATACTATGATGGATTTAGAGTAGGTCTCGTTGGATTTCGGTAAGAGAAAAGGGGCAAAACCCTAGAGAGAAGCAAATCTTGACAAAAAGTGATCAGGTCATCATATTTAACCCTTAAATACCTTTAAGAGAATATTATGGGGCAGAAGGGCAGATAGTAATGAATCCTCTATTTTTTAGGTCATAAGGATAATTCACACATTATCGTTAAATTCATCATTACCAATGTTCTAACAATATTACGCTACCTTTAGGGGTTAAGGAGGTTCAAGTAACTCTTTGAAGACTATCTAGGTAAGGGGAATTCTTAACCCTTTCCAAGTTTAATTTCATTGCATGATTTTAGTTTAAATGCTCTTTATGAAAAATGTTTAAGTTCTCTTATGTTTACATGAAATGATTGAGCTTACATGAAATGTTTTCATAAGAAAGTTTTAAACTCGAAAAGTGATTTCATGTAATATTGCATGGAATAAGGATGCATGGTGAAAGAGTACGTACATGGAGAGACCGAATGATATCCTTCATTGGAATGTCCAGTTTTTTCGGCCCATGCATGATTGGGAATTGGAGGAGGTAACACGCTTCTCTGCATTGTTGTATTCCCAAAAAATCAGATTTGGAGGTGAGAATAAAATTTGTTAGATTCCATCTAAAATAAATACCTTTGAAGTGAAATCCTATTATTAGTCTCTCTCTACATCGGAACAGACATTTGCTCCATGGAAGAGTATTTGGAAGGTGAAGACTCCCTCGATAATGGCTTTCTTTGTGTGGACGGCGACAGTAGGAAAAATCCTCACGTTGGACAATTTACAGAAAATGAATGTTATGGTAATGGAGTGGCATCATATGTGTAAACATTGTGGAGAGTCCATTGACCATCTACTCCTATATTGTGAGGTTGCAACTAAGGTGTATATGGAATGTATTCTTTCAACTCTTTGGAGTGAATTGGGCTATGCCGCGAAAGGTGAGTGACATCTTGGAAAGTTGGAGGGGTCAATTGGGTAATAGGCATGCTTTGCGCATATGGAGGCTCGTCCCATTATGTGTGATGTGGTGTTTCTAGCGAGAATGGAATGCACTCAGCTTTGAGGATAATGAGAGCGGCATGATTGAGTTGAAGAAGTTGGCGTTACGTACCTTGTTCTCTTGGAGCGGAACTTGGTCGAAATCGCATGATTCCACCTTTTCTGGTTTCTTAGAACTCTATAAATCTTTTTCTAATCAGTAGGAAATTTCCTATATACTTCTTGTATACATGGGTTGTGCCCCTCTCCGCATTTAATAATATACTTATTACTTATTAAAAAAACAAAAAACAAAAAAAAAAAAAACTTGTATGGGTACATTAATGCTTTTGCTTTCATGAATGCTCTAAATGAAAGATAATCCAATTTAAGGAAGTTTATAATTTTGGAAAATTCCTAATTAGCAAGGTTTTATTTAAGGAAATGTTTTCCATTATAGAAAATTATAATCATAGAAAGTATAGAGAAGTAAAAAGTCTCCTACATGTTGCCCAAAGATGTTTCAAGAGAACTAAATGAAATGAGAAAAGTTTTATAAGGCCGGTGAGGGCACGTGCAGGAGGGGTTAGACTGTAGTAGCAATGATAATAAAAATAATTAATTAATTAAAAAAAAAAAAAAAAGAAGGGTTATGGCCTGAATTTATTTTCTATTAATCTCAAGTAAAAAACATTATTAGAGAAAAACCCAAAATACAAAACACTTCCAAACCCACAAGTCATATCAAAACATTTTTTTCAAACTTGTCAAATAATCTATTAGCGTTGTCGTTGTACTTTTTTTTGGGTTTTTTTTTAAAAAAAAAAAAAATTATTTCTAGTACCTGTGCTTTACACCAAAATCAATTAGCCACCCCGATTTTCAAAAATGTCACAAATGGTAGCAAATAAACTCACTTGGTACTTCCGTCATGATCTTCTATTAGGTTTTCTTTTTTATGGAGCTCCATGTCACCCTAATTACATGTGTACTAGTGCCTGTAGTTTTAAGGCGACACGTGGCGTGGTACCTGTATTTTTGGGTGCCACATCAGATTTTTCTTTTAAAAAAAAAAAAAAAAAAAAATGGAGCCACCGTTTAGCTGGGAGGTGGTTTGTAGCCACCAGAGACCAAATGCAATAATAATAATAATAATAATTAAAAAAAAAAAAATTTGAGGTTTGGCCTTTGGGGTGTAAACCACTTCATGGGGGGTGGCGGGAGAGCCACCCCAGAATATAATCTTAGGAGTGGCGAACTGATTCGGCCATGATAATAATATTATTATTATTATTATTATTATTTGGTTTTTTTTAATAAAAAAAAAAAAAATCTGACGTGGCACCCAAAAATACAGGTACCACGCCACGTGCCGCGTTGAAACCACAGGTACAAGTTCATGTGTAAGGGTGACGTGGAGTTCCGTCAAAAAAACTAATAGAACTTGACGGAGGTACTAAGTAGATTTATTTGCTTACCATAAATACCATTTATGACATTTTTGAAAATCAAGGTGGCTATTTGATTTTGGCATAAAGCATAAATATTGGAAAGGCATTTAACCTTTTTTTTTTTTTTTTTTTTTTATAAGAATTCAGTATCTCATATATAAATCAGTCTGAAAGAAGGAGGCATTTCTCCTCCCTGACAATCGCATGAATACATTCTGGGAAAGAATCCCTCCAAGTTCCCCCAAAACCCTCCCTAATAGCCATTCGAGCAATAGAATGTGCAGCCATATTAGCTGCACGTCCCACGGCCTGGACTTTCCACTGAGAGTACTCTATTAACATCACGTAGATGTCTTCCACTAGATGCCCCACTTTGCTCCAGTTAGAGGCCCCAGAGTTGATAGCATCTACTACCACTTTTGAGTCTCCTTCTAAAACAAAGTGATGCAAACCCAACTCCATACCAAATCTGAGAGCTTGACCCCCTGCCCAAGCTTCTGCAGCCCAAGGATCTAGTCGCCCTTCTAGGACCTTACTCCGAACAGCCACAATCCCTCCCTCAGAATTTTGGATTACAGCCCCCATTCCTACCAGACCTTTTTTGGGGCAAATGGCAGCGTCCCAATTGCATTTCACGAATCCCCTTGGTGGAGCAGTCCATCGCACACCCGGTCCCACAGTAGGGAACTGGGTTTCCCGTGAAGTTTCGTTAGCTGCAGTAAATTCGGCTTGGTGGACCATCGCCTGATGTACCAAGGTATTTGGATGTGTAAAAGGACCTCCATGCACCACTTCATTCCGTCGTAACCACACCCTCCGTGACAATCCTGCGAAGAGAACAATTTCATCGGCACCACATGTCTCAAATACATCCTCCACCACATTACCGAAAGTTGGTCCCGAGAAGGAGCTTTTCTGAAATTTTCTCATGCTTACACTCCATACGTCTCTCGCCGATGGGCAATCCCACAGGACGTGGAAGCACGTCTCCGCAGCCAAACTGCACATGGGACATAAATCATCCTTGGTTACCTTTCTCTTGTAAAGATTGGCCTTGGTGGGGAGAATCTCATAGCATGCTTTCCAGAGAAAATTTTTTTCAGCATTTGAAATTTGTAGCCTCCACAAGGTATTCCAAAACTCATGTTTGATCATAGTGGTGGAGCTCCCTGCCTTCATCTGCAGGTCCTTCTCCTTTGCCATATGATAGGCACTTTTAACAGTAAATAGACCATTAGTCGTCCCCCTCCAAGTAAGAACATCACTTCGGTTTGTACAACTCAGAGGGATCGTCAAAATAGCTTTAACTTCTTCAGGAAAGAACAACTCCTCAAGCAGCCCTTTTTTCCAGACATGTGTATCCCTATTAATGAGTTCAGCCACCTTAGCCTCTTTGTCTAGCAACCGATGGGCAGATTGTATGGCATAAGTTGTGGGGATTGGAATCCATTTGTCACCCCATATTTTTGTTTGGTCCCCATTCCCAATTCTCCAAAAGAGTCCCTCCTTAAGAAGATCACATGAACCCAAGATACTCCGCCATGCATATGACGGTTTTGACCCCAATTGGGCGTCTAGGATTGAGCCGGTCCCATAATATTTTGCCTTCATTATTTTTGCCACTAAACTGTTCGGCGAGTGCCACAAACGCCAACATTGCTTAGCAAGAAGTGCCTTGTTGAAGCATACAAAGTCCCTAAACCCCATCCCTCCTTTTCGTTTCGCTTCACCCATCTTACTCCAGTTCATCCAATGTATGTTCGAGTCACCCCACCAAAACTTTTGCATAAGCGTGTTAAGCTTATTACACAAAGCTTTGGGGAGCATGAAGACGCTCATGCAATATGTCGGGATAGCTTGTATCACCGCCTTGAGTAGGATTTCCCTCCCCGCTTGAGAGAGGAATTTGAGCTTCCAATCTTGTAGACGCATCCATACCCGATCAATAATACCCTTGAACTCTTTCGTACGAGATTTACCCACCAAGGCCGGTAGGCCCAAATACTTATCGTATCTTTGGGAACTTGGGAGACCCGATATTTCGAGAATTCTGTTTCTAGTCTCCTCCATGGTATTACGACTAAAATAAATGGCCGTCTTGGAGGTATTTAATTTTTGTCCCGAGGCGAGTTCGTATTTCTAAAGGAGGCTTGATAAGGTGTTCCAATGATCTACATCCGCTCTGCAAAATAATAAACTATCGTCAGCGAAAAATAGATGGTTGAGTCGAGGACCCCTCTTTGAGGTGGGGACTCCCTCCAACTCGCCATCTCTTTCGGCCCGAGATAGAAGAGAGCTCAATGCTTCCGCAACAAGCAAAAATAAATACGGCGAAATAGGGTCGCCTTGTCGAATGCCCCGAGTCGGTATAATTTTTCCCGTGGGTATCCCATTCACCAAAACAGCGTATTGGGTCGAGGAAACACACATCATGATAAGTTTTATCCAAAGCGGCGCAAAACCCATCTTCTCCATTACCACCTCTAAAAAACCCCATTCAACCCTATCGTATGCCTTGCTCATGTCGATTTTTATCCCCATATAGCCCTTCTTTCCTCCCATCCGAGATTGCATCGTGTGTAGGGTTTCGTAGGCAGCCAATACATTATCCGAGATCAACCTTCCCGGAATAAAAGCACTCTGATTTGGTGATATTATATCAGGTAATATCACCTTAAGCCGATTAGCAAGGACCTTCGACATAATCTTGTATATTACATTGCACAGGCTTATGGGTCAGAATTCCGTTACACATGTGGGATGTTTTATCTTTGGAATGAGTGCAATGAGAGTAGAGTTTATATCCTTATCAATAACTGCATTGTTTAGAGAGAAAAGTGTAGCTTTGCAAACCTCAGGGCCGACGATATCCCAATTTTTCTGAAGAAAAAAAAACCCGCATTGAAGCCATCTGGCCCAGGGGCTTTGAGAGGTGACATTTGAAATAAAGCCAATTTTATCTCCTCTTCCACAAATGGTCGCAACAGGGACTCATTCATCGCCTCCGTAATACGCCTCTCCATTGCCGCCAAGCATCCTTCATAGTCCCCTCTCCCGGCCGTTGAAAAAAGATTGCCAAAATAATTTGCAAAAGCCCCTCCTATATCCTCCTGCGTCCTCCATAAGTCTCCTCTCTCATCACTGATTTGGCTGATTTTGTTTACTTTCCGCCTTTGATTTGCACAGACATGAAAGAATTTGGAATTTCTGTCACCAAAAGAGAGCCAGTTGACTTTTGCCCTTTGTTTCCATCGCAATTCCTCTTGTTCCATTTGGACTTGTAGGACTTTCTGGAGAGCAAGCACCTGCCCCACCTCTGAGATATTTTCCTGACCTTGCATTTCAGCCAACTTATTGCATTGGTTGGTGAAAAAACGGTTGGGTTTTCCTACCTCCATGCTTTGCCATCTCAGCAAAGAATTTTTACACCCTTCCATTTTATAAAATAATTGCTTCCACGGGTCCACTAAGTCTGTTGTGTTCCTCCATGTATGTTCAATAATTTCACGGCACCTCTTGTGTAATTCCCAACCCGCCTCATAACGGAATTTCCTTTGCCCATGTTGCCTCGTGCCTTGATTCTCCAACAATGCAAAAATTGGGGAGTGATCGGAACATATGGCCACACCAACCAATACCTCCACTCCGTGAAACAAATCACACCACTCCCGATTGGCCACCACACGGTCCAAACGCTCTTTTATGAAATCATCCCCCTCTTGACAGTTGCTCCATGTAAATTTGGGTCCCCTATAGCCCAAGTCCGAGAGACCACACACCTCTAGGGTATTTTGGAAAGCTTCCATTAGACCCCTTTGACGCCTACTACCTCCGACTTTTTCGTCCGAGCTGAGTATTTCGTTAAAATCACCGAGACAGACCCAAGGTGTAGGATCCATCTTAGCAATATAACGAAGTAGGCTCCATGCCTCTGATCGCTTGCTAGCTTTCGGGTGACCATAGAAGCCAGTAAATTTCCATGGTGATGCCGACAATGGGGAAGACACCTTTGCATTTATGTGCCGTCTACTGTAATTTTGAATTTCGACCTCGTAATCTGTCTTCCATAAAAGAAAGAGCCAGCCCACCTCCCTTACCCACACAGTCTACCGCCATCATATGTTCAAAGCCCAACTGAATTCGCACTCGTTCCATCTTTGGGGGCCCTTAGTTTAGTTTCCATTAAGAAAACTATATTGGGTTTCTTCTCTTTCACCAAACGGCGAAGTTCTCGAACTGTCCGAAGGTTCCCAAGCCCTCGGCAGTTCCAACTCATGATGCTCATTGCGGTCGGCGGGGCTGATTTCCAGCCACCGCCATTCCCGATCCATTGTTGTCTTCTTTCATCCCTCCACTATATGGCTTATTGAAGCGCCCTCCTTTCGTACACCCTTTTTTTGCTACATCCCCTCCTTCGTCTGAAAAATCCCTCACCTTTCTTTTTCCTTGATTCTCCAATCCAGAGCCCTCCAATTTTTTCCCATGACCCCCCCTGACACTACGGTTCCAGGTATTGTCACTGGTTCTTCGACTTACATTTGGGGCTCCATTAAAATTACCTTGCATTTTCTTCTCCACGTCAGCCATAGTAAAAAAGTTACCTGGCCTCTTTGATTGGTTGAAAACTCCACGTCCCCCATCTGTTTCTAAAGATTGTGTCTTGCGAATATACCCCCTCCCATGCACAAATGAGTCCTCTGTCTTCTCATTACTCGCCAAGTCATTTAATAATTCATTTAAGTGGCCCTGATTTTCGCTTCCTTCCTTAAAAGCACGAGGCTCCTCATAAACCTGTGTGGATTCGCTTCCCTCCATTCTAGTCTCCATATTCGGCTCCCCATTAATATTTGAATCCTCACTTTCTGCCAATCCAGCCCCCTGTTTCATGGAAAATTCCTTTTGATTCATTGCATTAAAACCTCCATGATTTTCGGCTCTCCAATCTCCATTCATTTCTCCATTAGCGGATTTCGGGGCTTCTGATTGGGTTTTGAAAGGAAAGGTTTGATTTTTCATTATTCGTGCCGTTGGTGACTCTTCTTCTCTCTCCACCGCATCTGGTGGTGCACCACCCGTGTCCGGGCTCCTTCGTGGTGGTCTGGTTTTGCTAGGTGAGAACCAGCGTCCCTGAGCTTGCTTTCCATGACCCTCCTCATTATCCCGTTGAGATGGCTCTCGTCTATCCCCCATGTGGCCTAATCTGCCACCCAACACCCGTTTGGGTGATGGAGCCCTCATCCATGGACCATACTCTGTTGGTGTGTTCTGTTTTCGGGTGTCTCTTCTCTCTGCACACCCCGTCACTCCATGCTTAATCACCCCACACCGAAAACAGAATTTCGGCAACCGTTCATATTGGAAGGTAATCAACATGGAAGACCCATTAATTTTAAGCATCCTCCCCCTCATCAAAGGTTTGTGCAGATCGAGTGTTATCTTGACCCTCAAGGACTCCCCCCATCCCATGCCCCCTTCATCAACATCAACCTCTTCAACTACCCCCATCGACGAGCCTATCTGGTTTCCCACGTTCAAACTCATACATGCTAAAGGAAGGTTTTTCATCCGGACCCAGAAAGCTGCTCTATCAAATGGGAATTTTGATGGGGGAATCAGACCATCATAGTCCTCAATTGCAAAGAGATTTCCCTCAAACACCCATGGCCTCCCCTCCAACACTCTAATTTTGTCCCTCTCATTCACAAAATCCACCAAGAACAGGTTGTCTCCCAACACTTTGAAAGATGGTGTTCCTGATGGTTTCCATTTCTGCATTAACGTATTGCGAATTATCTCCTTGCTCACCAAATGGTCTGCAATCAATTTTCCCAATAAGCAAGTTTTTCCCCTGTGTGCACCGTGCTCCCATGCTTGATTTTGGATCTCCATCTCCGTCCCCTCCACCTCCGTGAGAGATAGACACCCCCACATTCGGGCTAAATCGTCCGCCATCTGTGCTTCTGCCATTGTTGATAGAAAATACTTCCACAGCCGAATCCAAGCAGCTTGGAAAACTATTCCTTCTGCCCTAGGTAAATTCAATGCCTAGAGAGAAAACGTTCAAACTCAATTAATCTGTACCGATCAAGCAAAGAAATTCATAGAGAAAACAAATAACCAGATCCACACAACCGTCCAAAACACAATCCAATTTCTCCCTAATGGCCTTGACAGACAACAGATAGCGCCACCTTAAAGGCTACACCCTCCATTGTCCCCATTAGTTTCTGCGAAATTGGCTTAGGGTTTCTCACAAAAGAATTTGGATTCTCTCTCTTTTCTCTCTTTTTTTTTTTTTTTTTCCTGTGGGATGTAGTCTTTCTACTCTTCAACTCTTTATCTTGCTTGTGGTAACTTCTCCTTCCGGAGTGTGACGGCCAATTTTGTTTATTGTGGTGTGGCCTCCCCTTATTGGCTTAGATTCAGCCACTTACAATACTTGTGTTGCCTTAGTTCTCACAAGGGTACGGGAAGGGTTGCTCCTTTGGGAATCCTTTACTTTGCCTTTGTTTTCAACCCTTTGTGGCCACTTTGATTCTCTTAATCGATCGGGTCATTTATTTAACCATTTGGTTACTTTATTATTTTATATTCCACTATTTTCACTTTGTTTAGGGGTTGTTGTTTGGGTTACCCATCTAAACAAAAAAAAAAAAAAAAAAAAATCAAACCAAAAACAAAAAATCCCTCAAACTAAATTTGGATTGAGATTGAAACTCAAGCACTTTAATTTACTTAAGTTCAAAACTAAATTAATTTGTTTTGAGCCTTTTATAGTGCAATTCAGAATCTCAGACCATTAAAATTTCTAACCAATTGCTACCCAACTTAGATGTTATAATATGTGTCACACTAACTTTTTAGCCTTAAATGGTCAAGCTCTTAACTGAAGTTCGCTCCATTTCTTTTTGAAACAAATTGAACAGCTTCTGGATAGAAAGCTATCTAGAAATGGTCAAGATAACATATCAATCAGTCAGTGCAGCATTCCACTCCACAGCTAAGCGGATTAGGCGGTTGCTTAAGGTCCTTGATTTAATAAAGCCTTCAATTAATCATTACTAATGAATATTTATTTGAGTAATGCTAGGTATCATCTTTTTATCCTCCTAAAATCTTCCTAAAGCTGATGTGGCTTTTAAAATCACTATTACATTTTAGATGAATCATACTTGAATTTTGATCCAATTGTGATTTTGAAGCCACATCAACTTTAGGAAGATTTTAGGAGAATAAAAAGATAGTACCTAGCATTACTCTATTTATTTCATAAATAAAAATATTTAAAGCCTGACACGAACTCAATACGAAATTAGCAAGCTAATGTTAAGAGATCTGACTCATTTAATTAAATTGGTCAAATTATGATTAACCTATATTGAAAAGATTGAATATTAGTTGACATATAATGAGTAGATTACAGAGACGGATTTAGGGGGGGCCGGTAGTGACCCTGGTCCCCCACAAATTACAAGAAAAAAAAATTAAGGCAAAAAAAAAATTTTAAGGTAAAAAAATAATAATTTATGGCATTTTTTGCCAATTGGTCCCTCCCCAAAAAGGTTTTGGCCCTGGGTCCCCCTCAAATTGAAAGCTAGCTCCATCCTTGGTAGATTATAAAGAATTTCAAAAGTGTTAAGTTTTACATTGGTTTACTAGATGAGACTGATTTTTATAGACGATTATAAAGAGCTCAATTTACAACTTGACTAATTCTTTTGAAATAATAGTGCAAATGTAATTGCTTACGTTTTTCCTAAATCATTAAAATGGCACCATAACAACCAACCTAGTAATACCATATTATACTAGACCACCACATTATATAGCTCTGACAATGCTGTACGACATGCCAAGATAGCCGAAAAACTACAGCATACTTTGTCTGTTTTTTTCTTTTCCTAAGCAAGAAGGGGAAAGGGGACAATATACCATAACTTTATTTGATAACATTTTATTTTTCCTTCTTCCATTTGTTTTATATTTTCAAAACTAAAACATTAAGAGTTTGTTTGGCAAGAATTTTTTAAGATTTATTTTTTATTTTTTTATTTTTTGTTATAATGCCTTATGTAGCAGCTTGAATATGTTCATCGTATAAATATATACGAGCAAACCCGAACTAATCAAATCAAATTAACTTATATGAGCGAAGCTCACGAGCATTATTTGAGTCAAGCCAAATTTATATGAATATGTATATATCATTTAGTATTGGAACAGATTTTTGTGTTTACAAACGGTTAATTTTTATTATTCGAACCAAGACCAAATCGATTTTAACCGAGCCCAACCAAGCCAAATTCATGAACAACTTGGCTCATTTAACACCCCTAGCTGGGAGTCCTTGATTTGAGTCCTAACAACAAAAAATAATTTGCAACTTGCCTAATCCTCGAGGTGAATTGTCACTCCAAGTGTCTAGAATTTACCTAGATCATGAGGAGCTACTGTGGGTGTCCAAAATTTAAGTAGTGATTTAATATAATATCATATCTAATATAATTGGTGGGCCATGCATAAAGAGACCACTCTATATATGAATAGGAAGTTTACCTGTGCATCTAATTGGTGGACCATGATGCATGCAGGGTTCTCCTCGTTTTTTTAAAAAAAAAAAAAAAAAATCTGTCAATTCTACTATTGGATAACGGTTTTGGATAATTGAATAATTTTATTGAAGTATATATATATATATATATATATATATATATATATATATATATATAAGAGAACAAATGAAAGAGGATACTAGTGTACGTACGTAGAATGTTATTTCTGTCTACCACTATTATTTGACTAATTCATCAGAACTTTCATTACATGCAAATTTGCTTTGTTCATCATAAGAACACAAGCCCTAGTATGTATACGTTTGAAAGAGAATATTACAACTTATATGCTTCCGCAAGGGAATTTATTTCAGCTTCCGGCCTCCTACTGCTTATACCGACTAATTACTAGCCGTTTACTTAATGGCGAGGACAAATAGGAGGGTTCTGCGTGCCAGAGACCGCGGGCTTGACATTTTCACATACGCTCATAGCTTTCCCCTCAGCTCCAAGGTATGAAAGGTTAATGTTTGAAACCTTCACGTTCTGGCATGGTTCATCCTTACTGCAGATAATCTTGAGAGCCTCCCGAGTTGCAGAAGTCCCTTGAACGTCGTCAATCATCAAATTGCTGATCTTAATTCTAGAGGGAATCTAAAACCAAGAAAAATATGATCGTAAGATTAAGTGAGAACAATTTGTCTCTCCCATATAACTTTTTGAAAAATCAGACATTTGATTTGTAGGACCCACTCCTTCACCCGTGAACAGGGGCGGACTTGCACCATGTCTTGGGGTTCATGGCACCCCCAAAAAACTTTTTAAACAATAATCATTTGATTTGTAAGACCCATGCCTTGTGGTCCATATGGCACCCCAAGGATTTCTAAAGTCTTTGTAATTTTATAAGGCCCCGGCAAGGTGTAGGTTTTCACTTCAAGAAAAATTGTAACTCCTGCCACACGTTGTACTTCAAATAAAGGTCATATAGAAACTTTTTATAATAGTATACGACAGAAAATATACCTATAATAAGAAACTTTTTATAGAAACTAGCTACACAAAGGCTTTACAAAAAAATAAACCTATAAAAAACAAAATGACAAACAAAAGATAATAATACTGAAATTAATGAGTGTGTTTAAGAGGTAGGCGTGAAATTTATTAGAGCAATAGTACTGAAATTTATTTGGCAGCATTAGAACAAGGCATGCCTTTTTTAGCCAATGTACTAATTAAAATGCAACATCTTTAATTTTTTTAAAAAAAAAATTAGATAACTTCCTTTTTATTGTGTTATTTCATTTCTTCTTCTAATTAATTTTTTGTTTTCCAGCATTTCTTCTTCTAATCCATTTTTCCTAGACCCTATTAATTGTGCGTATTTTATTTTGTCATTAGTTTAATTATATTATTATGTATTTGTGATACCGTTATATTAAAATTTTGAATATTTACTTTGACTATTAGATTTTTTGGCTAATTTAATTTTACATAAATAATTTTTCATAAATGCGCGAACACACATAGAGGGATTATATATATACTCACACAAAAAATCTTAGTTTCGCCCTTGCCCGCGAAGGCCGTACAGACGCAATGACTAATTTTTTAAAAAGTTGTATGGAAAAAAGACGGGAAATGAACGTTTCGCACGCTCTTACCTGTGATTTGCATTGACTGTATGGGCAGTACGCTTGATCTACAATGACAGGATTGCCGACCTTATTCATGGTAAGACCCTTGAAAGTTATATCGTCTGCAGTTCCGGCAGAAGGGGAGGAAGGCCATGTTTTGATCCTTACACCATTCATTGTGTCGGTAAAGGTGCAATCTAGAACTTTGATGCGAGCTACAGGTTGTTCATTGAAGTACTTCCCAAGGCTTCCTATGCTAATTCCATGGCCTGGTCCACATTTAACTCTTTGGATAGTAACATCTTTGCTTCCATCACCAAGGGAGATACAATCATCACCGGTTCCAATCGTTGTGTCCGAAATGGTGATCCCATTTGAACGTCCAATGTGGATTCCGTCGGTGTTGAGGCTTGTTATGGGTGCAGTGATGGTAACATGTTGGATCTTCAACTTGTTGCATCCCAAAACGTTAATGTGGAAACTTTTGGGGTCCTTGAATGTAATGCCTTGAATCACTCCATTTGTGACGAAGTCGAGCCTTAAAGTCTGTTCATTTATGAAGACAAAGCAACCTATATTAATATACATGTGTGGACACCATTCTAATCCAAAAGTCTAACTTAATAAATTTTTGTCTACTTATATAATTTTTTTTACATTTTCAATGTGAGACACAATATTCATAAGTGCAATCACAACAATATATACTACAGTTTTAACTACAAATTGTTTTGTCATATGAGTTTGTAAGGAATTTTACCGTTGCAAGTAATTTGCAGTTGCTGTTTTTGCCACAATCATTTTGTTTCCAAGAAGTTGCTCCTAGGCCA
>NC_081545.1:1844987-1877862 GCF_901000735.1 Corylus avellana | reverse complement strand
AATAAAAAAAAAAAAAATCTGACGTGGCACCCAAAAATACAGGTACCACGCCACGTGCCGCGTTGAAACCACAGGTACAAGTTCATGTGTAAGGGTGACGTGGAGTTCCGTCAAAAAAACTAATAGAACTTGACGGAGGTACTAAGTAGATTTATTTGCTTACCATAAATACCATTTATGACATTTTTGAAAATCAAGGTGGCTATTTGATTTTGGCATAAAGCATAAATATTGGAAAGGCATTTAACCTTTTTTTTTTTTTTTTTCCTGTGGGATGTAGTCTTTCTACTCTTCAACTCTTTATCTTGCTTGTGGTAACTTCTCCTTCCGGAGTGTGACGGCCAATTTTGTTTATTGTGGTGTGGCCTCCCCTTATTGGCTTAGATTCAGCCACTTACAATACTTGTGTTGCCTTAGTTCTCACAAGGGTTCGGGAAGGGTTGCTCCTTTGGGAATCCTTTACTTTGCCTTTGTTTTCAACCCTTTGTGGCCACTTTGATTCTCTTAATCGATCGGGTCATTTATTTAACCATTTGGTTACTTTATTATTTTATATTCCACTATTTTCACTTTGTTTAGGGGTTGTTGTTTGGGTTACCCATCTAAACAAAAAAAAAAAAAAAAAAAAATCAAACCAAAAACAAAAAATCCCTCAAACTAAATTTGGATTGAGATTGAAACTCAAGCACTTTAATTTACTTAAGTTCAAAACTAAATTAATTTGTTTTGAGCCTTTTATAGTGCAATTCAGAATCTCAGACCATTAAAATTTCTAACCAATTGCTACCCAACTTAGATGTTATAATATGTGTCACACTAACTTTTTAGCCTTAAATGGTCAAGCTCTTAACTGAAGTTCGCTCCATTTCTTTTTGAAACAAATTGAACAGCTTCTGGATAGAAAGCTATCTAGAAATGGTCAAGATAACATATCAATCAGTCAGTGCAGCATTCCACTCCACAGCTAAGCGGATTAGGCGGTTGCTTAAGGTCCTTGATTTAATAAAGCCTTCAATTAATCATTACTAATGAATATTTATTTGAGTAATGCTAGGTATCATCTTTTTATCCTCCTAAAATCTTCCTAAAGCTGATGTGGCTTTTAAAATCACTATTACATTTTAGATGAATCATACTTGAATTTTGATCCAATTGTGATTTTGAAGCCACATCAACTTTAGGAAGATTTTAGGAGAATAAAAAGATAGTACCTAGCATTACTCTATTTATTTCATAAATAAAAATATTTAAAGCCTGACACGAACTCAATACGAAATTAGCAAGCTAATGTTAAGAGATCTGACTCATTTAATTAAATTGGTCAAATTATAATTAACCTATATTGAAAAGATTGAATATTAGTTGACATATAATGAGTAGATTACAGAGACGGATTTAGGGGGGGCCGGTAGTGACCCTGGTCCCCCACAAATTACAAGAAAAAAAAATTAAGGCAAAAAAAAAATTTTAAGGTAAAAAAATAATAATTTATGGCATTTTTTGCCAATTGGTCCCTCCCCAAAAAGGTTTTGGCCCTGGGTCCCCCTCAAATTGAAAGCTAGCTCCATCCTTGGTAGATTATAAAGAATTTCAAAAGTGTTAAGTTTTACATTGGTTTACTAGATGAGACTGATTTTTATAGACGATTATAAAGAGCTCAATTTACAACTTGACTAATTCTTTTGAAATAATAGTGCAAATGTAATTGCTTACGTTTTTCCTAAATCATTAAAATGGCACCATAACAACCAACCTAGTAATACCATATTATACTAGACCACCACATTATATAGCTCTGACAATGCTGTACGACATGCCAAGATAGCCGAAAAACTACAGCATACTTTGTCTGTTTTTTTCTTTTCCTAAGCAAGAAGGGGAAAGGGGACAATATACCATAACTTTATTTGATAACATTTTATTTTTCCTTCTTCCATTTGTTTTATATTTTCAAAACTAAAACATTAAGAGTTTGTTTGGCAAGAATTTTTTAAGATTTATTTTTTATTTTTTTATTTTTTGTTATAATGCCTTATGTAGCAGCTTGAATATGTTCATCGTATAAATATATACGAGCAAACCCGAACTAATCAAATCAAATTAACTTATATGAGCGAAGCTCACGAGCATTATTTGAGTCAAGCCAAATTTATATGAATATGTATATATCATTTAGTATTGGAACAGATTTTTGTGTTTACAAACGGTTAATTTTTATTATTCGAACCAAGACCAAATCGATTTTAACCGAGCCCAACCAAGCCAAATTCATGAACAACTTGGCTCATTTAACACCCCTAGCTGGGAGTCCTTGATTTGAGTCCTAACAACAAAAAATAATTTGCAACTTGCCTAATCCTCGAGGTGAATTGTCACTCCAAGTGTCTAGAATTTACCTAGATCATGAGGAGCTACTGTGGGTGTCCAAAATTTAAGTAGTGATTTAATATAATATCATATCTAATATAATTGGTGGGCCATGCATAAAGAGACCACTCTATATATGAATAGGAAGTTTACCTGTGCATCTAATTGGTGGACCATGATGCATGCAGGGTTCTCCTCGTTTTTTTAAAAAAAAAAAAAAAAAATCTGTCAATTCTACTATTGGATAACGGTTTTGGATAATTGAATAATTTTATTGAAGTATATATATATATATATATATATATATATATATATATATATATATAAGAGAACAAATGAAAGAGGATACTAGTGTACGTACGTAGAATGTTATTTCTGTCTACCACTATTATTTGACTAATTCATCAGAACTTTCATTACATGCAAATTTGCTTTGTTCATCATAAGAACACAAGCCCTAGTATGTATACGTTTGAAAGAGAATATTACAACTTATATGCTTCCGCAAGGGAATTTATTTCAGCTTCCGGCCTCCTACTGCTTATACCGACTAATTACTAGCCGTTTACTTAATGGCGAGGACAAATAGGAGGGTTCTGCGTGCCAGAGACCGCGGGCTTGACATTTTCACATACGCTCATAGCTTTCCCCTCAGCTCCAAGGTATGAAAGGTTAATGTTTGAAACCTTCACGTTCTGGCATGGTTCATCCTTACTGCAGATAATCTTGAGAGCCTCCCGAGTTGCAGAAGTCCCTTGAACGTCGTCAATCATCAAATTGCTGATCTTAATTCTAGAGGGAATCTAAAACCAAGAAAAATATGATCGTAAGATTAAGTGAGAACAATTTGTCTCTCCCATATAACTTTTTGAAAAATCAGACATTTGATTTGTAGGACCCACTCCTTCACCCGTGAACAGGGGCGGACTTGCACCATGTCTTGGGGTTCATGGCACCCCCAAAAAACTTTTTAAACAATAATCATTTGATTTGTAAGACCCATGCCTTGTGGTCCATATGGCACCCCAAGGATTTCTAAAGTCTTTGTAATTTTATAAGGCCCCGGCAAGGTGTAGGTTTTCACTTCAAGAAAAATTGTAACTCCTGCCACACGTTGTACTTCAAATAAAGGTCTTATAGAAACTTTTTATAATAGTATACGACAGAAAATATACCTATAATAAGAAACTTTTTATAGAAACTAGCTACACAAAGGCTTTACAAAAAAAATAAACCTATAAAAAACAAAATGACAAACAAAAGATAATAATACTGAAATTAATGAGTGTGTTTAAGAGGTAGGCGTGAAATTTATTAGAGCAATAGTACTGAAATTTATTTGGCAGCATTAGAACAAGGCATGCCTTTTTTAGCCAATGTACTAATTAAAATGCAACATCTTTAATTTTTTTAAAAAAAAAATTAGATAACTTCCTTTTTATTGTGTTATTTCATTTCTTCTTCTAATTAATTTTTTGTTTTCCAGCATTTCTTCTTCTAATCCATTTTTCCTAGACCCTATTAATTGTGCGTATTTTATTTTGTCATTAGTTTAATTATATTATTATGTATTTGTGATACCGTTATATTAAAATTTTGAATATTTACTTTGACTATTAGATTTTTTGGCTAATTTAATTTTACATAAATAATTTTTCATAAATGCGCGAACACACATAGAGGGATTATATATATACTCACACAAAAAATCCTAGTTTCGCCCTTGCCCGCGAAGGCCGTACAGACGCAATGACTAATTTTTTAAAAAGTTGTATGGAAAAAAGACGGGAAATGAACGTTTCGCACGCTCTTACCTGTGATTTGCATTGACTGTATGGGCAGTACGCTTGATCTACAATGACAGGATTGCCGACCTTATTCATGGTAAGACCCTTGAAAGTTATATCGTCTGCAGTTCCGGCAGAAGGGGAGGAAGGCCATGTTTTGATCCTTACACCATTCATTGTGTCGGTAAAGGTGCAATCTAGAACTTTGATGCGAGCTACAGGTTGTTCATTGAAGTACTTCCCAAGGCTTCCTATGCTAATTCCATGGCCTGGTCCACATTTAACTCTTTGGATAGTAACATCTTTGCTTCCATCACCAAGGGAGATACAATCATCACCGGTTCCAATCGTTGTGTCCGAAATGGTGATCCCATTTGAACGTCCAATGTGGATTCCGTCGGTGTTGAGGCTTGTTATGGGTGCAGTGATGGTAACATGTTGGATCTTCAACTTGTTGCATCCCAAAACGTTAATGTGGAAACTTTTGGGGTCCTTGAATGTAATGCCTTGAATCACTCCATTTGTGACGAAGTCGAGCCTTAAAGTCTGTTCATTTATGAAGACAAAGCAACCTATATTAATATACATGTGTGGACACCATTCTAATCCAAAAGTCTAACTTAATAAATTTTTGTCTACTTATATAATTTTTTTTACATTTTCAATGTGAGACACAATATTCATAAGTGCAATCACAACAATATATACTACAGTTTTAACTACAAATTGTTTTGTCATATGAGTTTGTAAGGAATTTTACCGTTGCAAGTAATTTGCAGTTGCTGTTTTTGCCACAATCATTTTGTTTCCAAGAAGTTGCTCCTAGGCCATCTAGTGTTCCAGTGCCCGATAGAGTGAAGCTGTCGACACGACCAATAACGAGCCAACCATCAGTCTTGAGCTGGTGGGGGTTTGCTGGGGCCCTTACTATGCCGTCAAGCTGAATCTGCATAGGACCCTTGCAAGGCCCTTGTAAACTCGTTGAGCTGCCTAAGTTGTATGTGGTTTTAGGAATCACAATTTTACTTGTACCTCCTGCAGCGCATGCTTCTTTCCAAGCTTTTGTCAAAGCCTGCAGGAGGCATAACCAAAAAGAAAAATGTGTATAAAATTTGGAAGCTCAGTAGCCCCGATCTCACATAAACGGCTCGAATCTCTTACGTGTCAGATGATGTGGTCTTTTTAAAGCAAAAATATATCAATAATAAAATACTACTCAGAATAGTACAAATCCCTGTAGAATAAGGCTATAATTAAGGGTGTCGAACCTCAAGGACTGCCTAATATTGTTATCAAGCTTTTTAAGATTAATTCTTACTTAATTAAAAGAAATTTGAGCAAGTCTCGTAACCCTAAGGGATCGGCTCAAGTAGTGAAGGCTTTCACTTCTCTGGCGTTCTCATCAAGTCTAAGGTTCAAATCTCTTTGAATGCAAACAATTTCTTAGGGTTAGCTCATCCACGAAGCTGTGGAGTATCACTTGATTTGTGTGGAAGGGGCACTTTACTTAAGTCTGAAGTTTATCCGATAAGGGTAGATACATGAAGTGTCTCCGTGTTGGGGAATTTATCGTTATCAAAAAAAAATTACATATATACCTGACTGATGTCCTGGCCAGGCTTTGCTCCATACTTCTGCACATCAAAGACACCGGATTGGGCAACATTGGCAGTGGATGCCAACAACAATAGCAAGCATATTGTAGCGATGTTCATATTCATAGCTGTCTTGTTCTTTTGCCTGTCTTTTTTCCTTGTTTGTTCTGTCTAAACTTCCCCTTTGGTGTGCAAGCTATATACAGTGCAACATGGAAGCTACACCATTAAAACTGTCAACCGATTAATGCTACCTAATTTTATGCAAGGCCTCAAAGACGATGCAAGGTACGGGATCAACTTCATTCCTATTATTTAGCCTTCATCCCTCCTCCTCCATTAATTTTCTTTGTCAAAAAAAATGGCTCATTTCTTAAGCCCAAATATTCCAATGACAATAATAAGTACTAAAGAAAAGAAAGTTTAATATATAATGCATTAAAAATAATAATATTACCTTCTCGATAACAAAATAACATTTCAAATGGTTCTGGGGTATAACATTGTTAGATAGGCTAAAACTTTCTAACACTTTCATACTTTGATGCATATATACGTTCAAAAGCTACGTAAAAATTCACTAAATATTAACAATGGTTAATAAAAAGTGAGTTTTATATATATATATACTTTAGCTGCCTGAATTAATACTCATTTTGCACTTACACCTTCAAACTTTAAAAAGTGTCATTGGGGCCTCCCATACTACCATTGTGTCAAATTAGTTATCTCCCCAAAATACCCTTAAATTTACTCAAAAATAACCATTTGAAAAAAAAAAATTAAAATTATTCAAAACAAACTTTTGCATTTTTGATGTTTAATGTTGGTTTAATTCGATCCACCCAACCGTCAGGGCATAAATAAACAGTTGTTTGAATTTAATGAATTCCTTTATAACTATTCTTTTCTTTCATTTTTTTTTTTCATTATTATTATTCGTATTTTTTGCTATTCCTTTTTTAAGATATTTTCGCAAAAACAATTTTTAAATGAAATAATTGATAAAGAAAAAAAAAAGAAGAAGAAGCATGTGAATTGGAAGATGAATAGTTAAGCTGGATGCATGCTAAATGAATGGACAATATTGAGCTTCAACTTTAAAGAAAAAAAAATTGTTAAACAATATTGTCCAAAAAATAATAATATTAATACCACTCCAATAACCACAATTTAACATCTTAAATGGTTTTAGGGTGGCGGCTACATTGTTAAATAGACCAAAACTTTCTAGTAGTTTCATATATATTATGATGCATATATGTTCACACAAACAATGGTTAATAGAAAGTAGATTGAAAAAAAGAAAATCAAAATTCAGTATATAAAATGGTTTTATTGTGACTAACTGTATGTGCTACAAGTATCATTTTATGAATTTTTTCGTTGTTTATGTTGAGAATAAGGTTGTATATTGAATCACACAATATAATATACATAAAGGGCCTATATATATAGGTTAATAATGCAGGTCTAGTCGAATAAGAAAAGGTAAACCTAGTAGAATTAGAATATCAAAGAAAGTAAATAACTCTAACATAATATTATAACAACCCCCCACAAGCTCAAGGTGGAGTGTGAAAGACCAACTTGAGGTTAGACACAAGATCACGAAAACGCCCTGGAGGATGTGACTTTGTAAAGATGTTTGCAAGCTGATCACGGGACGTGACAGAATGAAGCTGTAGTGAGCCCTGAAGAAGATGATAACGAACAAAATGACAATCATTCTCAATATGTTTTGTCTGTTTATGAAAAATATCATTATGAGCAATCTGAATAGCACTCTTGTTGTCATAGTATACAGGAGTAGTAAAAGAAAGAGAGACACCTATATCCTGTAACAGCCATCGCAACCAAAGAAGCTCCGCGGTAGTGTCAAGTAGAGCACAATATTCTGCCTCGGTACTAGATCAAGCAACAACAGTCTATTTCTTACTTTGCCAAGAGATAAGCAAGGTGCCAAGTAGGAAATAGTAACCAATGGTAGAGCGACAATCTGCCGGATCACTCGCCCAATCAGCATCAGTATAAGCATGCAGCTGTAGAGGAGACTGAGAGGAGACATAGAGCCCATGAAATAATGTCCCCTTCAAGTACCGAAGAATGCGGAGGACAGCTGAGAAATGAGTGGAGTGAGGAGCAACCATAAATTGACTCACCTGATTGACAGTATACGAGATATCAGGTCGAGTGACAGTAAGGTAGACAAGACTGCCAACCAAATGCCGATATAAGGTAAAATCATGAAGAGGCTCGCCATCATGAGGAGTGAGACGAGTATTAAGCTCAGTCGGTGTGTCGACAAACTTATTGTCTGTGAGATTGGCCCGGGAAAGCAGATCAGATATATACTTGACCTGTGTTAAATAATAACCATCAGAAGAAGAGGAGATCTCAAGACCAAGAAAATAGCTAAGAGGGCCAAGATCTTTCATCTCAAAGTGCTGACTGAGAAACTATCTAAGTTCCTGAATACCAGTGAATTCATCTCCAGTAATAATCATGTCATCAATCCTATATGACTAGGCTGAGAGTGCATAGTCTGTGATCTAGTCTCGGCATGGACAAGTTCGAAGATGGCAATGTCCAAAGTGGGAAGAGGAGAACGATGTAAAAGTTGCACACAAACAGGCTCAAAATCATCACACAAGGCCATCAAAAATTGGTGAAGAGAATGTTGATCTCTACGGGTAACATACATCTCAACATCAGTGGGATCCTTCCAAATAAGATCAGAAATATCAATTTAGTTCCACAAGAATTGCATGCGAGCAAGAAAATCATTTATACTTTGATCAGATTTCTGCCTCAGATGGAAAAGCTCAAATAGAAGCTGATACTCGTGAGCACTATCTACAGAAGAATAACAAGAAGCAAGCATATCCCAAGCACCCTTTGCTTCATCAAAGCTGCCAAAGAGCGCAAAATAGATAGGATAGTAGTATTATGGAACCATGTAAGAATCTGATGATGCTTGTTATCTCAATCAATAAGACGAGTGGTAAAAGCCTCATCTGACTTAAAAGACCCTTTAACTGGCTTTTTGACCTCCCCAGTCACATAAAGCCAAAGCTTGTGGCCTTTCAGAAAGTTACTCATAGATTGGGACCACACCATATAGATTGTGCCATCCAATACGGTCTAAACATAATGAAGAATCTTATTTTGTGCCATCTAGAAGGCTCAAAAGCAAAAAAGACCACAAATATGAAATCAAGACGAAAAAATAGGTAAGAAAGCACTTGGTCAACCCTGAAAGTCAACAAAAAGTCAACGATCAATGCTGACACAAGTCAACGATCAATGGTCAAAGTCAACGCTGACGTGGCAAGGACTAACTTGATACTGCTGACGTGACACTACTAACGTGGCACTTAGGACTGACGTGACAGGTTGGAGAACTGGCGCATGTGGAGCACGCGCGACTGGAGGAGGCGGCAATTGGCACATAAATCTCACACGCAAAACTGTGAATAGCGCGTGAGGGCGCGTGGCTGGCTAGAATTGGATTCTGGTTGCTGTTCTGGAGACGCTGGGAGTAGATCTATCGATCAGTGGGCTAAGAGAAGCAATCGAACCACAGTGGCGGCCGATGGCGGAACGGCAATGGCAGAATTGCCAAAACTTTGGGCGGCATGTGTGGGAGCATGAGAACTCCAATGAGACTGTGTGCGGCGGCTCTGTGACGGTTGTCTTCCAAGCTTTCAAGTGATATAGTGATCCACAGAAAACTTCGAGGAGAAAATAGATAACCGTGAGGGACAGAGGGAGAATTTGCCAGATAACGCTGGCGGCCCAGAAAAAAAATTTGAAGTGATTCAGAACCTGTGCTCTGATACCATGTTGAGAATAAGGTTGTATATTGAATCACACAATATAATGTACAAAAGGGGCCTATATATATAGGTTAATAATACAAACCTAATAAAATAAGGAAAGGTAAACCTAGTAGACCTAGAATATCAAAAAAAGTAAATAACCCTAACATAATATTATTAACACTTTAACGAATATAAGTTTAACTCAATCCACTCAGCTGTTAGCATAGGACAGAAATCAACATTTGTTTGCATTTGATTAATTCTTTTATAACCTTTCTTTTATTTTCTCATTTCTTTTACATATATTATTATTATTTGATATATATATATATATAAAATAGCCGAATCCTTCAAGAATATTGGCGAAAATTGTGACAAGTGTTCATTTAATTTTGTATTGCTCAGTGTTTATTTAGAACGTTTTCTATTAAAATTTTTATAAACAATATTAAAGTTAATTTTTTTGAATTTATTTACGAATACACAAATTGGTTTACATAAGATTTTATTTTTGGCTAGGTATTTAATTATGAAGAGAAAATGCTTGCTTCAAATATTGTTCTACTATTCTTTAATAATATTTACAAATATACAAATTGGGTTACATAATCTTTTAGAGATCAAAGGCACTTCCAGGTGTCTGATCACCGGGAGCTCCTGGCCTCCTCCTTTATATTCAAGCAATTTAGAATCTGCTCCTTAACTGGCAAACCCACTGCAACACAAGTACATAAGTTTTTGAGGGATTTTCTCTCAGCTCTGCAATATTGGGAAATTTGATTAATTAACTGCAAGTTAGCCATAGAAAAAATCATGAACTGCACCACACTTGGGATGAGATTTAAAATTTATTCTTATATATCTCTTCTTCCATTAGTCTTGAGTCTTGACAGCACCTCCATGGCAATGACAATTAAAGAGATAAGGAGAGGGAGAATCTCCTTGCCTTGATCCCTCTTCCTCTCTTCAAAGTAGCCCACAAGTGTCCCATTGAAAGCTATGGAGAATCTAAGAGTTGTAATGCACTCCCCTTAATTACCCACCCAATAAACTATTCAGGGAACAAAAAACAAGATAAACAGTGAAGGAGAAACTCTCAACTAACTGAGTGATTAGAAACTCACTCTTAGGTGCCGTTTATTTTCGCGTAAAATGATTTCTGAAAAATATTTTTTGTATTTTCGGGTGTTTGGTGCAACGAAAAAATAATAGTCAACGGAAAATATTTTCGGTTTGACCGAAAAAACATCTTTAATTTCCGCAAAATGGTTTCCATTTCTGAAAACCAGAAGCCATTTTTTTGAGTTTGAATATCTCATTCTCAAACCGACAAACCCAACCGGGACATCGTCAGAACCCTTCCGGGAATCGGTCGGGACCTAGCCGAAACTCGACCAGGACCTTGACAGGACCCAGTCGGAACTTACTAGGTTAGGTTTTCCTTGCTTAAACTGAACACATGAAATATTTAACTGAAATGGGTGATGAATTGTGGAGTTAGGATTCGAATTCATGATATATGGGTCTGATACATTATTAAATTATCAACATTTATCTCAAAAGTTTAAGCTAATATGAAATGACTGATTATTTAATCATTTAATCAATACTGTAACACTGAACTAGTTGCTTATAGGGCTGGGCAAAAACCCGTCCAACCCGACGACCCGGCTCGCCCCGCCCCGTGCGGGTACAGTGTGTTTTTTCGCGGGTTCGGGTTGAAAATATTCAACCCGTGCGGGGCGGGGCGGGTTTCGGGTTTAGTAATATTTTTTATGCGGGTACCCAACCCGCCCCGCCCCGCCCCGCTCCTAAAACACTAAAAAAAATGTAGAAAACCCTAGAGACCCATCAGACACTCCATCAGCCTTTCTCCCTTTCACACTTTCACGATTCACCCAGGCTCCCTTTCACTCCAGCAGCACCGTCGACCACCTCTCTCCCGTCGAACCCATCTCCTTCCCCGGCGTCCCCGCACCGCACGACCGTCGACCGCAGTCACCGCACCTCTCGATCTCCCATCAGACGGTCGGACCCATCTCACTCCTCGCATCGCACGACTGCATCTCACTCTCGCCTCTCGATCTCAGATCAGAAGGGTACTCTCTCTCTCTCTCTCTCTCTCTCTCTCTCTCTTTCTTTTCTGTTTGGTTCTTGGGAAAGATTAAATGAAAATATCACTTGCTTTTTATTCCATTTTCCTCTTGTGGATTATCTATTGCTTGTTTGGAGGGAAAATTTCTCCTTTTGGTGAATTTTCCAGTGAAATATTAAATGTGAGAGGTGGTATGGTATGGGAATCCGATGGATTAGCTGTCAATGTTGGTATTATATTTTATTTTCAAAAGTATATTGTCGAGAAAGTCTTTGCTAAAATAGCAGTTCAGTAAATGAACAAAGAACAGTGGAGGTCTCAAAGATTTGTTAATAAATAAACAATGCTTCTTTTGTTAGACTTTAATAAACAAATACTTGAAAAGGAAGAAGGCCTCTGTACGTGGCAAGTGGAGCAATGCTTTCTAGGAGCTCCTCTCTTCTCAGCCTAGTTAGAGTAACAGCAGCAATGTCTTATATGTCAATTTTTTTTTTAATTTTTAATTTTTTTTTATATTTAGGGAAAATTTACTCACATCATATTGTTAATGTATAGGAGAACTAAAAGTGTTTTCCTATAAATATTTCTGTTTTTTCTCATCTTTTATCTTTTTATTTTTAATTAGAGATTGTACGAAGATTTTAGGAAAAAAAAATAGAGTAGATAAAGAATTTATATTTTGAAAAGAAATAATATTTGAATGGGCTTTATTTTGATAAGGATTGTTAATGTATAGAGAACTAAAAGTGTTTTCCTATAAATATTTCTGTTTTCTCTCATCTTTTATTTTTTTCTTGTTAGGGTTTTATTTTGATAAGCAATTTTTGTTAAGGATTCTTGTTAGTTGTTAATTTATGATATGATTATGTTGGGTCTGATTATGCAGTATTGGTTTGTTTTTTTTTTTTTTTTTTCCCACTTATTGTAGGCTCATGGATGGTTATTCAAGTAGTGCTGTTGGTTCTAGTTCTGTATCATCTATTCCTAACCCTAGTTCAACTCTCCCACCAAAACCTATAAAATCTGAGCAAACATCAGTGGTGTGGGAACATTTTACCAAGTTAGAGGGAGGTGATCCTAAGGATCCTAAATCACAATGCAAGTATTGTAACAAATTGTTTAGTTGTCACACTAGAAAGCATGGTACAAATTCCATGCTTGGGCATTTGAGGAATACTTGCAAAAAATATCCCAATAGGTTTGATAAAGAGGATAAGTCGCAATCAAAGTTAAGTTTTGAGGGTAAAGGGAAGGCCAAATGGGAGTGGGAGAAGGATCTGTGGGTAATTTGGTGATTACTAAATACAATGCTGCGAAAATAAGGGACGCAATTGCTAAGATGATAATTAAGGATGAGTTGCCATTTAGGTTTGTGGAAGGTGAAGGGTTTCGGGATTTCATGAATATAGTTGAGCCTAGGTTTTCAATTCATTCTCGTTATACTGTGATGAAGGATTGTGTTAAGCTTTTCTTGTCTGAGAAGGAAAAGTTGAGGGCAATGTTTATGACAACTGGGGTTCGGGTTTGTCTTACCACTGATATGTGGACTTCAATTCAAAACCTTAATTACATGGTAATCACCTCTCATTTTGTTGATAGTGATTGGAACTTACACAAAAGAATTATAAACTTTTAGTTTAATTCCTAATCACAAAGCTGATACCAATGGGGAGAAGATTTTGTCGTGTATGCGCGAGTGGGGTATTCGTAACATTTTCACTATCACAGTTGACAATGCTTCTACCAATGATGGTGCTTTGGAGTTTGTGAAAAAGAGAACTAGTAATAAGGAGGGCACCATATTAGAGAGTCAGTTTATGCATATCAGGTGTTGTGCACACATACTAAATCTTATTGTGACTGATGGTTTGAAAGAGGTTGATGAGTCCATTGTGAGGGTTAGAAGTGCGGTGAAGTATGTAAAGTCTTCACCTGCAAGATTTGAGAAGTTTAAGGCTTGTATTGAAAGAGAACAACTTGATTTCAAGGGTTTGTTGTGTCTTGATGTTCCCACTAGATGGAACTCTACATATTTGATGTTGGAAGGTGCTGAAAAATGTCGAGCTGCTTTCCAACTTATGGAAGAGCTTGATAAGACCTTTAAGCCTACATTGACCGAGGAAAAAAATGAGAAAAAGGGTTTGGGACCTCCTACTTGTGTTGATTGGAGTCGTATTAAGATTTTTCTCAAGTTTCTCAAACTTTTTTATAATGCAACAATTCGAATTTTGGGGTCTTTGTATTGTACTTCTAATATGTACTTTCAAGAAATTTGTGGCATTCAAATGCATTTACAAGAGTATATTGATAATGGTGATTATGTATTGAGTGCTATGGCGGAGAAAATGATGACGAAGTACAATAAATATTGGGGGGATCTTGAGAACAATGATAGGGTTAACTTGATGATGTTTATTACGGTTATACTTGATCCACGAACCAAATTGGTGTCTTTAGAATATTGGTTCAAAGATGTTCTTGGTGTTGATAGGTGTAATGAAATGAAGAAAAAATTGAAGTCAATCCTTAACAAATTATATGATCACTACAACGCCGGAGAGAGTTCATCTCAAGTTCTACATAGTAGTGGATTGCCTCAAGGTTCCTCAATGAAAATAGAAGAAAGTGAGAATGCTAACCTCTACTTCATGAATAGGTTTCATAAGTACCTAACTTCTAAAAGTGATATTGAAAACAAATCGGAGATGGATCAATATTTGATGGAGGATGTTGAAAAAGCGAATGCGAATTTTGATATTTTAAATTGGTGGAAGGTGAACTCAACCAAATTCCCAATAGTTGCCAAAATAGCACGAGATGTGTTGGCTATTCCCATTACAACAGTTGCTTCAGAGTCGGCTTTTAGCACTGGAGGACGTGTGTTGGATCCTTTTCGAAGTTCATTGGCCCCAAGTACGGTTGAAGCATTGATATGTGCACAAAATTGGTTAAGATCAAAGCCCCTAAGTTTTGACTTAGATATGGTTGATGATGCTGAAAGTTATAAGCTCGATTCAGGTCAATTTTTTCATCATTTATTCATTTTAGTTTGCTTAATATATTTTGCTATTTACAAATTTCATTTATCGGTTTCAATTAATATTGTAATGTTTTTTTTTTTTTCATTCTTTGTAGAAGTAACTTTGAAGAACATCAGCATTTTACTTGAGGATGATTAGTGATTTGAAGCTGAAGATACATTTTGGACTTGAAGTTGAAGTTACATTTTGGATGATTAGTCATTTTACTTTAAGTTGCATTTTGTTGGGTTTTGTTGCTTTTAATTTGAAGTAATGAATTTTTGTTGTTGCTTTGATGTAACTATAAACTATGGGTGTTAAGTAATTTTTTGGTTTATTTTTTTCCTCTATCTTTTTGAATTTACTTGAGGATGATTAGTGACTTGAAGTTGAAGTTGCATTCTAGACTTGAAGTTGAAGTTGAAGTTGCATTTTAGATGATTAGTCATTTTACTTTAAGTTGCATTTTGTTGGGTTTTGTTGCTTTTAGTTTGAAGTAATGAATTTTTGTTGTTGCTTTGATGTAACTATAAATTATAGGTGCTAAGTAATTTTTTGATTTGTTTTTTCCTCATCTTTTTTAAGTTACTTGAGAAAGATTAGTGACTTCATTGACTTGAAGTTGCATTATGGTCTTGAAATTGAAGTTGTAATATGGATGATTAGTCATTTTACTTAAGTTGCATTTTGTTGCTTTTAGTTTAAAGTAATGAATTTTTGTTGTTGCTTTGATGTAATTATAAACTATGGGTGTTAAGTAATTTTTTGGTTTGTTTTTTTCCTCATCTTTTTGATAAAAAAAAAAAAAGCTAACCATATTTTTATGAAACCCAAAATATAATTTTTATGAAAGATTGAAAGCCCCAAAAAAAGCCAACAAAAAGCCAAAATATCATTTTTAGGCTTAGACCCAACAAAAAGCCCATATTCTGGTTTAAAAATAATAGAAAAAGCCCATATAGGTGTGGCCTTTTGGGCTTAGTCCAAAAAATTGAATAAAAAAATTTACAAAAAAATGTCATACCAAGAAACCCGACCCGACCCGCAAGACCCGCAGGACCCGCAATTATTAAACCCGCACCGCAAATACCCGACCCGCGCGAATATTGGGCATTGGGCTCGGGTGACGGGTCGAAAAAAAATCCAAACCCGCAATATGTGGGTCGGGTGTGAATCCCCCAAACCCGACCCGACCCGACCCGTTCCCAGCCCTTGTTGCTTATAGTTCAATAAACAAAACGTTCATATGTCATGAGATCCATCAATGCGGGGTCAAAAAAAAAAAAAAAAAAACTGTAAATACTCTTGCATAACGTTTCTGGAGAATTGAATAATATTATTGAGAACTTCAAGAGGGAACAAATTCGATGCATGTGTACCAGAAGTAGAGAAGAGATACAATTGCATAATAATGTTATTGCTATCTACATTATTATTTGACTTGTCAAAATTTTCATTATATTAAAAGGATGCATGCAGATTTGCTGCATATGTTTGAAAAAGCATTGTATTTCTTCTTGCTCGTGCAGCTTATTTACTCGCCTTCAGGACAAAGAGGAGGGTTCTGCGTGCCGGTGACCGTGGGCTTCACATTTTCACAAACGGTCTTAGCAGTTCCCTCGCTTCCCTTGTACGTAAGGTCAATGTTTGAAACCTTCACGTCCTCGCATGGCACGCCCTTACTGCAGATAAACTGGATTGTCTTTGCAGTTGCTGATGTCCCATTAATGTCTTGGATGGTCACATCGCTTATCTTAATTGTAGAAGGAATCTAAAACCAACAAAAATATGATATTAGTACCTTTTTCTCTGTTTATTTACATCGAAAACGAAGGTCGTAAGATTAATAACAGCAAAGTGATTGGAGAATAACGTTTAGACTTTCTCTGAGACCTTTTTTTTACATACCTGTGCTTTGCATTGACCGTATGGGCAGTACCCTTGATCGATGATGACAGGATTGGCGACATTATCCATTATAATGCCCTTGAAAACTATGCCGCTTGCGGTGCCGGCACCGGCGGAGGCAGGCCATGTTTTGATTCTTACGCCATTCGTCGTGCCGGTAATGGTGCAATCTAGAACTTTTATTTGAGAAACAGGCTGTTCATCCTTGTACTTGCCAAGACTTCCTATGCTGATGCCATGGCCGGGTCCACATTTAACTCTTTGGATAGTAACATCTTGGCTTCCATCACCGAGGGAGACACAATCATCACCAGTTGCTATGGTCGTGTCAGCAACTGTGATCCCAGATGAACGTCCAATGTGGATTCCATCGGTGTTGTGGCTTGTTGCGGGTGCAGTGATGGTAACATGTTCGACCGTCATGTTTTTGCATCCGAAAAGGTTAATGTGGAAACTTTTGGCATCCTTGGATGTAATGCCTGTGACTACTCCATTTGTGATGAAGTCGAGCCTTAAACTCTTTTCATTTTTAAAGATCGTTAGAACATAAATTAAATAATTAAATTCTTTCATTTCTATTATTAGCTTAAGCTTTTAAAATTAACATGCAAATGCAAAGATCTTAAGTTTGAATCTTATTTTTGTCATCCACCTCTTATTTTAATTAAATATTTTACATGCATGTTATACGTGCCTCACTTATTAAATGGGAGTTTCAAAATAAGTAGTAATTTAACAAAGACATTAGGACCACTTGATTAATACTTGAAAGTGTCATTATATATATATATATATACAAAATTGAGAAAATGCACCGTGCAAATAAGAAGATGAGTGATGCTACGGTTACTACAATTTTAACGACAAGTTATATACTGTCACGTGAGTTCGTAAAGAATTTTACCGTGGGATATAAATCGCAGTTGACGTTTGGGCCACAATGATTTGCTTTATAAGAATTAGTTCCTTGGCCATCTAGTGTTCCAGTGCCTGATAGAGTGAAATCCTCGACACGCAAAAAAACTAGCCAACCTCCACCCTTGTGCGGGGTGGCGTCTGCTGGGGCCTGTAGGGTTCCGTCAAGCTGAACCTCAATTGGACCCTTGCATGGACCTTCAAAAGTCACTGGGCCTGACTTGTATGTGCCTTCTGGAATCACAACTTTACTTGAACCTCCTGCTGCGCATGCTTTTTTCCAAGCGCTTGTCAAAGCCTGTAGGGCATAACCAAAAACAACAATGAGACTATAGCAACAAGTCTCTGCAAAAACATATCTTAATGGAATTCGATCGGGTTTATTTGGTGGAGGCTAGCTCTCAAGGTCGAATCCCGCAGTGAGAAGCATCTGAGATTATTTTAACTCCCGAGTCAGGCCTACCGTCTAAGCCGCTCGTGTCATTGGTTCCAGTAGGTGAGTATTGCTAGCTATGATCACGTCAAGTAAAGTAGCCATTTTTTGTATAGAAATGAAGAACAAGAATTGCATTGTAAATGTATACCTGAGCAATATCCGCACCAGGCTTTGCTCCATAACTCTGAACATCAAAGTCAGCAGATTGGGCAATATGGGCAGTGGATGCCAACAGCAATAGCAAGGATATTGTAGCGATGTTCATATGATCCATAGCCATCGTGTTCTTTTGCTTCTTTCTTCTGTTGAAACTTGTCTGCAAGGATTATGAAAAATCTCCTCTGGAGTTCAAGCTATTTATACTTCAACACCCATTGAAACTGTCAACCGATGGCTACCTAATTTTATGCAAGGCCTCTTAAGACTTTGCATGGCATTAGTTCAACTTGTGTCCTAATATTTAGCCTTCATTACCTCCTCCACATGAACAGCTTATGTCCTATTATATGGCGACTGAAATTTATTCCTTGCTTTTCTCTTTGTCAAAAAATGGCTGCTTTTCCATGAAGGGAGAAGTGGCCAACAAAACAAAAAAAAAAAAAAAAAAATCGACATTTATGGAATTAATTAGGAGCTTTACAAATTAGTTTAGTTTAGGGCAGAATGGTTAAATTTTTGCAGCACTAAATTAGGAAAAAATACAAAACCAATCGTTGTTGTTTGCCTGATTTACAATTACCACCATATAGTATCAAAATGATTTTTTTTTTTTTTTTTTACATATCCACACAAGAGAGGGATTCGAACTAGAGACCTCTGTTTTATAAGGTGTGGTCTTCAACTGATTGAGCTACCTCTTGGAAACGTATCAAAATGAACTTGGAGGTCTATGAAGTATGCCAACAAAAAACAATTTACTTCCTACAATCAAATTTGGTCCACTGACTTAACAGATTTCAATAGTGTCATTTTGACTTAACAGATTCCATTAGTGTCACACTATCGAAATTTGTTAAGTCAGTGGACGGGATTTGATTGTAGGGAGTAAATTGTTTTTTGTTGACATACCTCAAGTACCTCTAAATTCATTTGAATACTAAATTGAGCTAATTGTAAATTAAATAAACAACATGGACTAATTTTACAATTTTTTCCACTAAATTATACGAAAGAGCGCATTTATAATATTATATATCAAGATTAATCACTTAATTAATTACTATCATCACTATTACAGTAGATTTAAGTTGTCAATGGAGGGATACCTTGTCGAGGGTAGGTTTATTTATAAGCTGTCCCTGGATTTCAGTCAAGGACGAATTGGGGGATGTCATTAGATAATCATTCCATCTTTATCAATTGGTGCATTTCCATATTAATTTCTGTAAATGTAATTTTTTTTTTTAATTGTTGGTAGTGTAATTCAATACAAACAAAGGGCATGATATTACATTTACCGGTATGTTACATAAAAAATAAATAAATAAAAATTAGCATGATACCGGGAAAAACCTTTAAACACGGCGTTTCTCTTTTGTGAAAAGGTAATTTCATCAATAGCTTCAACACAGACTACACAGTTATCATCAGTGCACTCTTATTTTCAACAGGTTTTTTCATCAAACTGCATCATACACCACCATCAAAGCAGCCTTCTCCTCGGCCTTTTGGAAATTACGAGATCGAATCTATTTAAATACATTTCCCTTTTTATTTTAGTTTTAATTTCTTGCATTGTAATGACTGTTCTGGCTTAATAGTATTGTAATCTTATTTTCTTTTAATGTTTTGGTTATCTTGCAAGCTGCGTACTGATGATGTCTAGTCAGGCTTGCTGTTTTAATAGCCGGGAACAGAGAGCTGTCAGTGCACATGGAAAACAGAAAGAAAGAAATGGTGTATAAATTGGTATCATTTTCCTTTCTCCTCCAAAAAAAATTGCCATCCTCAGGCACTCTTCAATCCACATTCCAACAAAACGATTACTAAAGAACAAACGCACACAATGGTTTGGTGCTCGAAGAATATATTCATGCACACAATTACTTGCTTCTAGTTATTCACATGATTGTTCCACCTATGTTTTGTTTTGTTTTGTTTTGTTTTTCATCTATTGGCACAAACATCCTCAAGCTAAGTAAGATGCCATCTTCTCCCAGCTACAAATACTTCAAAATGAAGTTCTGTTCTCAGTTATTAGAAGAAGAAAAAAAATTTAGAAAAAAGTTCTGTTCTCAGTGGCAGACTTGATTCTGCTTGTAAAATCATCGATTGTCATTGTCCCAAGCTCTCCACCAAACCTAGATCTAACTGTAACAGTTTGCATTTCAACTTCCTTGGGACCCACAACAGCCATCAATGGGATTCTTTGCTTCTCTCCATTCCTAATGAGTTTCGGCAACCGCTCACCGTGGCAAACTTCAGCCCGAATACCGTTCGCTTTCAATTGCTTCGTCACCTCATTGCAGTATTGAAGCTGTGCAAAGACATACGATTATTTCTTTGTTACTCACTTGAAAGCTCATTCGACAACCTATGGGAACTAAAAAGGTACAAATGTAAAATGTATTCTATCTACTGCACATATTCAACATCTCTAATGGAGCCATCAGAACACATTAGTCCTCACAAGGAATGATGGGATATAGTTATTTCTTAGAATTTCACAAAATGACACACCACCAACACCTCCCCCTCCCCCCCAGACTCTTTGGAAAATTCAAATAGGGCAACTCAAATTGCATAGACAACAAAAAACACTCAATAAATCTAAATCAATATATTCTGAAATTCAGAAACACTAATGGGTAAATGCTGTATATACCTGAGTGTCTGTAACTGGTAAAACTCGAGCTTGGATAGGAGAAAGCCATAATGGAAAATCCCCTGCATAATGTTCAATGAGAACTCCAAAGAATCGCTCCAAGGATCCAAGAACTGCTCTGTGGATCATGATAGGCCGCTTCTTTTCTGAGTTCGAATCAACATATGTGATGTCAAATCGCTGTGGTAAATTAAAATCCACCTGTAAAGATTGCAAAAGAGAAAAGATTAATTCAATTAGACAATCCTGTTATTATTATTATTTTTCTTTCTTTCATTTTTTTTTTTTTTTTTTTTTTGAGACGAGTAAAAGAAGTAAAACAATCCTGTTATTTATATAATTCAAAATAATGCTTTAAACCTAAACGAAGCATTTTATAAGAACTACTGGAAGTTCAGGGTGTCCACATACAGACAGCCTAGTGGTACCAATCTAGATGCACATGAAATTCTGCAGATATTGAGTTTAGAAATTGCCTGTATGGTTGAGCACTGCCACTTCCTTCCAAGAGCATCCTCAATCTTAAGATCAATCTTTGGACCATAAAAGGCACCACCACCTTCATCAATTTCATAGCTCCACCCTTTATCATCCAAAGCATCTCTAAGGGCAGATGTTGCTTTCACCCATATATCATCACCTCCAACAGCTTTCTCTGGCCTTGTCGAGAGATTGACTACATAATTGCTAAAACCAAATTGCAGTAATATTTCTTCTGTAAGATCAAGGACACCCCTGATTTCATCTTTGATTTGATCCTCTAAACAAAAGATGTGTGCATCATCCTGCAAAAAGAGATCCCGAGCTTAAACCAAATCATTAATATCGTGCATTTTGTGATAACAGGAGGATGAAATACTATCCACCTGTTCTGTGATGTTAAAGTCACCATAAACCATAGAACAGACGGACTGTAAATGATAATGTACCTGGGTGAAGCCTCTTACACGGAAAAGGCCATGTAAGCTTCCAGATAATTCATATCTATATACAGTTCCCAACTCAGCAACCCTAATAGGAAAGTCCCGATAGGAGTTAAGCTTCCTTTTGTAAACCAGAATATGATAAGGGCAATTCATTGGTCGAAGTTGATAAAGTTCATCCTCAATATTCATCTGATCATACATATTCTCTTTGTAGAAGTCCAAATGACCACTAATCTTCCAAAGATCTGCCCTGGCCACATGTGGAGTATACAACAAATCATAACCACGTTCAATGTGTATTTTTTTCCATGAATCTTCTATTATATGCCTCACAATAGCACCCTTTGGATGCCAGAACACTAAACCACCACCAGCTTCTTCCTGCATAAATGTAGGCGATAAAGTAAAGCATTAAATACAATATTTCAAATGTGCATCAAGAGCAATCTAACCACAAAATCAAATTAGATAGAAACAATAACTAATCAATCTGCACAAGCAGCATAGAACAGTTGCAATACAATTTGGAATGAGCACCTGTATAGAGAACAGATCAAGATCTTGGCCAAGGCGTCTGTGATCCCGGCGTTTAGCCTCCTCTTTGAAGTGAATGTATGCTTTCAATTGGTCTTCCTCCTCCCATGCAGTGCCATAGATCCTCTGCAGCATAGGTTTCTTTTCATCCCCTCTCCAATAAGCACCAGCAACAGATTCAAGTTCAACTGCCTTCTTGTTAATATTCCCAGTAGATTCAACATGAGGCCCAGCACAAAGATCCCACCATTCATTACCTGAAAAGAGTATAGAATACAATGTCTTAAGATATTAGATAAGTTCAAATCTCACAGCATGCTATTTCAATTAGAATCAAACTCTGCACAACCTACAACAACTATTTTCCTCTTTCTCTTAGCAAATCAAAAAGATATTATACTTTGACAAGTCTAACTGAGCCAAATATTCCTTTAAAAAAAATTAATCAAATAGTATAACAAAGAGTGGAAAGAAGTTCAAGAACAGGGAAGAAATGAAGAAAATAATTAGGGAAAAATATAATTTAGCCCCCCTAAACTACCAGTCATTTCTATTTTAGCTCCCTAATGTTCAAAAAGTGATAAAGTAGCCCCTCAAACTACCAAACAATTGCAATTTGGCCACTCCGTTAGTCGTTACCGTCAAATAGAATGAAAAATTCAAAACTACGTCGTTTTGGCAAGGTTAAGATACTAAAATACCCTTTTAGAAAGAAAAAAAAAAAAAAATCCATTTAAAAAATGACCCCCAAAACGACGTCGTTTTGAGGGAAAAAAAACGAAACGGTGGTTTAGGGGTGGCTTGCCGGCCACCCCCATGGCCTATCGGGTGGCTCGCCGGCCACCCCATAGGCCATATGGGGTGGCCGGCGAGCCACCCCTAACCACCGTTTTGTTGTTTTTTTTTTTTCCCCTCAAAACGACGTCGTTTTTGGGGGGCATTTTTTAAATTGATTTTTTTTTTTTCAAAAGGGCATTTTAGTAACTTAACCTCAAAAAATGACGTTGTTTTGCATTTTCCATCCAATTTGACAGTGTTGACTAACGGAATGGCCAAATTGCAACTTTTTAGTAGTTTGGGAGGCTACTTTATTACTTTTTGAACATTAGGGGGCTAAAATAGAAATGACTGGTAGTTTGGGAGGCTAAATTATATTTTTCCCAAATAATTACTAGTTTATAATGTCAACAGTAGCAGAGAAAAAGATGAACCAGAAAACATATACGCATGCAGCCATAGTGAAGGACTTACTCTCTAGTTCCTTGTTAAGCTAATATATTCAGGTGCAGTGTGCAAGGATGTGTATCTGCACACAAGTATGTTAATCAATAACAATATATAGTGTCTTTCCCTCACAATTGAACAGCAATTCCCACGGTTACTAATTGTTAAATGTATCTAAATTGGTTTTTCTCTTTAAGATTCTCAGTTCAATATCTCATTATTTCACTGTGAGCAACTACAACCACCAAAATTATTTTACTAAGCACACCCATACTCACTTTCGTTTTGCTTCCCCACAATCATCTTTGTATATCCATCCTTACAATAATTTAACCCTTGAATGCTATTGATTGCAATGTGATGCAGAAGCTACGCAAGTCAACCAGTCAAATCAAAAACTTCAGCATAGATTTAGTTCTCTGGCACCACAATTGGCCTATATTAGAGCCTTCAAAAACTCTCAGCCAACGAATGAGAAGGTACAGAATAGCCAAGGCCCCTAAATGTTACATCCAATCTTAGAAAAACACATCTAAGAATTTCCATTGGATGGAAAACTTCCATGTGAGGAACAGCGAGCAGGCACAATTGAATGCTAATTCATTGCACCAAACATAAAACATGTTTTCGAGAAAAATCACATGAACTTGAAGAAACAACACATGGCATGCCCTTGTTACACCGAGCAGGCAGTCACACAAAGTTGAGGGCAGAGCACAGGAACCTTAAACTAGCATAGTGCAGATTGCATAGCACATCACACGTCCACCCGGAATGGCTATATTGATTAAGTTACTTGCTCAAGAGATTTGCTTATCTTTTCTTTTCTGTTTAATTATAAGTCGCTCAACACGATGCTACTTTACTTTAGCATTTCACACCTTGGTGATTTCGGATGAGCCAGAAAATCTACGATCTACTTATCATACCATCCAGTGTCAATGACAATAAGAATAATACATGAATGCAGAGAAAAACTACAGGAGAGAGAGTTTTCAAAGAAGAAAGCTTCAAACCTAAACTGTAGAAAGGTTGATTTCACATAAAAAGAACTCAGAATTTCTATAAGTGCTCAAAAGCAGAATTTAGTGGAACTCTTTAAGAAAAGCACATAAGACATGGCGAGCAAGGATTAAAAGCAGTGACAAACCATACCAATATGATAGATGGTGATGGGATCCTCCTTAATATTTTCCAAGATCTCCATTTTGTAAGGTTCATTGATAGCCTCTATTCTTCTCTGAGCTTCATCTCTGGTAACTTCTTCTCTTACAAGCGGTAAATTTCTAGCAATGATCCGTTCCTACAGATGATGTAACAAATAAATTCTGTACCCTGAAGCGATAGGCTAATGAATAGTTTCCAAAGCTTCTAAGCTTCCATTCTATAAGTTCAAGAAAGACCAAAAAAACAAAACGTAAACAAGAAAAAGGTAGTCATGATATGAGTATGCTAATATACTTACCATCTCCTTCTTGATTCTCTTCAAGTCTTTATCAGTCAACGGCTCCATATCAAAATCATAATAAAAACCATTCTCTATCCATGGCCCAATCGTCACTTTTGCATCCGGGTAGAGCTTCTGAACAGCCATGGCCATTACATGCGCACACTATATTGATGCATATAAATTAATAACTCCCATTTTAAAAAAAATAAATAAATAAAACACACACACACACAATAAAACAGAAAATTTGAGTCCTAGTCCTACTTATAATAGTACATGAATAAATTACTTAAACTCAAATAACAAAGGAAAGATGTGAATTGAAGTTTATTCATGTGTTATTCATGCTAAGACAAAAGCACTAAAACCGTATACAAAGTTAACGTTTTTATGCGTTTTGAGAACACAAAAAGGAGAACCCATTTGTCTTAGAAACCATTTTGTCACATTAAAATAAGAATCAAAGACACATAATCCAAATTCATATAGAATTGAACCCAAACAATAATGACACATTAAAAAAACATAATTTCCAGCTCAAAAACTTGGCAGAATTACCCACAAAGTGAGAAATTTGGCATTATACATTACCGTGTGGCGGACTCTGAGTAGCTTCTCGGATGACTCGTTGGTTGGGAGGACGATTTTGTCCGTTTTCTCATTCTGGGTCGTCGTCTTCTTCGTCTTTACGTTGTCGTCTTGAGACAGAGTGGCAGACTCAGACGATTCCGTGGCTATGACCGAAGAAGCCGTTGTGTGCATCTTCTTCTTCTTCTTCATGTTCGCGTGTTGACAACAAGTGGGAATGGAAACGAGGCGTTTTGGGAAGTGGGAGACGGAGGACCTGAGGGGTGGTGTGGATAGTAAGGAGTTGGAGGCGGCCATGGCCATTCTGTGAAGAATGAACATTGGCTCTGTCTCTCAGTTTCACTGTGAGAGAGGCCGCGTGTTTTTGGGTGGATGGAATTTGTTTGTGTGGCGAAGGTTTTGTTGGTAGACTTTGGTGAGTTTGACAAAAAATATATATATATTCAGGAGCACTGATTGGCAGCACGCGCGGGCGTGGCACGCCCAGTGCAAAAAAAAAATTTTTTCACTGAGCTGCTTTTCATGGGCCAATCCTATGTAATAGTAATTTCCTAATAAGTTCTCAAGATAGCTCAATCGGTCGGAATTACACTTCATGAAGCGAAAGTCACTAATTTGAATATCATCCCCTTCTTGTGTGGACATGTAAAAAATAAAAAATAAATAAAATAAAAAGTAATTTACTAATAAATAATAATAATTTGTCTTTACCATTTTTTTCCTCATAAAATCTTTTGTAATTATTAATTTTTTGCCCCATTATTTCCTTCTAAATCAAAGGTTAAATGCTATTCCAATACCTATGGTTTGCACCAAAATCAAATTGTCACTTAGGTTTTCAAAAATATCACAAATGGTACCTGTAATAAGTTAATAAACCCACTTAATACCTCTATCAAGATTCCGTTAAGTTTTTTAACGGAACGCCACGTCACTCTTATACGTGGACACCACATGGCGTGGTACTTGAATTTTTGGGTGTCACGTCATATTTTATTTAAATAAAAAATAATAAATAAATTAAAAAAAAATAAAAATAGAAAAACAAACGTTGGGGTTGCCAAATCATCCCATAGGGGGGTGGCCGGCCACCCCGTTTGGCCTGGGGGTGGTTCGAGCCAAACCCTAAAAAAAAATAAAATAAAATAAAATAATTAATTGATATCTAGAAGAAAATCCAAGTGCGGGAGCATGGGAGCTGGAAAAGCTGTGAGAAGATTTGGTTGTAGCAGCCAAAAAAACAATATTGGTTCAGCTTGAAAATTGTTTAAATTTTTAATAAACTATATTTAAATGTTTAAAATTTGCTGTTCTTTACCTTCTCAGCGAACTCCAAACAAGCTTAACTTGCTTGTGGAGCAAATTTTGCAAGAGAGATATTTCACGTGCCCATTTGGTTTAGTGAAACCTTGAAAGCATACACCTCAACAGATTTTAGTTTAAGCCCTATCCGAAGCACACCCTGACCCATTACCTCTTGCCTTAAATGTTGCTGTTTAACTTAACATCAACTGTCAAAGAAAGAAGCCTGCTTCAGTCTTTTGACAAATGGTCCATACTATTAGCCCAAAATACTTATGTGTTCAACATCTCCTTACTGTTCATCAATTGAAATCAAGAGTAGAGTGACAACACCCTTCATTTTCAGGTTGTGACATACACAAACACGCAGCCTTGGTCAATCGTAGGGATGGTAATTCATATTCGTGTGTTGAATTCGGTTCATGTCAAGGTATAAGTATAAGACGATAAAAGTCAATAATAAGTCGACCTATTTAACTAAACAGAATAGATAGTCCAATACTAATCCGTTAATTTTATGTTGAGTTCGTATTAAGTTTATGAATAATGTTAAAAATTGATAGCCCTATCCTGCCTCAGTAAATACAAGGGACTTGTATTAGAAGAACCCTCGATCCTACTTGTAAAAGCCCACAAAGAAGTCAATCCGAAAGACAATATCAGAAACATGAAGTCCATCAATATATACTACAGTAAAGAATTACACGCACTATCAAACTGTCTAAGCAACAAGCTACTCATAAATGGCTACAAGGTGAATGAAAAAATCAAGCAAAAGAAGGTACTAAAACTCTCTCAAACATACATGACATTCAAATACCCCCACCCATGTTGTAAAAGCCTACAAAAATAAGCTAGTGAGGCATCTGAGGAAGGAAAAGGCCTAGTCTCTCATCTATAAACTATACCCCATTCTCAGTTCTGGCAGCATAGCTATTAGTGCCATTCACTCCATTCCCATCGGGGTACTTCACAGAGCTCGTCTGTTTCCTTTTGATAACAATGAACCAAGTAAAAGCTTCCAATAAAGCGGCAACGATGCCTAAGAAAATCAGAATTCCGGTGTATATCTTCTTCCACTTCTTCTCAGGGTCCAAGATTTCCAATCCCTCATATATGTTGATGATGCTTAGGATAATGACAGAATATCCCACAGAATGGTGGTAGATGTTCCAATATAACCTGTATTTGTGATCCTTCTTTGGCCTCAAAAGCAGGGCAAACACCTACAGCCATGTGAAGCAAATGTAAGAAAGCTACAATACACAAATTATAAAGCATAGATGAAGGAAAATGCCATAGGCAGACTAGTTAGGACAAAAATAGGCATTATGCAGAAAGGACAGAGAGGAAAAGAACTTGAAATTCTTGGCAAGATAAGGCCTCACTCACAACACTAATCCAAATATGACAAACAATTTCGATAATTTGCTTCATACTTGGCCTCATAATATGACAATTACTAGTCTAAATGATGAAGATAATTAGTGTAGGTGCATGAAAATATGGAGTACCTGAAGTGATCCAAGGCAGAAGAGGGTTATGCCGATGTTCCTGTGAGTATCATACTGATTAACACTAGAGGCTTCGCTGCCTAGTTTTAGACCCGTTGCCCATCCAGCAACCCCAATAACATAGGCAGAAGTTTGGCAAGCAATATGCAGGTAAAACCATGCAGGATCTGCTGACTTGAACACCTTTAGGTACCTTGCAATCATGGCTCCCATGGGCATCAGAGTCCCCCAGCTAACCGCGTTTAGCACTCCATGAACCTGAAAATATTCAATCCAAATATACAAAAAATTAGACCTTTATATGAATATATTGTAGAAATCCAATTAAAGGGCCTTGAAGATTGAATTGCTTACATTCTGTCTTCGACGCCTTGCAGTGACTACACCTCCTGCAGACGTTGTTGTCGCCTGATCATTCAGAAAATTCAGAGTGCCTGCTGATTGCATATTGGCTGAGCTCGAAGTGGTATCATGGCTGCTGGGACTACCTCCACTCAGAGGACCTTCTTGCCAGACTTGGTTCACCGTTGTCATGCTGCTATCAAGCGTCAGTGTAGCAAATATCGTCATCTCGCTATTCTCAAATGTTGCAGAGAGATTTGAAACCGCAAAGCTCAAAGAACCCTCTGCCAGCGTAGTTCCATATCCGCTCACTGGGGATGTGTATGCGTGGATGGCCGAACTGGAGTTTTGATAGGCCACAAGGGCTTGTGCTCCTACCATTCCTTGTCCTGAAGGGTTGATCGCCCAAGCAACCCAATTCGAAGTTGAGGCTCCTGTGTGTCTATACGCAATGTCAACTTTACTGGTTGATTGGTCATAGCTCCAGTGTAGGAAAGCACTCAAAACAGGAAGGTCTGTGCATGAGCTGTATACCCTGTTGCTGCTAGAGAAAGTATAACTCTTACAGGTTTGAGCAAACGATGAGGCACATAGAGAGAACAGAACACAAGAAAGCAACAAAGTTGTCAATCCTTTTCCCATTTTGGTGAACTTTGACCTATGCATAGAGATCAAATCCTCAAGAAAAACAAGTTCTCTGTTTCTGGGTACGTTGCAGATGATACTGAAAGTGTTTCCTAATGTATTTTCTCTATCTGGGTTTCAAGGATTTGGATCAAAAACTTTAATTTACGGCCAGATTCCCAAGAGGAGATGTGAGGGAAATAGAGGAAGGGAAGGAGGGTGTTAAATACTGTTGGAAGAATCGAGTTTGTTTGACTGGTTATTTCTAGAATTTGTTTTTGCCTTACTGATGGTCTAGTTTAAAGAACTACGACGATCAAAGAATCAGTAAAATACATAGCAATCAAGGAAAGAGTACGGAAGTGTGCTTCCTTCTAGTTCTAACATTAGAAAAGTATTTCCCTTTCCACACCAGCTTTTTGGAAACCAGTTCATGTTCAACGTTCACACTTCGTAGCCACCAAGAAAAAACCCACGCCTTGACTCAGCAATGAGGATTGTCCTGCATCCCCATCCCTACGCGTTCATCTTTCCCACTGACCCCAATTGACTCCTCAGAGATGTACGGGTAGACTTATGTTGTAAGGGCCGAGAGTCGGTCCATAACGTCGGTTTCGGTAGAAAAATTGTGTTTTCACATTTCTCACCGACAATGTCGGTAAAGTCAAAAATTTCACCGACTTATTCCGCCAACTTTTTGTTATATCACCGAATGGTAATGGGGGTCGGTAATGTCGGTTTCGGTAATATCGGTTGGTAATAGCAGTCGGTAATGTTGGTAAGTGAAAAAATGAAAAATTGGTCGGCAAAGTCGGTCGGTGAAGCCAATTCGGTTAGAAAAACCTCTCTCGCCCCTACCACACCGAAAAAATCAAAATAACAAAAAAAATCATGCCGCCTCCCGTCCATCATCTAGGCGGTCACGGTCGGCTACGATCAAAACTCGGTCGAAAATCGCTCGGTTGGCGGCGAGTCAATGAATTTGCTCAACCCTTGTCTCAGATTCAAAAGTCAACTTTGTTTCTATACTGTGGGTTCTTTACCGAGGCACCTTTATTTAGCTTTTGGGCCAAATATGTTGTACTGGGCCTTAAGCCCATTTACTTTGCGCTTGGATTTGTAAGATATGTTCTACTGGTTGAATGGAATATGATTCTCTCAAGTTCATTTGAATCAGAGAATATCCAATTAGTTATAATGGAAGAATAATTTTGTCTTTTCACTTTTTGATCTAAGAATAAAAATACTCCTCCACTATAACTAACTGGATATTCTCAAGTTTAAATGAAATAGAGAGAATCCTAGTTCTGGTTGGATGACCTCTCTTTTGTACTTATGTTGTTTCGATGTAAAATGTTTTTTCAAAAACGTTATCCTTATTTTTCAGTATTTGGTATGACCAAAAATCATGGTCAAACTAAGAATATTTTTAGTTGACACAAACTTTTTTTTAAATCATAAACCATTTTTCGAGTTTGATGTTATCTTTTTCAAATCTCCACACCACCTTCGAAGGTTGCTGGATATTGCCAATTGTTTTTCCTGTGAGTATAGGATGTCACCGAAAAGCGGGGGAGGGTGTTAACGATATCTCTACAACATTAGCCAGCCAAGCAGATCTTGTGAATAGTGCAGATGCAAATCATAATATGGATTGTAGTGAAACTGTAATAACACACCAAGCTAGAAAAGCATAGAGTATTTCAGAAGAGAAATGTAAGGTGTTTTTCTTGTGTTCTCCTAATTTTACGAACATGGGAACACTTAGCATTCACCATTCCAGAAAGACAATATTTGGCAGCATCACATGTTTCTCAAGCCTACGTGCAATCTAACCCACATGAACAAGGAAAGTAAGGGGACATTCAATGTAGATCGTATACTCACAAAAAAAACATGTTCTGCCATAGGAAATTCATTCCATCCGAATATATGCTAAGCTATTTTACTGAAATCTAAAATCATTTCAATCTTGGACTCCTCAATGGTAAATTTTCTAAATTCAATGATACATTAAACAGTTTGATTAAGTTGATAAAACCAATTCCCCACTTAAATTTTCAATGAGAAACCTATGTGATTTTTGTGTTTACCAGACCATTGGAACTTGTTTGATTGTGTGTACATTTGAGACCGGTGGAATTCAATTTATGTGCTTTTAGTCTGTTTTGAAAGTGGTTCAGCCACCTTTAGGGGTGGCTCGGCTACCCTTCTGAATTTGTTCAACTTTGCTCTTTTTTAAAGTAGGTCTGTAAGGGTCACAAGTTGGGGTATTTTGGAAAGAATTTCCTTAAGGTGGTCACATTCAATGTACATGTTGATAGAGGGGCTGTTTTGATAAAGAATGATAGTTTGACCTATCTAAGTATCATACTTGATAGCTTGGAGAGTAACAGTTCAGAGGATCCGGCTTACATGCTGTTATTTTAATAACAGCATGTATGCTGTAGTTGAATCAACGGTCAAGATTGAATTTTAAAGTTAACTTACATTTATAAGCATTTAATAAGAGAGAGAAAATGAAAAAGAGATTTTGAAAAATTAAATCTTGACAGTTGATTCAACTACAGCATACATGCTGTTATTTTAATAACAGCATATAAGCCAAATCCCAGTTCGGAAGCTTAATTATATTTTTCAACAATAAATGACACTTTTTGAGGGTAAAAAGTTAATTTTGAAAAAATTCATTTGCATGGGCAATATTTGGTTTCAAGATTAGAGAATGCTTTGAAATGTATTAGGTGTTTGGATTGATTTGTTAATAGTTTACACAGATTGTAATCATAATCTGAAATTCACACAGATTTCAGGCTGGGGCTTGGCCTATCTTATATTGTAGGGGCTGTCAAGTGCTTGTATTGATAAGCAGATCATCCCACTAGGAGATATAAAAGTCTAGGACCATATTGACCAAGAAGGGGCCAGAATTCTGACTTGTGGCTAAGCCACTTTTGTATAAAGTGCACCAGCATGGTGTTGGTCTCAATCAACAAGAGTTGAAAGACAACTGCCCTTGTTAAGGACATAGTGGACCTATGTGAAGTCCACCCATTTACCACATGGACTTACTCTATGCAATTTTACTAAACATACAAAGAGAAAGGTTCAAGATTAGAGAATGTCTTTAAAAGTATTGTGTCTTTTGAGTTATTAAAAGTAGTGATGTTTAGTAGAATATTATACGACAGTATCAAACATTGGATTAGCACTCGTGAAATAAAAAATTACGAGTGGATTTTAACTGTAACGTCATTTCAATTGTATAACAGTCGTATCGCATTGTATTAAATAGATTATAGATAGATAGATTTACTCATTCATTACTAGTTAAAAAACACATGTCTAAAATACTCATTCATAGCCTAATTATATAATTTCTTAGCTCATCACAATCGTCAATTTATAATAGATTAGAAATAAAATAAAGTTAACAGACTTCCTTGACTCCTTCCATGATCGCCATCTATTTTTACTGATTCTTTGATCGTCAAAGTTGTTCATATTGGATCGTCAGCAAGGCAAAAAACAAATACAGAGTCAGAATTTGAAACACCCTCCAGAAATAACGAGTCAAACAAACTCGATTCTTCCAACAGT